>NC_136803.1:26075005-26164282 GCF_951216825.1 Electrona antarctica | reverse complement strand
TGAGAGTGTACAAAATGGAACCAAATGGACCCTTATCCATTTTGTACACTCTCAGAGTTACAGACCCAGAAGGGTCCATTTGGTTCCAAACTATCATTTAGCTGGGTACCCCCTGGAACACACTCAAGGACCCCTGGGGGTCCCCGGACCCCACTTTGGGAACCACTGTCTTAGGACCATATGGCCAGTAAGGTCTTTAGCCAGATTCATTTGCAACCGAAACGTGTTCATACACTTCTGTAAATGTGGATGATAATCAAGATTCAAGATTCAATAATGTATTGCCATGTCAACAAGTTGATAGGAATTTGTCTTGGTTCATGCTCAACATATACAGACAACCATAGATACGAAAACAAGAAGGACAATACAATACAAAAACCAGCAGCATAGGGATTACATTCAGTTTTTTAAAGTGCTATATGCATATTGCTACATACATACATTCAGCCCAACTGTACCTAATGGGTCAAGTTCAGATGTCTAATGGCTACGAGGTAAGTGCTATCTCTGAAGCGAGATGTTGAGCTCTTGATACTATCTCTTGATACTATCTCCTGCCTGATGGGAGGAGATTGAAGAGGTAATGTGTAATGTGAAGAGGAGTTGTCTGCTATGATTTGTTTTGCCTTCCTAATTATTCTGGTGGAATAGAGTGAGGAAAGTGTAGGGAGGCTACATCCAATGGTTTTTGATACACAACGTACTACTCTTTCCAGCTTCGATTTGTCTTGAGAGGTTGTGTGACCAAACCAGACAAGCATGGAGAAGGTAAGAACACTTTCAATAGTGGCCCTATAGAAGTGAGTCATGGCTGCTTGGCTGACTTTAAACTTCTTAAGCTGCCGCAGGAAATAGAGACGCTGGTGTGATTTACTTATTATGAGACTGATAAGGATTCATGGATGGTGGTCCCGAGGAACCGGAAGGAGGAGACTCTTTCTACCTCTTCCCCATTGATGAAGAGAGGGAGGAGGGGACTCGAGATCTTTTTCCTAAAGTCGATGAACATCTCTTTGGTTTTAGAGATGTTTAGAATCAAGTTGTAACTCTCACACCGTCTCACCAGCTCCTCTACTGCTCTGCGTTAGTGGGATTCATCCCCGTTGGTAATAAGACCTACTAAAGATGTGTCATCAGCAAACTTATACATCATAACTGTACTAAAGTGAGATTGACAGAAATTAGTATATAATGAGTACAGAAGTGGAGAAAGGACACACCCCTGGGGGGCCCCAGTGTTTAGGAGCCTAGACAGCGAGACGAGATCACCTATTTTGACAACCTGTTTCCTGTCACATAGAAAGTTAAAGTCAGCACACCTCTATTTACATAGAGGTGTGCTGATGCCTAGCTCCTGTAGGGTTGAAATCAGCTTCCCAGGCACTATTGTGTTAAATGCGGAGCTGAAGTCAACAAAGAGTGTACTCTTTGTTGACTTCAGCTCCGAGCATAGCTTCAGCTCCGAGCATAGGTGGATCTGGATTCTAGATGTTGGGTAATAGTGTGCAAACAGAGGGACACTGCATCATCTACATGTACACTCCTATTTGCTCTGTAGGCAAATTGGTGGGGATCTAGTGCTATGCTGGACGGCATGCTTACAGACCAGTCGCTCAAAGACTTTCATAATGACAGATGTTAGGGCAACAGGCCTATAGAGCGTCGCAGTCCCGCCCCCTACCATGGACCAGGAAATGAATCCCAATGCATTTTTCCCATAGACATTTCTTAAAGTATTTATTTAAAGACGGTTACGCAGCGGACAAAGCCAACTCGAGTCGTGACAACGCATGACAACACAAACAATATTTTGGACCAAACAAATAATTACAAAGAAGAAAAACAACAAAGAAATGTTGTAACCTGCCGTTTTTTTCTTCTTTCTAATTATTTTTTCGGCCCCAAAAATTGTGTTTGTTGTCATGATTTGTCACGACTCGAGTTGGCTTTGTCCACGGCGTAAACGTCTTTAAATAAATACTTTCTGAAATGTCTATGAGGAAAATGAACGGAGAATCATTTCCTGGTCCCTGGTAGGAGGCGGGACTGCGACGCTCTATAGTCATTAAGACAGGTGATATTATTTTTCTTTGGGACAGGAATGATAACCGCAGATTTAAAACAAGCAGGCACAGTACAGAGTTCAAGTGACCAGATGAAAATGGAAGTGAGGACAGGTGCAAGTTGGTCAGCACAGTGCTTTAATGTGGCAGACAACACGATAATCATGTCTCCCCTCTCTCCATGCCCTTGGTTTCGTGTCTCTCTTCACTACTTTCTCAATAAAGCATACAAAATAAAGATAGCTAAAAACAGGCAGGGTCCATAGCAGGAAGATAAATCGATAAGGAGACAGAAATGGAGTGGAGGTTTTAGATGGATAAGTAGACAAAACATGCATGGCTGAATATGAACACAGGTCGCACACACTCTCTCTCTCTCTCAAACAAGTGCACATATACTTGACCAACCCACTCATGCCCTCTCGTTGAGCTACCACCCACACAGTCGACAAAGTGCTGTGTGTGTGTGTGTGTGTGTGTGTGTGTGTGTGTGTGTGTGTGTGTGTGTGTGTGGATTGCACTTCCATTTCCTATGTGTTAGTCAGTGTGGTTCGTGTGTGGGGTGGGCTTTAAAAGTGAACAAAAAATAGGACTGGACTCGGAAGTGCTGGAATTTGGCGGAAGCACGGCCCAAGGAATCCCACAGGATACCAGGTAGAGACAGTGATCCTAGCATCTATCTGATAACATACATTACATTGTTAACATTATTGTCAAGATCAAGAATAAACAGAAAAGCAAGCCTATAAATAACACGAGAACAAATGACCACGGTATATGCCTGCATGGTTGTCATATCTTGGTTAAGTGCTCTGAAGTGGAGTCTTCACATTCTGATGACCTAAATCATGGCATGAAAAGTACAGCTTAATAAAAAAAAAACAGCTCCTGCTCTCAGAATCCTGTCTATCCAGCAGACAGAGTAGTATACTGTACTCTCTATTCTCTCTCAGTCTCCTTCATAGCCTCTCTATCCTCGCAGTACAGTCGATATCCTCTGATAGCACATCAACTATCCAGATAACTCTTTCGGAAAACACCTTGGCTGGCAAGACATTGAGTGTGTCTGTTTGTGTTTTGTGTATTATATGGTGTTTTGTTACAGTAAAAACATAACCTTTGAAAAAGGCCAGACCTCAAATACACTCATAGACATTTTCTGTTCTAAATATGGCTCTCACACACAGTATAAAATAACCAATTTCCAAAAGCTTTCGAAATGAGGCAAATGCATACAGGTTTAGGGAGCGTCCGTCCGCATTCCCTTCATGTCGCCTCAGGTATGGGCCAGGCTAGAATATATCTCGTCACCTTCACATATTGTGTTTGCTCTTGCAAAAGGTGGTGTGGGAACAAATGCCACTGTGTGACCATTAACCCAAACCCCTGGAGCAGGGATGGAGGAGGCCTTATCAACCGTAGCCTACGACCGGGCAGAATAATGTATCCGGTATAAAAGTGTGCAGACAAGACATGCAGCGAATTTAAACCCGTTCCGGAACACCAAATCATCACTTGCAACGAGACAAATTGGGCACAACATTACTACGTCCCAGTAAATACAAGCAAGCAGTTTACCGACTGGATTGCAGCCGGTCAGTTAACATGGGGAGCCTTTAAATCTTCATAAAACGTTAATATATTTTGGTAAACCAAAATGTACAGCAATTGCCCAACTGACACACACATTAATTCATTCGGGGACTGATTCTCATAATATACTGGATATACCGTAGCGTGCGCCGCACGCGCGCACACATACACGCACACACACACACACACACAGTCCTACCTCTCCACTCCTGTCGTCTCTCCTCTCCTCCCCAGCAGATGTTGCAATCCCCGGCTACGGGCACCTTCTAAGTTAATTACACGGGGAGACAGACAGACACAGATAAAGAGATGGGCCATGACAGAGAGAGAGACACATTAAAAAGAGAAGTCATGAGCAGTAAGGGGGAGCCAGGATAAATGAGTCCGTGTGGTGTACAAAGACAGAGACAGATGTGTCCTCACCTTCCACCAATCCACGTGGTCAAGCAGGAGGACCGGTCGATGAGTTGCCATGCTGCTGCGGTGTTGCTTCTCTGTTCAGCCGCTCCTGTAAAAATGAATAAAACTTTATTTCACTTGCTGTTTTGCGGGGCCAGTACGTGCTCTCGCCTGGTGAGAACACATTACTGTATGTGGCATTGCCATATACCACATAAATAACAAGACTAGTCCTTCCTAGCTGCAATTTGCAAATCTAGATTATTTTTTATAATGGGATGAATCTAGAGTTTTTTGACACTGACGAAGGCCTGCGCGCCGAAACGCGTTTGTCTGTCTGGTATGACTGCTGCTGCGGAGCACTATCATTATTAAATAAATAATGATAATTACTCGACTGAGAGTGCGGATTATATTCATTTTCTATATTTTCATTTTGAATCTGCACCCAGCACACGCCTGAAACTTTATAAGACTGTCTGAGTAGAGCGGGCCTTTTCCCTTGAAATGAATCTAGAGTTGCAATACCCTCCATTGACTCCCCATTCATCCAATTTGCTTTTGCGATCTGCTTGTATTAAACGACATTAAACTCACCAACATTGCAGCTCTAGGCCAAGCTTGAATTATCCTCTTTCAATCTGCCAAGCTTTTGTTTCATAAAATCACACCCGTGTGAAGTAAGTGGTGCAACTCCGTGTGGGGGTCCCCGGGGGGGAGGGGGGGGGGTTCCAGACCCACTGGAATGCACCCAGGGTGCCGGAGTTACCGTTGGGGTCCCTCTACTGTACCCTCTACTGTACTGTACTGTCACTGTACTGGCACACCCGAAATCACCATATATACAGTTAATATGTGCGTGTGTTTGTGTTAGGTTGCGCACAGGTGGTGAAAAACAACCATGCTGTTTTCGTGCTCAGACCCACCCACCCAGAGACACACAGTCACTTAAGGAAGTGGTTGCACCACTTGTTATGAGCTACTTTCTGTCAAGAAATGATCTGCAGGTGATGGTTGGAGTTTGGAAGCACAGCTGCTGCCTCCTGCATTATGTGCAAATGCGAAACAGGTGGTACGCAGGGCCGTTCAGTGACTTCGACGACAGAAAAATGAAACAAACGCTTGGCAGATTGAAAGAGGATAATTCAAGCTTGCCCTACAGCTGCAATGTTGGCGAGTTTAACGTTGTTTAATACAAGCAGATCGGATGAATGGGGAGTCAATGGAGGGTATTGCAAATGATTGATTCATCCCATTATAAAAAACATCTAGAGTTGCAAATTGCGGCTAAGCTGGCCAGGGTTTGAATCCGACTCTTTGCTGAATGTCATCCTCCCTCTGTCTCTCTGTTCATGTTCTTTATCAAAACAAAGCAGAAATGCCATAAAAAATGTATCCTGCATTGCTATTTGGAAGAGGGGGGGGGGGGGTGGATAGGTAAGGGGTCCCCCAAGACAACGATCAAATGCTGGGGACCTGTAGCCTATGTTGTTTCACTGTTGTTTTTACCTACCAGTATTCTAATATCTAATTAAGGCCTTTTAACTATAACGTTTGGGTGCTTTGGAATACAAAATAATTGCTTTAAGACAATGGAAACTTCAGTCCTGGGAACCCAGGGCCCAAATCCTAAGACCCGGAATGCATTTCATCTACCTGGTATAATTAACAGAGAACAAGTATTTTTCTAGGCTAGGGGGTCCCAGAACAGATCTTAGGGCCACTGCGTTAGTGCACTCTGCTGGCCATGCAGAGAAGTAATCATGTTTGAGACTAAATTAATATGATCCAGAGAAAGGTAAAACTTAAATTACCTACAAAATAGAATAACTTACTTAAGGGACACAAAAATCTAATATTCACACAGAAAATGTATAGCAGGGGTGCCCTAAAGGTAGATTGCGATCTACCAGTAGATCACAAAGGCAGGTAGATCACATCATGGCATGATCCTAAAAATATATTTAATTTATTTATATATTCAATTAAATATATTCCCTCCATTTCCCATTCCAAGTGTTTGTGCCTTCGTGTCGCTATGCCAAAGCCCCCAAGCCCTGCAGGTACATTTTTAAACACATTTTAAGCAATCTTGTTGATCGAGCTGGTCATTTTGAAAGTGGCTCTCAAGTCAAAAAAGTGTGGGCAGTGGCACCCATGTAGGCTATAGCAGTGGATCCCAAACTTTTTCATGTCAAGGACCCCCAAATTGACACTAATTAGCCCGTGGACCCCCATTTGAAAAGATATGCCAGGGACCCCCATAAGAGAAGATGTTTATGTCTCTAGCAGTGATTTTCAACCTGTTTAATTTCAAGGACCCCCAGTTTGACATGCATTACTCTACGGACCCCCCCCATTTAATGACATTTCTATCTCGGAGACCCCAATTTATATTGTAAAATCAATGCTAATTTAACTCTGAGAGCGTACACTCTCTGAGTTACAGACCCATAAGGGTCCATTTGGTTACCAACTCTAGCTGGGTCCCCCCTGGAACTCCCTCAAGGACCCCTGGGGGTCCCCGGACCCTGCACTTTGGGAATAGCTTCAGCAGCAAATGTATCCCTTGTGAGTGGAGGGCATAGAGAAGAATGAAACAATAAAGAGGGAAAAAGAAAGATGGTAGAGGAGAACTGAACATGGAATGAAAAAGAGATAGCGAGAGAACAAAGAGACTGCTCTGGCTAGCCAACATGTATGCCTAATAATGTTTATCTGTCACGTTGTTTTCAGAATTTCAGTTTGCTGGTTGTTATTGTGACCAGTGTACCACGACATAAATCCAGCGTTTGCTTTCATTAGTTGAATCTTAAATTGATACCTGTTAGTGTTAAGGCTGTTATGCAGGTCCAGGAAACTGCTTCAGTTTCATTCTCTTGTTAGCAAAATGTAGAATTTAATTTGCTGTATTCCTCACTCAGAAAGAGTTATTAGTTTATCCGCCCTTATTTTTCTTTGGGGTCTGGGTTTCTTGTTTACAAAGATTGCGACTGACTGCACGTGCGGTGACGCGCAGGTGCCGCCGGTTTCATATTGTAGCCTAATCAATTCCCTAACAGATCCCCAAAAACATGTTTTTTTGAGGAGCGCTGGTTTCAGTTCATTCAACCGCTGTGTGTGTGTGTGTTAGCCCCATATGTGCCCTCTCCCTACGCTCATTCTGTAGGGAGAGGGCACATATGGGGCTAGTGTGTGTGTGTGTGTGTGTGTGTGTGTGTGTGTGTGTGTGTGAGACGCACGGTCACGCACCCTAGTGAATATACTTCTTCACCCTCGCCGAACGAGAACAGCCGACATAAAACTTCACACGGCTCCGTGGAGGTGAGGTGACGGTGTGTGCTGTTGCTTCTCTGCGCGCAACACCTTCACAAAGTTCACACGGTAGAGAAATGGTGCAATATTGGTGCTGCTGCAGAGAGAGTAGAGAGTTTGTAGCCTACACACAAGAAGGAATACATTGTTCACAGGTGACCTTGCTATAGTGGCCTGATTGGCCATCAGAGCAATGAAGGTTCATTCCAGACCAGACCTGTTGAACCCATAGAGTATTGAACCCTATGGTTGAACCATGCAGCTGTAGCTCATTTACTCCATCCGGGCCAGTCCAATGGCGTGGAGCCGAATAGTTCCAAAACTGTAAACCCGGAAGGTTTAGGGTTGAAGTCTAAATTTTCACTATTCAAGTGCCATTCAACTAGCCTAATGTGTTAGTTTAATATCACTATTATAGTACATTATATTACTATCACTATTATTGATTGATTGATTTAAATATTTATTAAGTTTGCAGAATTACAGTACATTTCAAGCACAACTCAATACAAAGACTGTTAACTGTGAGTGGACGACCCAATAAAGCATTACACTTGTTTACAAGAGGGTCCACCTTGTTCAATTCATCAAAACATTTAGAGACGTACAAATAGACACTTCTATATAGCCAAAGAACAGAACAGGAATTCATCATAAAGGAGGTAAAAATGGAAAAGAAACATATACAGTGAGAGGAAAAAACTTAAGTTCCCATACCGGGAGTCGAACCCGGGCCGCCTGGGTGAAAACCAGGAATCCTAACCGCTAGACCATATGGGACCATATAGTACTTGACTTACTTAGGCCTACTTACATATAGTAACACTGTTGTGTGCTTTCAATATTAGCCCCACACACACACGTATAATGATATACGTGTCATAAACCTGACTGACTGCTAAGTAACTGCAGTGCCAACACACATAGGGCAGTATTATGCGTGTCTTAAGTACCAGGTCTTATTACTTAACTTAAGACCTGGAAGTGTGATCAATGCCATTTGGCTATTCTGAGTGGCCAAACAGCATTGACCACGCCTCCAGGTCTTAAGTTAAGTCATAAGACCTGGTACTTCAGACACGCATAATACTGCCCAGAGGGTCCACCTTGTTAAATTCATCAAAACATTTAGAGACGTACAAATAGACACTTCTATATAGCCAAAAGAACAGAACAGGAATTCATCACAAAGGAGGTAAAAAGGGAAAAGAAACATATACAGTGAGAGGAAAAAGGGGCGGGGAAAACTTAAGTTCCCATACCGGGAGTCGAACCCGGGCCGCCTGGGTGAAAACCAGGAATCCTAACCGCTAGACCATATGGGACCATATAGTACTAGACTTACTTAGGCCTACTTACAAATATTAGCCACACACACACACACACACACACACACACACACACACACACACACACACACACACGTATAATGATATACGTGTCATAAACCTGACTGACTGCTAAGTAACTGCAGTGACAGCACACAAGAGGGTCCACCTTGTTCAATTCATCAAAAACATTTAGAGACGTACAAATAGACACTTCTATATAGCCAAAGAACAGAACAGGAATTCATCATAAAGGAGGTAAAAAGGGAAAAGAAACATATACAGTGAGAGGAAAAGTTAAGTTCCCATACCGGGAGTCGAACCCGGGCCGCCTGGGTGAAAACCAGGAATCCTAACCGCTAGACCATATGGGACCATATAGTACTTGACTTACTTAGGCCTACTTACATATAGTAACACTGTTGTGTGCTTTCAATATTAGCCACACACACACACACACACACACACACACACACACACACACACACACACACACACACACACACACACACACACACACACACACACACACACACACACACACACACACACACACACACACACACACACACACATAATCCTATATTACAATTGAAAACATGTGCCCAAAAGCACGCACAGGAACAAAAGGCACCAGCTACTACGTCACTGACACGCTGCAACACGCTGCAACACACACTGCAACAACACACTAACACGTCACACACTTACCCTCCGCGTCGTTGGTTCCCTATCTCCTCATGTCGCGCCGCACGGCCACAATCGACACCAGCCGCGTAAAAATTGTCATCGCACTGCCACTACAGCCGGCTCCCGTCCACACTCGCAAACAATATCAATATCAATAATAAACACAAACACGCCACAAGCACCGACACCCCCCTAATTTGTTGCCACGTCTATGAAAACAAGCACAGAAAAAATGCCATTCAACACGCTACTTACACACACTACCACTCGCTTACAATACGCGGACCTGGCAACACTACATTCTCTCTCCCATTTGCTCAGAGCCCACCACGTGACCCACACAGGGAGGGAGACGATTGCGTCATGCTTCTATGTACAGGATTCTATAGGTCACCACTTTTGGTGTGACACACATACGGCTTCTGTTTACTAATATGCGTTGTCAACACGTGCTGAGTTGACAAACATTGACCGACTTCGGAGAAGACTGATAGTTTCTCCTTTACTACTTAGGCTGTGGAAGTATTCACACTAGGCAACTTTTGCATTTATTGGCATTGCCAATTTGGGGAGAAAAGGAGGACGAGGAGGTGATCAAGCTCCACAACACCACATTGGTAGGTAGCCTCAAGGCTGCATTTATTTGCCTTCTTTTTCCTCTCGAGGCTGCATGGGATGATGTGAACCCCTCCAGCAGGCTAGGGAGCACCGCTCCGGTTAGCGGAAAATGACCGCGGGGTGCGGGTTGCCAGGTTTTTTTATAAGTAAAGTATTTACATTCAATTACAAAAACATATATATATAATACATTTTAATTTACGTCATATTTAGCGGCATTTCGACCTAATTTCTCTGTTCTTTGTCAATGGCAAATATTGAGACGTGTGGGGACTAAAGCTGTATATAGGAGGGCCCTCAAACACATTAGTTCATAACTTTTCATCGTGCTCCTAAAAAAAAAAGTGCCATTGACAATTTGGGGAGAAAAGGAGGACGAGGAGGTGATCAAGCTCCACAACACCACATTGGGAGGTAGCCTCAAGGCTGCATTTATTTGCCTTCTTTTTCCTCTCGAGGCTGCATGGGATGATGTGAACCCCTCCAGCAGGCTAGGGAGCACCGCTCCGGTTAGCGGAAAATGACCGCGGGGTGCGGGTTGCCAGGTTTTTTTATAAGTAAAGTATTTACATTCAATTAAAAAAACATATATATATAATACATTTTAATTTACGTCATATTTAGCGGCATTTCGACCTAATTTCTCTGTTCTTTGTCAATGGCAAATATTGAGACGTGTGGGGACTAAAGCTGTATATAGGAGGGCCCTCAAACACATTATTTCATAACTTTTCATCGTGCTCCTAAAAAAAAATGTGTGCTACTAGCCGCAATTACATACACAGTTAAAATAATAAGAAATTTGCGCCAACGACTGCGTCGACACCTGGCGTGGAACAAACGGGACGAACCGAGGCGCATATATGGATAACAACACTACACGCGCGCTGCAACACAAAACAGCTGCATACAACGCGTGTCACTGTGCACTTCTGTATCTGTGGACTTCTGTATCGCAACGCGGGCCAACGCAACTCTGGGATGAGCGGGCCGAAGGCCCGCGAAATTCTAGTGATATACATGTCATAAACCTGACTGACTGCTAAGTAACTGCAGTGACAGCAGCACACAGAGGGTCCACCTTGTTCAATTCATCAAAACAGACGTACAAATAGACACTTCTATATAGCCAAAAGAACAGAACAGGAATTCATCATAAAGGAGGTAAAAAGGGAAAAGAAACATATAGGGCGCGTTCGGAAATACCACACTGGAGCACACTCGCCTATTAGTTTGCATAGCACAGTGCGCTATTTCCGAACGCGCCCATAAAGTAAGAGGAAAAAGGGGTGGGGAAAAGTTAAGTTCCCATACCGGGAGTCGAACCCGGGCCGCCTGGGTGAAAACCAGGAATCCTAACCGCTAGACCATATGGGACCATATAGTACACAACTTACTTAGGCCTACTTACAAATATTAGCTACACACACACGCACACGCGCACACACACAAACACACACACACACACACACACACACACACACACACACACACACACACACACACACACACACACAGATATACGTGTCATAAACCTGACAGACTGCTAAGTAACTGCAGTGACAGCACACAGAGGGTCCACCTTGTTCAATTCATCAAAACATTTAGAGACGTACAAATAGACACTGCTATATAGCCAAAAGAACAGAACAGGAATTCATCATAAAGGAGGTAAAAAGGGAAAAGAAACATGATATACAGTGAGAGGAAAAAGGGGTGGGGAAAACTTGAGTTCCCATACCGGGAGTCGAACCCGGGCCGCCTGGGTGAAAACCAGGAATCCTAACCGCTAGACCATATGGGACCATATAGTACTCCTCGACTTACATAGGCCTACTTACAGTATAACACTGTGTACACACACACACACACACACACACACACACACACACACACACACACACACACACACACACACACACACACACACACACAGTATAATGATATACGTGTCATAAACCTGACTGACTGCTAAGTAACTGCAGTGACAGCACACTGTAATTCCGTTTCCCCCTGCAGGCCAGCTGTCACACTGACTGGTGGGGATGCACAGCGTTCTGGATGAGGTGATATTGTGTTGACACAAACCTTCTGGCGCTATTTGAAAGTTATAGACTAAATTAAAATATTAACAAACTCAATCCTATATAGGCTATTTTATTATGACACAAAGAACAGCTACTGTAATAATCGCTGCAGTGACAGGAATGAATGCTGCCGGGGAAGGTATAGACCATTTTACTCCTTACAAAATGTAATATTTGTGTAACTCTAGTAACATTGCTCGTAACTCCCACATAGTGGTATCTAGCTATGTATCTACTGTATCTATCCATCCATGCAGCCATCCATCCATCCATCTATCCACCTGCCCGTTCATCTGGACATGTGCCCTAACTCTCAATAGTCCAGAAGTGTTAATTGTTTTATGCATGCTTGCCACTGCAACATAATGGGTGCGTTCGGAAATGCGCCCTGAACACACTGGTGTGCTCTCTTGTCGTTCGTTTATTCAGTGCACTCGGTGCGTTGTCGTTCGAAAATCCAGTGCGCTGCGCACCGGGTGTGCCGAGTGCCCGCACTGAGCGACCCTACCCTGAAGCTGGGGTTGTCCGGTGTGAATGCGTCACAGCTGTGGTCGTTCGTAAATAAGGCACACTGAACGCACTCTGTGACGTCACCGCCCACCACACTCAACAAACTGACCACATTCCCGGTGCGCATTTCTGAACGCACCTCATATGTATGTATATGTGGGGCTATGCCCAGCGCTCTATTGATAACAGTCTGGGTGCCCAGAGTTGGCAGAGTTATAGGCAGAGTTGCGACATTGAGGGGGCAGAAAACAGCCCGGGTCACGTGGTTCATGTACTCGCGCGAGCCCATGGACTCCAATGCATTCCGTAAAATTCCGGTGTCCCTAGTATTCGCCAATAGAAGTCTATGTAGAAGAGCCGCCATTTGGACTTGCCCTATGAAGTGAACGGAGTTGTCGTAACTCTGTCTTGGCAAGGAAATTGCCAAGACAGAGTTCTACCAACTTAGCCTGGCTAATAAGCCAGACCGAATCAGCCGTTGGCAAAACAAAATTGCCTGCCGGCGGATTGTGTTGTGTGATATTAGTCTGGTTTATTACTACCGACTGCCTGGCAATACATTTCTATCATCTGATTTTTTTTATTTTTTTTTTCAACAATATATTTATTTTCCTTTTTACACACAAATGACAATACACATATACAAAAAACAACAATGAACAGTACAAGACAATTACTGATATAAAGAAAGCAAAACAACAATAACCAAAAACAACAAAACAAAACAAAAAACAACAACAACAACAGCACTACTCCTCTTCAGCTCCATCCATTAGATGTGACAAATTATTGTTCTTTATGTATCTCATAAAACGGCCCCACACCTCCTGAAACATTTCTTGTTTGTCCTTAAGAATGTATGCAATCTTTTCCAAAGGTAGACATAAAGACAATTCTCTGAACCACTGTGTAATACCTATCATCTGATTTAATACATCCACCAACAGTCTGCAGAGGCTTGTTGAGTCTATGCCAAAGCAAGTTTATAGTCACACACTCACTGCACTTTACAGCATATTAATTGAGACCCTTTATTCTTTGTGACTTTAGTTTCGGCACTGTCTGCCTCATTGTGTGCAGTACAGGAAGTTCCCTTAAGTTCTCAGTCAAGTTCATATCTGGATGGTAAAGTCGAGAATCATCCGAGGGGAAAGCACCATATGCTGTCTCACACATACACGCATGCACGCGCACACACGCTGTAGTGGCAGAAAATACTACACTGCCTGGAGCAAGGCTTCCACCTGTTGATTGTCTGTCAAGATGACCTATTCTTACCCAAGACCCATGTTTAGTCTTGTCCACTGACCACACCTCCAATGTATTTGTGCTTCTTCATTTTGTATAAGAGAGACTCATTTGAACAGCTCTGGAGGCATGCATCCGTGCACCTCCCTGGGCTGGTACAGACCACTCCTTGTAATAAACGTGACATTGTTTCAGTCCACTCTCTACCTCGATTATTTCTTAAAGTCTCTGTTAGGAGTATTAATAATCCCAGTACAATTATGGCGCAGTGAGCAGCGTGTTTCTACTGTCCGTCAGCATTCTCTTTTTCAGATGATAGCGCTGTGCATATGGATCTGAGATGCTGGTCCGACAGGGACAACACCTAAACGAACTTTGGGGTAAGAGTGTTTTGACTCAATGTACAACATTTTGTATTTTGAGGCTGTGATCGTTAGAGATACAGCCGTACAAAGTACTAGTTCATCGTATTCATCGTATTTGAAAGAGCTGGTAACAGTCCCTCATCGTATTCATCGTATTTAAAGGAGTGGTGACAGTCCCTCCTCATCGTATTTCATCGTTGCCGAGTGGTAACAGTCTTTTATAGACATTTATATAGTATTCATCGTATTTAAAGGAGTGGTGACAGTCCCTCCTCATCGTATTTCATCGTTGCCGAGTGGTAACAGTCTTTTATAGACATTTATATAGTATTCATCGTATTTAAAGGAGTGGTGACAGTCCCTCCTCATCGTATTTCATCGTTGCCGAGTGGTAACAGTCTTTCATAGACATTTATATAGAGAAACTATAGCCTATATCAGTAGGATAGGGAATAGCATAGGAAATCATACAGACAGCGTCCACCGTTATTTTCTTTCTTTTCTCTCCTGTTGGGACCAAACAGCCCACAGGGAAGATTAAAAGAGAATGGTGAAACAGCAACTTGTATAACGCGTAAGACTCGAGCAGCAGGTATGAATGTGGAATGTGGAATGTTGAGTATGGAATGGAAGTGTGTGGGACGTACGTGTGGATGAACGGAAAATACTATTTTTGTGAAAAGTCAAATGGTGATTTCCTAGTATAAATGTGGCGTTGTGAACAAGTAAGTATGAAGAATGTAGTCCTGGTATTTTAGTTAAGTGTCACCACCCATGGTTAGTAGGACAGCAGTTAGCAGTTGTCAGCGGCAGACTCAAAATAGCAGGTCTACCCAGTAAGTGCTGTCTTGTATTTAAAGTAATTAACAAACAGTAACGTGGTTAGCTGATCATCATGGTCATATGTATTATCTTATTACGTCTTATTATAAAATAATGACAATATAACAATTTCCCAGAGTCACGGCAAGTTGAGTGTAATTGGGCTTTGTCACTCTCTATATTTGGACTAAATAGATAGGCAAAATTATACTCAAAGCATGAAATGTATAGGTAGTAAGTAACTCCTTACAATAGGCAATATTTGTAACTGTCATCACATTTTTTCCCAGTCAAGACAGGAACCCCTGTTTGTGATTTTCCTAGGAACCTTTCGTTTTTGTCGCTATACAGAATATGGCATTGTTTGTGGACAGATTAGAGAGGTCCTCAGGGAACCTAAAATCAGATTCGATTAAGGATAGGTTTTAGAAAGTAGAAAGTAGAAAGTAGCCCCGTTCTTCTCCCCCACCTCCCACAGTAGCTGCTCTGAGTGGACACACTTGGGACGGGTCGAGCTGGGAAGTCTGGTGAGTGTAATGTTACTTATACATACACGATATAGGAATACTCTGTAGCAAGTAAATGTCCAGAATTCAAATGTAGGCTTAATAGTAAATTAGTGTTAGCTGTGGCTGTATTTAAGAAACTCTGTCAATTTAGCAGAATGTCTCATTTTTAATTATAAAATAACTGTAAAATAAGCAGATCTACGAGCTCACAATGTGTTGTTCTTGTACATTAGTTATTTGCAACATGGAAAAAATGTATATAGGGCTGGAGTGGTTAATGTATGATTTGTAATAACCATAATCTACACAGTGACCAGTAATTACAGTATTCAACTACATGCGTATGAGTATTACGGTCCCATATACGGACAGGTCATCCATTAGGGAAGACATGGTTTGGAGTTGTGTTGAGTTGATCATATGGACAAGCGCAATTCCCTCATGAGAGAACTTGCATTACCGCGTAGGAGCATTTGAGTAATAGTATTGTGTGAACCTAAAAAGTGAGACACAGAACTCATACGTTAGTGTGAGTGACGTGCAATTAGATATGTAAAGGGTATTATTGGCAAAGTTGATTCACCAGACATAGAAATCAGTAGTACTGTGTTTTACGGAACCTGATTACTATGGGACCATCAGATGGATCGCCTATCGCATCGCACGGCAAGTCACATGTACAGTCAGACTGTTTCCGCACTTCGATGTCTGAACAGTATGCGTGTGTTGGTTTGGGGCCCAACACAGGCGGGAATTGACTATTTCCCGAATTACATTTTGGGAACATGGACATGCAGGCACTTGGACAGAGGCATGAGCAGTGGAGGACTATATGTGAGAAAAGGGAACATTCCAGGGATGAACTAATGACTGTTTTTTTCCTTTCATGTGATGGAACACTGTGCGTCCACTCTGTGGCGAGGTACGTGCGATTGCGATGGTGGGCCATTGGTGATGTCATAGTGAGTGGGTGAGTAGAGAGTACTGCTTTTTGGGGTCAATCTGATTCAACTTTACTACAGTGTCTCAAGACATTTTACGTGTTGAGCAGCGACCCCTGCTACATGCCTAAATTAAGCAGTTTTACGACGGGGGTAACAAGACGCTGTCCCTTAAGCGGGGGGAATCGTCAAGCTTGATGAGATACTTTTTTGGCTTGTCAATATGATCATACAACTTTCCTATAGTCAATAGTCTATCAGACAACTGAATAAAGGGAGTTTTAGGACTCACAAATCTTGTAGTAAATTGGTCTTGATTCAAACGTAATATTAATGAACAAATAGGTCAAATCAGACAAACCCACAGCCAAATAGGGGATGATTCCCTATGTAATGTTTAAATGCAGAGTGGTCAATGGCCACTCAGATACATCATGCAAATAGGGATACAAAATTGGCATGAGCACACAAGGTTCGACTTTATACATTGACTAATTATGTAGATTTAAAATGCGTAAATACTACTGTAGCACCCTTAAACAAAATAGGTTCAGTTGAAACATAGATATGGAACAGTAAAGTAAGAAATAAGTTGTTGTCACCAACAGTGGATGGAATGACGTCATGTCTCCCTCCCATGCGTGCCCAGGAGCACTGAAGAATATATATAACACAGGCAGATAGATACCGTATACTACTGAGTATCTCATATTGTAAGTAAGACTCACATATCAAGGGGTACCTAAATCATTGGGCTTGACTAGTTCACCAGCCCCCCCAACGCCTAAGGCAAGGTAGCATAGGCATTTCCACACGCAAAATGTAAACTTGTCCGCAGAAATAGCCTGATCACAGCTGTTAAAATAACAGTGGGGGCTCATATTGTTCAGTTTTCAGTTCAGTTTAGTTTCTCTAATTTAAGGAGAGTTTCACAGCATGACATGTCACTTACGCCAACCAGGTGTCCATTTGCACCCCTCCTTTTAGAGTAGCAGTGTGATTGACAGGCATCAGTGTTTGGGGGGGGGGGGCAAGAGAAGGTCCCCTAATAGTTGCCTCTGTCATAAAACATTGTCTCTGGTCAGCAAGATGTGTAAATTAGACTTTAGACCAATGTGAACCTTTACTGTCCTCTACGAGGACTGGTGATGATTATTATTCTGGATAACTCACACTCATGGCAAATGCCCTGTTGGCTCATTTTTGTAGTCAACATTTACCTAATACCTCTCCTACCTTACTTTATTCAGCTAGAGATCGTGGTCAGGCATTTCACTTAACTATATTCTTGATTCCAAGCAGTGATGTAAATAGATTATCAATGTAATGAGTCCTGGGATGCAGGAATGATTTTGTAAATAAGTCAGGGGGATCTATAAGTCCCATGTAAATAACGTTAGGAGTTGTATTTTGCCATTTTTACAAAGTGCAGCATACTCCACAGTTCAGTAATACACACATGCACTGTCACTGAGGGTGCATGGTTACAGCTGCTGTTGCATTGTAGTCAGAGGAGGACTTAGAAGGAAGGATTTTTATTATCTGGACTTTCCATCAAACAATCAAGCAGCAAGCATACTGGTCAATTAATTAAGATGCATACACATTTGTATGATAAGCTATGAGGTTCAATTTGAATGTCTAGTTGATCATGGTGTTTATTTATATATCAATAAATATATCAATAATAGTGTAAACCATATACAGCAGAGTCATGTACATACTATTTTAACGTAAATACTATTTTAAGTTACGAGTCATGTAAATACTAGCATTTTATTTTAAGAAATCAGTTGAGTGAACCCGTGGATCAGCTATTTTCAATGAACAAGATTTAACAGTTAAAAAACCATTTAACCAAGTCGGCTTTCCTACTTACCGGAGAAAGTTTATTGTTAGTGTGTGTTTTTCAAAATGTATTCCTAGATGTGTTTATCCTTAGTTTATTTCTTTATAGATGTGAGATCATTTTATTTGGAGTTAGGGAAAAAAATGTACCGAAAGATAGAAAAGGATTTTAAAAATAGCAGATCTGCGTGCACAAAACATACCTAGCACGTTGTTTCAATTATAGATAGACTGGCAGGAGGAAGTGACGAATAGGGTAAAATAGCTTAGTGTTAATAGGATGTTGATGCTGTTAAATAGCTTAGGTAATATTAAAAATGTTTAAAGTAAAGCGATGGTTCTAGCAATTATGAGCAATTCTATGGATAAATTCTATCTATATCCGACAGAAGTGCTCAGAGGGGGGACATGTATAGTTTAAGAAGTGTATAGTTTATGAAGTATAGTTTAAGTTGAACATAATTTAATTCAAATTCATTTTAAGCATTGGAACATAATTTATTCTTGAGTCTATGGCGACATATTGTCAAACCTCTAAAACTACATTCAGTAGGCTGCTGAAACAATAAACAAACAAAACCTCTACGGCATTTTAGATTGCATGTCAAATTGTAGATGTACCGAGTAGAATTGCGGGCCCACATTTGTCTGAAAGATCTGATGAGTAAATTAATGTTATTTCAAAGGACCTGGCCTCATGTCGCCTATTTTGCTGTTTACAGTAACAGAACACGTACTGCTTGTGAAGAGTTGGTTCCACTCAAACCAGTAGTAATAGCAGTAATTCAGGTACAGGTACAGGGGAGACTAGACTACACATGGGGAAGTTTTTTCACTCAAGTACTACACTATATTTAAATATTTATAAAATACTGCAAAACCATACACACACACATAGTGCAAACTGACATATGAGGAAAGTACCCAGTCCACATATTCTATACAGTATAAGGTCCAGCGACCACATTCTAACTTACCTCAAACAAAGGGTAAAACGTAGGTAGTCACAGCAGCAGATTACATGTAAAATCTCATTCCCCATTGACCATTCAAATAATTTGGCCAATAGCTTTTTGAAAAACAAAAGGTAAAAAAAAAAAAAAAAAAAAAAAAAGGTAAGATGATAGTGTATGTAAAATAGTTTGTTTTCATGTTCTCGGTCAAAACCGGTTTAAGTCACTCTTAAGTGCACGTCTGTGAACGTATTATTGTTAGAAGGAAACTTTATGCGTAGGTTCCCCCAGTGATGAGTAGTTCGTAGGCGGGGTCTCGGCTCTACCTGCAGAGTACCACACATGCACACAGCATCCCCAGCATCTGAATTGCAGCAAATGTTAGTGCAGCCCAGATGACATACATCATGATCTCTTTTAGTTTCTTCACAACTAGAACTTCACATCCCTCCGGGTAGAGGTCTTCAGTATGAGCAAGAGATCCAGTGCAGGCTTCTGTATTACTTTTGCAGCAGCTAATGGGGACGCTGTTGTTTTTAGTTTCATTAAACCAGCGAGTGTTCATCCAATCCGAGTAATTGTGGATTCCGTAGCACTGAAGCTGTCTCTGCACATAGTCGATGGCACGGCTCGGGGCATCACTGTTGGCGCCATTGTACTCGTCATACACGTTCCGAATGGAACCGTTAACCTCATCTTCAACCTTTGCTCTGTAAATATACCCAAGGAACAGCCCGCAGACAACAGCAACAACCATGAACAACCTGAACCCCTCAAAAACAATCAAGGACAGGGGGGAGCAGTTGTCACAAAGACTTTGTCCAAGGAAGCTATTTCCATGGGCACAGCACTCAGAAATAGACACATATTCTTCAACAGTACATGTGCAGCGACGCTGGACACCTGATGAACTGAAAGACATCATGAAGGACCTTCCAGACCACAAAGTCAACATGGAGCGCTGGTGTGCAGCTGTGTTAGACTTGATTGAGATGTATGAGCCATCGGCAAGAATGCTCGAATCTGTATTTCGCAAAGTCTTTGGATTAAAATGGCTACATCTCAGGGAACATTTTGATGTGAATGGAGCACAAAATCACATTGTCACTGGACAGCTGCTGAATCACGGTGGTCTTTTTGACAGCATCAAAGCAGCATTTCCAGTACCCACTGATTGGAAAAAAATTCACAGCACTAAGCAATGGCCTGATGAAACCTGTGACACCTACAGGAATAGACTGGAGAACTGCTTTCAGAAGCACTGTGGTGTGCCACTAGACAACCCCGCTTTCAATGACTTGTTAAAAGCGCAGACAGGTGGGGCCCAGCCGGGGGTCAAGTGGCGACCTATGGGTTAGGCCACTACACAGATTTGGTGTGATATGGAGCGAAGTAGAATGAAGACCTACGCAGTGGCAAGTGTGGAGAATGAATGGCCCGGGTATGTGTGGAATGTGATGTTTATCGAGTAGGCCTATATTTTAGGTGAAGTCATTCTAATGAAAATTGTTCTTTCCTACTTTCCAGGACTGGATGGTGAATCAATGAGATGGTCTAAATATGTTGACAATTTAATGAATATCTTCCTTTCCCAGTGTGCATGGCATGGTTAATATGGCGATATTGACTAACTCACTAAAAACTTAGAATAACTCGTCTAGGAAGAGTGTTGTGATACAATGCAATTACAGGAGGAAGGACAAAGGGAAAAATGAGTATCTATAGACATTGCATCGACAAGGTAAGAACTCCCACACGATCTCATACATTATTGAAATATTTATATTGACAGGAGGATACTAGTAGTGATGAAATACAGTGTAAAGATGCAATAATGTGTAACCTGTCAATGTAGCTAATAACCATAAGAGAGGGAGTTAACCATAAATCAGACTGTGAAAGATTGTGATCAACTGTGATCAAGATAGATCTTAATAAATTCCTAATTATGTATTATCATCTGGGGAAAAGTATAGAACAAATGTTTTAGAATAGGGGTAGTGTGTTGTTTTGTTTTTTTCCAGCTCTGAAATCCAATAAATTAAGAGAAACATATCAGGAGATGTGTTTAAACAAGGAAAAAACAAACAAACAAATGAAGACAACCAGAGAAAGCACTGAAAGGATTTGGGTTTGTATGATGGGTAAATATACACACATACATTGACGTCAGTCTAGTGTTATATGAATTACAATTTAGGCATTTAGCAGACGCTCTTAATCCAGAGCGACTTACATTAAGCAATAACAAAAAGCATGGCATACATCACATGTATAAAAAGTAGTTATCATGAATCATGTGTAAACTAAGAACGTAACATTGGAGTATCTATGTAAACTATACATACTATACTATATAATATATTATACATGTGTACTATAAAGTGCTATGACTACATAAAGTGCAATTCTAGAGCTGTCTACATAACAAGCTGAAGCTGAAGACAATTAATGTAAAATAATAATAATAATAATAATAATATTGAAATGAATTTTGTATAACCACCTTTTTAACCACGGTGGAAATAATTCAAGTGAACAAAATTACCTGCAAGTTGTTCTCCCTCTAAGAAAACCTGACAGACATATAAATATGTCACATGGGCCAGTGACACCAATGAGAGCCAAGCCACATCATCATGTCCGTCCAGAGACTCCAGACGTCCCTACAAGGCCCACACGCATTCCATCCCTGCAGTCACCCCCCAGTGACAGCGATGGGAGCCGGATAAAGACGAAATACTGGGCCCACCATGGGGAAAAAAGACTAAAATGCCATGCCACAACTTGTGACAGAAACATAAGGAGAGGAGAACATTTGCGTGGAGGAGAAAACCACGAAAAAAGACTACACCTGATGCTGGCTTATGAGTGATCGCTCAAGACAAATCGAGGGTCGTAGGTTGGAATTTCCCAATAAGAAGGAAAAGGGTTTTCGCCCCTACCAGCCATCAGAAGTTGTGTGTAATAAAAAGAAAATTATCATGTGGGTGGACATTGAATACACTTAAATGTAAACCTTTCTTACTCTAGGAGATAGTCCATATATAAGTCATCTTTTTGTAGTAAATTTGCAGACAGTATAGTATCTCATGTTCCTTGGTATAAATTAATATGAGACATTTAATTTACATATTTGAAATGGTGGAATGTAGTGGCAGAAAATACTACACTGCCTGGAGCAAGGCTTCCACCTGTTGATTGTCTGTCAAGATGACCTATTCTTACCCAAGACCCATGTTTAGTCTTGTCCACTGACCACACCTCCAATGTATTTGTGCTTCTTCATTTTGTATAAGAGAGACTCATTTGAACAGCTCTGGAGGCATGCATCCGTGCACCTCCCTGGGCTGGTACAGACCACTCCTTGTAATAAACGTGACATTGTTTCAGTCCACTCTCTACCTCGATTATTTCTTAAAGTCTCTGTTAGGAGTATTAATAATCCCAGTACAACGCACACACACACACAAACTCGATCCAAGGTAATCTAATTCTGTCAAACCGAAAAGAGGGGGAAAGGGAAGCCATAACAAAAGAGGGAAAGATTGAAAAGGGGACACAGATGGAGAAAGAGAGAGGTACAGACACACAGAGAGAGAGAGAGAGAGAGAGAGAGAGAGAGATAGACACAGACACACAGAGAGAGAGAGAGAGAGAGAGAGAGTAGACAAAACAGAAGGCAAGGAAAAGAGAGAGGGAAACATACTTCCTGACAACAGCTGGGCAGCTTCCTGTTTTCCCTGGAGGTATGAGTGCTAGGCATCGCCACGGTAACGGTTGTCAAGGTGTTGACGGGCTGTCAGACGCACCAGTCACCAGGGAGAATCAAACTCACAAGTCTCACAGACAGGCAGGCAGGCAGACAGACACACAGTGACCCTAACTTTATTGCGAACGAAGTGAGCACTAACTATAGAAGCTGGCCAAAACTGTCTGTGTGTCAGTCTGTCTGTGTGTGTCACGCTGTAACACCACCCACCCACCATCAGAGTGCAACTGAAATTGGAACGATACAGAGAGGTGTGTGTGTGTGTGTGTGTGTGTGTGTGTGTGTGTGTGTGTGTGTGTGTGTTTGTGTGTGTGTGTGTGTGTCAGACTGCCACAACAGCTTCGTTCGCTTCTCGCGTTTACGCGTCTTACTTGTATGAGATATATCATATAAGATCCTACCATCAGTGTCGACTATAGGCCCTTCTGGCTTTGGAACTGTTGTTTAACTCTCACACCAATAAATCATCTGCACTGGAAATGCATTGGCGCGTACGTGGAACACATGGCTGGACTGTGAGTCGACAACAGAAGACGTTCGGAAGCAAGCAGTCCAAGATTTTCCTGACTGTAAAGGGAGACTGGGGAGAAAGAGAAAGAGTGAGACAGACAATGAGAGAGACAGACAGACAACAAGAGAGACAGACAGACAGACAGACAGACAGACAGACAGACAGAGTGGTGGAGAGTGGTGGAGAGTGTGTGTGTGTGTGTCCATATCTGAAAGCTGCATTTTGTGCAATAAAAAGTCATAGCCTGGTGAGCTAGGCGCTGCACGCACGCACGCACGCACGCACACACGCACGCACGCACGCACGCACGCACAAAAAGAGTACATGTCACATCTGTCTTCTCGCCTACAGGGGTAGAGAATACAAAGAGAGAGAGAGAGAGAGAGAGAGAGAGAGAGAGAGAGAAAGAGGTGGGAGAGCTGAGCGCAAAAAGCCTGGATGCTCCATTTGAGATGCTTCACTGATTTTCAGAGAGAGAGATCGAGACAAAGCCCACAGCCCCTCTCTTCTCCCTTTCAGATACAAATACAAACTTAGTAGGATATGCTCACACGCCTCGTTCCCTTTGCCCTTACAGTTAAGGAAAATGTCTCGTCATTCAAACGTGGAACGTCAGGACAGGACACTGCTGAACAAATGGAATCTACCCAGTCTTAACCACTGAGTAGTTCACCCCAAGCAATGACTTGTTTATTTCCCATACACACCCCATGAAGCATTGAATTCATGGAGATCTTTATTTTTTACATTTTAACACTCCAGTGTCCATCAAATCATTGGCTCAGGGACAACAAACAAATGTAATTGAATTGAATTGACACACTCACACAGACAGACAGACAGACAGACAGACAGAGTATTAACTAACTGAATCACCAGGGCCAACCAGACGCAGCTCCAACCGCAGCTCCAACCGGACCAGACCTTCATATACATAGGCTATTTTATCTACAAGCTCACAGCGCGTTGTGATGCGACAAGCTTGTAGATCTGCTATTTTCAAGTAGACAGGCTAGTAGTTTTGGTACGTTAAGTATATTTTTAGGCCAATACCTTTGTACATTTACTCAAGTAACATTTTGAACACAGCCTATTTACTTGTAACAGACTAGTAAACAGAGTACATATTTTTTATATTGTGGTATAGTAGAAGTCAAATATCCGAGTACTTCTTCCACATACTGGATGTCAAATCAATTTGCAATGCTATAGATATAGGACTTTAATTAAGTAGGTTAACTTTAATTGACAAGTGAGCTGCAGACAAACAGGTTGCGTTCTCTCTCTCTCTCTCCTCACAGTGCAGGGAGAGATAACTGATGCTTTAGGGTCAGAAAGCATGGGTACATTTTGTCTTCCACCCACATAAAGCAGCACAAGTTACATCATTTACCCAGAGAGAGAGAGAGAGAGAGAGAGAGAGAGAGAGAGAGAGAGAGAGAGAGAGAGAGAGAGAGAGATTTAATTAGAGGAAAGCCGTTTAAAGTGGAAATAATTCTGATAGATTACTGTTGTGTCTCACGTGTACATTTCTAACCATATTAATGTATCGTATTTATTCTCTTTTCTCCTCGGATCCATCGCTCTCTCCCTCCATTGCAAGTGGTACACGGTGAACCCTGTGCTTGACACATGAAGCATATTTCCACACATTGATACATTTACATATTTATGTAACGGCCCTGCTCTCTGCGCTTAATGTGTGGTGTAAAAATAGTGCTGCTATTGGAAAGATGAAGGGGGAGAGAGCGAGAGAGAGAGAGAGCGAGAGAGAGAGAGAGAGAGAGAGAGAGAGAGATATGATGATGATGATGATCACACATTCCTAGAGGAATGTGATCATCCATTTTCCTGTTCAAGAAGGAGAGAAGAAAAGTCCTTTGATGAGAGGCAGAGGGAGCAAGAGTATACAATACTTTAATATAAAGATCCATACATGATAGGGGGTCCATATATAGAACTTTTTAACAGGAATGTATTAACCATCACAAAGAATAAAGGGTCTCAGAAGAAAAAACGTGTTGGAAATGTAAGGGAGATAACATTTGTACATTTTGGGAGTGTCCTGTGGTTTTACCCGTCTGGAAAGAGGTACTGCTGAGGAAACTCTTGGAGAATGGTTGGTGACTAAGATTACCAAAATGCCCAACTGTTCTGTCTCTTGGGAGATAGCACACTTTTGCCACAAGGGGTCACCAAGGCACAACATGCATTAGTGACTGCCAGGGACAAATTAGCCTTTGGGCCAGTGGGGCCGTGGTCCAGGGGCCCTTGGCTCTCAGGGGCCCTTCGGGGAAATTGGACCGCTCAGTACTAGGTTTGACGCCCTGAAAAGGGCTCCTGGGGCCCTTCATTGGCCATTGATTTAGTTAAATTTAGGTCAAAAACATGATAAAAACACTATGGGGGCCCTGCAAAAATGACCGGCACAGGGGCCCTCTTGGGGGTTAATCCGTCCCTGGTGACTGCAGGCTGATATTGAGAACTCTGGAAGAGTTGGTGTACACCAGGGCTCACAGATTGGACCCAACTTATGACTGAAACTGCAGTAAACAATTGCCAGAAAGAACAATAATGTCATAGGAAAGTTCCATTTAGTATGGGACTACTTTTATTTATATATTAAAGCAGTGTTTCCCAAAGTGGGGTCCGGGGACCCCCAGGGGTCCTTGATGGAGTTCCAGGGGGTCCCCAGGTAAATGACAGTTTGGAACCAAATGGACCCTTATGGGTCTGTAACTCTGAGAGTGTACAAATGGAACCAAATGGACCCGGTCTGTAACTCTGAGACCCCTTTTCCACCGGTTGGTTCCCAATGGGAACCGGTTCAGTTCTTTTTGGTTTTTAGTCCATGAGCCAGAGCTCCAAAATTGGTTGGCAAACTATACCCTATATTAAATTGTTTATAGGATCAATACAAGTAAATTAATACATGATAACCCCACAGTAGTAGCTTTTTCATATTTTCGATTATTTTGCATATTTTCCTACATAATGCCTGCATAATTTGCATATTTAAAAATGTAAAATTTGTAATACAATAAATCATTGTCTTCGTGTAAGTACTCAATTGGGGAAGTTTCATGGTGATAACAATCTAATATAGGTATTGTTTTGCCACTCAATTCATAATTAAATGAATGAATTTTGGAGCTCTGGCTCATGGACTAAAAACCAAAAAGAACAGAATTAACATTGATTTTACAATATAAATTGGAGGTCCAAGAGATAGAAATGCCATTAAATGGGGGTCTGTAGACTAATTCATGTCAAACTGGGGGGGGGGGGGGGGGGTCCTTGAAATTAAACAGGTTGAGAATCACTGCTAGAGCCGTCAAAATCTTCTCTTATGGGGGTTGTTTTCAAATGGGGGCTCCATTCATCTCCTCCATGTGTTTGTTATTGAAAAATCAATTAAAATAAAAACTTTGATGACAACCATCTCGTCACTCTAGATTCTATGGTGTCCTTGACCTCTTGTTCTACATTGTTTATTTGGAAATCAAGGTGGTTTAAATATAGTTTACAGAACAGCGACATGAAAGATGCCGTCCCCCCGTCACCCACCACCACTGCAAAAAAATAAACTACTACAATTAAAAATAAATAAATAAATGCACTACTGTAAATCTATTTGGACATATTGGAGACAATTAAACATTTATGGTAGATATGCAAACGTTTTACATTCGGCCTGTCAGCCCAGCTTACCCAGAAACAGATATTAAAACTGTTTTCTTCTCTTTTTCCCCTTTTGAAATTACTTTCAGACTCACTCAAGTTATTATTATTAATATTATTTATAGAATGCCCAGCAGCTTCATGTTTTGGCATGAATGAGTCTCTTTTAGCCATAACGGTGTAATGTCTCATCTATCCACAAGGTGGTAGTGCTGGAGTTTTCAACACTGAGCTGACGACAGCCTGACACGGAAGGTGTTGCCTCATATCAGTTCCGTCGCCAAAAGAAGAAGTTGAACAGTAAACACAGACGTGTCGGTCCCATATGCATTGCATGCGCGTCTCAAATGTAAATTAAATCGCTTTAAAAGGGCACATTGTTGCTTGGATCATCATGGACATCGCGCTGTATCTGATCGCCGCTGCGATCCTCCTCGTGCTGATCGTGTTCGCTGTGAAGCTGCGCGGTCACACTGAAGATGGTAACGACTCGCCCCTTTACCAACTCTTATTTTAAGAGAAATGATCTTGTATACAGATTTTTTTGATTGTATAGTAGTCGATCTCTATACTCTGTAAAATTAAGAACATGACACAGAGACGGTGACTGCTTGATTAAAGTTAATTTAGGACCTTCTAGCAGTTTGTAATGGCATCATCATGCTATTATGCCCGTGGATATACAGAGTTAACTTAACAATGATAAATTAATATGATAATACCTTTTATATAATCACCAACGTGAATTATGTTTGTTATTTACAGCTAGGTAGAGTAGTGGGGCGACCGTACCCGTTACCTGAGCTGACAGTCATGTTTCAGCCTGGGACTAAGATGACAGCTGCTCACACTCATTTGTCTTCTTCATATAAAACACCTATACCGTTATGCTAGTAACGGTAGATGTCTTCTCGTAGATGCATCTGATCGATTAGTTCCGACTATTTAAAACTTGAAAATGTCCGAATCGATAAAATACATCTACGAGTGTCAGACCGTGTCTTGTGTCTAAATCTTAGGCTAGTCTTGATCCAAGGTTACCGTTTATATAATGCACCATCTTTGCAGGTTTTAGAAGAATGGAAGTGCAAGGTGGTGACATCATGAGTGCTGGAAGTAGCTCTTTATACTGCATTCAAGTGCATTGACTGTATTTCTGTGTGATATTGTCTAGCATTCAAAACTATCTCTATTTGCAATGTTCTGGAAGCCTTTCTACTGTTAAACATCACACTAAACGTACAGTACGTACAGTATGTTGATAAGTATCCTTGTACTGTACTTGTTTATAGGGAGCTTGGGTGAGTTTACCCGCTTGGACTTCTTCAACTCCTGACATCACAGCCTTGAGTATGGGGTTTAGCTGTTCAAACACTGATTTACAATATAACATATTTATATTTGTTTATGAGAAAGCGAAATTATAACACAGCCGTAGGTATTATTTTTCACAAGCTCACAGCACGTCACTTGGTGCCACAGCCGTGGTCCATTGTGTCAGCGAGTCTTTCGACTGGACCAGGTCCATTGGTGCCACACAGAGAGCTTATATTTGCTATTTTTGAAAAAATGTTAAGTGTGAGAAGAGCACTACTGTTTTGGAAGGCATTCGTAGAATCGACCTCAGGTCTTAACCCATTTAGGCCCGATTAAAAAAATGTCTTCAAAATCCTGACAGTTTTCTGAAATCCCTTTTTCTATATCAGTGGTTCTCAAACTACTTCATGTCAAGGACCCCAAAAACTATATGTAATTATTGGCCGCCGACCCCCATCTGAAAATATGTTGTTCCACGGACCCCCCCAGAAGCAAAGATTTGAGTTAAAAACGTTTTTTTGTTCAAAAATAGCAGACTTACAAGCTCTGAGCTTGTAGATCTGCTATTTTTCAATAGCTAAAGCATAACATAATGCTTTAAAACACCAAAAGGGGGTTCCCCCCCTGCTAATGGGATAAAATGTATTATTGTGACTGTGTGACAACTGTACGTACCTTGTCTTTTCGGTGTCCATTTCAGCTGACAGTGAAGAGCAGGATGTGGCGCGGGTGGTGGCACCACGTCCGCAGCAGGCGGTGCAGGAGCGAGGGGCGGGCATGCCACGCAGGAGGAACCTGAACACCAGGGTCAGACGAGCCCGAGACGCTCCTGACAATGGTACTGCTTGGAAAAACGCACGCATGCATGCACACCATACAAGTGGCTGTCACACACACAACAAACAAGCGATTAACGATTTCATTATTGTGTTTTTGCCCATGAACATCGGAAACACCTAAACTAGCATTTCCTTTTTTAACACTTCATAAACAAAGGCTGAACAGGCCAGATATGACAAAAGAAATGGATGCCATATAGTTATAACTTTATACTTCAATAGAGTTGTTCCGATACCATACCCAAAATCTGCCAATACTTCCTAAAATGCTGGAATGCCAGTCTGTGTTCTTCTGATACCACATCGTTTATCACGTGATATTTCATTTACAGTAACATTTTGAATGTTTCAGACTTAGTCGATGTTGCATGACTGTTTTGCACTCTTACTGTACCATTTACATTGTCATACCAACTTGTAACTGCAATTTAACTTCACGTATTGTCATTCATCATCGGTTCTCAAATGTTGTAATTTCAAGCACAACCTTAACTGTATTATTACACACTGGTTTCATATAGGTTCTCGGTATCGAACAATACGCAAGTTATGGGTATCGGATTTCTTTTTTTATCAGTACGTCTCTGCTGTAGAGTTAACCCATTTAGGCCTGACATCGAAGAAAAAAAAGGTCCTTTAAATCATGACAGTTTTCTGAAATGCCAATGTTTCTGTATCAGTGGTGCTCAATATTTCCTAACCCTAACCCATGTCAAGAACCCCAAAGATTATCTGTATTTGGCCGCCGACCCCGTCTGAAAATATGAATATCTATTCAAAGATTTGCGCCACATTTTCATGATTTTTCAAAAATAGCAGACCTACGAGCTTGTAGATCTGCTATTTTTCAATAGCTAAAGTATAATACTTAAAACACCAAAAGGGGTTCCCGCCCAAAATGGGTTAAAGATGGTGATTCAGTGTGTGGTGTGTGTGGTTCTTGCAGAGGACGATGCTGTGGAGGCATTGGCTCCAGCAGCAGCAGCAGCAGCAGCGGCAGCAGCAGTGGAGGAGGAAGATGACGAGGAGCCTCAGCAGTCCCAGGCCACATCAGGGAAAGTCGGAGCCAAGAAGCAGAGGAAGATAGAAGAGAAACAGGCCAAAAAGCAACAGAGAGAGGTGAGGGAGATGCCAAGTTAGTAATAGTTTCATTTATTGTCTACGTGTGGAAATTTGTCTTCGGTCTCAACAACAGTAAAAAAACAAACAGTTACAACAACAGCAACACCACTTACACAATTATTTTCTCATGGCAAAAAAGTGCAGGACAACAGTGGCAAATACATTGGAAAAACAACAAATCTAGCGAGACATGGTATCATTTAGTGCCTTAATGGCATTTGGGATGAAGGATTTTTTTTAAATGTTACGCTTCGCTTTTGGTACTTTGTACCGTCTACCAGAGGGAAGTAGTTCGAACTCCCTGCAGAGTGGTATGGATGAGAGGGGTCGTTTGCTATCTTGACAGCTTTTTTACGAAGTACCTCCTTGTAGATACAGCTTAATTGTTTCTGTCTCTTCCCAATGATTTTTGAGGCTAGGTTCACTATTGTGAACCTATTTGACACGTGTCCACATACGAGCGTTACCGCCTGTTGACCACACACTACTAACCTATGTCCACTCCACATGCCACCCTTATAGCGGTTAACCACAGACTTACCCATATTCTTCACAAGCACCGCTCTACTTATAATCTAGCCACATGGGCAGCACTGCAAATGCATAAAGTAAGGCTTGTGTTTCTGTGACGCTGAAGATAGATTGACAAGCCGACAATCGTACATACTGGAAAAAGAATCCCATTCCGTCTGATCAATGTATCTATTATTTGTCAGTTTGTAAGTCCAATGCTTGGAATTCCAATTCCAAGCCATCACACGCCGGATGCGGCCCGATTCGTATTTTTGGCTCGCAATCCATTTACATTTGGTCAGCTGGGAGATTCGTAATGGAGGTTTGATCCAATTGTGGTGCATTTAATTTGGTAAAAATGTCCCGTCGTGTTTGGCTGCTTGTCCTTCCAATAGGCCGAGCTGGAGGACCGAGAGGAGAGGAAGAAGATGCAGGAGTTGAGAGAGCAAGAGCAACGCAAGGAAGACGAGAAGGAGAAGCTCCTGGAGCAGAAACAGGTAAAACCAGTGTTGTTTTTGGCAGCACATTTAGATTTTAGTTTTAGTCTATAGTCTTTTGAATAGTTTTCATTTAGTTTTAGTCACATTTTAGTGTTAGTCTAGTTTTAGTCGACTAAATGTCATGCGATTTTAGTCGACTAAAACTAGTTGATTTAGTCAACTAAAATGTATTTTGGTGGGCCTTGATGCCATCGTAAATGATAAATGTAAATGTATTTTTTTTCACTTTCTCACTCTACAAGCTAGCGCGACGCGTTGTGAGCTTGTAGATCGGCTATTTTCAGTATGCAACCAAGTGTAAAATGACTTACACTGGATCTCTTGTCCACTAGTCCCTTCCTAACATTTTAGTCTAGTTTTTATTTGTTGACGAAATCGTCAGTATATTTAGTCTTAGTTTTAGTCATCATGTGTTAGTTTTCAAGTAGTTTCCCTTTAGTTTTCGCCAGTGGAAAAAGGTAGTCGACGAACATTTTTCGTCTAGTTTTAGTCGACGAAAACAACACTGGGTAAAACAAACACTTTGAACTCTCTCTGAAGACCAAAACAAACTCCCTCACTCCTTCTTCTTTTCTTCCCATTCCCGTGTGCGCCCTCTGCAGGAGGAGGAGGAACGTCGCGCTAAGGAGGAGCAGGACAAGAGGGACGAAGAGGAATACCTGAAGCTAAAAATGGCGTTTGTCATCGAGGACCAAGGCGAGGCGGAGGTTCTGGACGAGGACGAGGTCAGCTCAGGTCTACTGCTGTACGATCGTGTGGCTGTATAATGCCACAAAGTGGATGGGGATAATCACAGAATGTACAATTACATTTGTCTATAGCGCATTGTCTATACTATAGGTTGTTGGAAAAACTCTACCGACCTATGTAAAATACAGTTTCATACCGCTTTTCCCACTACCTTAATCCATTTTGGCCTGACCTCGAAATTAAAAAAAAAATCTTCTAAATCCTCCAGTTTTCTGAAATAAATATTTTCACGATTTTTCTAAAATAGCAGACCTACAAGCTCGTAGCGTGCCACTCGGTGGCGCGCTATGAGCTTGTAGATCTGCTATTTTTCAATAGCTAAATTATAACAATGTTTAAAACACCAAAAGGGGTTCCCGCCCAAAATGGGTTAATGTGTAATTGTGTAACAATAGCACAGATTGTAACTAAATCAAGCCATTGTCTGATGAAAACCGCCCAGCACCCGGTCCCCATTGTAGATCTGATAAAAGCAATCTTAAGCAATATTATACCACAGGTCGTTTCGAGGAAGCAATCTGATTGGTTGAAACAGCCTTCTAGCCGTGGGTTAAACCAGCACCATTCACCACCTAATCAAAACAAAGAATTCAGCTGCTCTGTTCTCCCAGAGCGCTAGCAAACTGGGTGGCTAGGCTAGCTAGTTTCTTGGGACATTTGTGGTCGTAGTGACTACATCTGTCATTAAAATATATTCTTTCAGCGATTTTCTTAGTTTTAAGGGTAACTTCAGTGATGCTTGCGGAACTCGACTTAGTCTCGTTCCTCACCGCATCCCTGTCGTGGCAATAATCACGTTAACCCACACCCTCTCGTGTAATATTGCTTAATTCACATCTCATTTCAACAGTATGTATTGTGAGAGTTGACGTCCAATCAAACTTGACATGAATGGACAGTAGAACTCCATGCCAACCATGAACGGTGGTAATAGTCACGTTTTTGTGTTCTTTGCTTTCAGTCACGCAACCTCCTGCAGGAATTCATCCAGTATATTGAGGTGAGCATTTGGCAGACACCGCACATACCCCCACGCTCGTACTGCAATATGTCTGTAATATCTAATAAATCACCCCATTCGACTGTTTCAGTGCATATAATATGCGAAATCAACCGTCATCAGGACCATGCAATGGGCCCAGTATGGACATTTTCCGCACTGTTTCAGTATGTCATTATCACCTATTGTGACGGGTGATAATGGTATTTTTGTGTCACTGATGTCAATGACTGAGGCGCGCCGTGTCTGGTGGCCTTGAGCCACCAGCCGAGCGAGTCGCCGTGCCGAGCGCTGCGAAGGCCACCAGACCCTACTCGGCGACGTCCCGATAGGCAGAGAATAGTATATATAAGTAGCCCCTAGTTTCCATGCCCCGACAATAGAGTTGGAAATGACACCACGATGTCTAGTATGCCAGTATGGCCATATTGGCCGTATTCCAACGTCCTGATAACGGTTGATTTCGTCTCTATTTAAAGGACCACTTCACCACTTTTCAACTTCTCTTCCTATAATTGGTCCTAACTAATGTTCATGATAAAATACCACCATTTTGTTCTACTCAGGCTGTGTCTCATAGGAAGGCTGTGGGCAGTTCAGAAACCCGTCCACCAGTGACATCATCGATGGTGAATCCAAGCTAATAGAAATGGCAGGCTTTCTTTTCCTGAAAAGTTGCAATGCAAAAGTTGAAGCCATCGTTCTCACGATAATACAAATCTAAATATATGTTAAAACAAATCTTGTTTAAAATAAATCTGCCTAATGATGATGTCACTGGTGGACGGGTGTCCTTACTGCCCAAAGCCCTCCTATGAGACACAGACTGAGTAGGAAAAAATGGTGTTTTATCATGAACATTAGTGAGGACCAATTATATGAAGAGATGTTGAAAAGTGGTGAAGTGGTCCTTTAATACAGTGATAATCCGAATGAATGAGTGAATGAATCCGCGGAATAAATCCATGTTTGCCCCCCCCCCCCCAGGACTCCAAAGTGGTACTGCTGGAAGACCTGGCCTCACACTTTGGGATGCGGACGCAGGACGCCATCAATAGACTACAGGACCTGTTAGCCGAAGGCACCATCACAGGTGTGTGCATATGTATACCGTTCATACCGTGCGCCAGCAGCTAGACCAGATAGTGAATCTTCCACATAATTATGCCTGACTCGATCAAGGCATATTTTAATTGATTGGTCTCTGCAAAATGTATTAATTTTGAACCACTGCAACTCTGATTTATAGAATAATAGTGTGTGATGGAGGATGACTGATTTAAGCAGTCACACCTGCAGGCCTGAGTCAAACTAGAACTGGACTCGGAGAGCTGGGTGTGGCTGCGCACCTGTTGTGCATCATGGACTTGATCAAGGCCCAACAGGATAAATCAGTCATCTCCACAAACACTCTGGAGAGAGCGTTTGTCCGGACAGTGGAGAGCTATCGCCTCTCCTGTGTAAAATAATATTATTGTGTATAATTCCCTGCACATGGCGGAATAAAGCTACAACACAGGGCAGCTTCCTTGAGTTGTAGCTTTAAAATAATGTTAGGATTTTAGTCTACCTCAGTCCAAAATGGGTTAACCAAGGGCATTAAGCAACTAGTCGACTAGTTGATAAAAAATAATTAAAAAAAAGTTTATTTTTTATTTTTTTCCCCGATTTTGTAGGCCTCAAGATCAGGTAGATTATAGTTATAGTCACCATGTACACCGTTTTTCAATGTACAAATATTTATTAAAAAAAATTAAATAAAGTTTATATTTTTAATTTATTTAATTTTTTACATAATAGGTAGTTAAACAACTAGTCGACTAGTAAACTAGGCAACTAGTCAACTAGTAAAAATGACTAGAAGTGAATGCCCTAAACCAACTAACCTGTCTCTGCAGGTGTGATCGACGACAGAGGGAAATTCATCTCCATCACTCCGGACGAGCTCAACGCGGTCGCCCAGTTCATCAAACAGAGAGGGAGGGTGTCCATAACGGAGCTGGCCCAGGCCAGCAACTCCCTCATCAACCTCACACCCGTGAACCGCAACGCGGCCTGAAGGACTGAGATGTGTGCAGTTTACACACCCGGACACTCACCCGTTTACTTTGAACCATTTTGACCTGAGATCAGATTCTAAAAATGTCTTCTACATCCTGACAGTTTTCTGAAAAAGCTATGTTTCTATGTCAGTCGTTCTTTGATTTTTCAAAAAATAGCAGACCTACAAGCTCGTAGCGCGCCTCGGTGGCGCGCTATGAGCTTGTAGATCTGATATTTTTCAATAGCTAAAGCATAACATAATGCTAAAACCAAAAGGGGTTCCGCCCCAAAATGGGTTAAATATTCACCGACATGTTTTATATGAAAACCCCGTTTTCAACGAGCCTAGTCTTTATTTAAATGCAGAATGACTTACACTTTGATTTGTCATGTCTTTTAGAGAGCGGGACTTTGTCCCAGCTCTCTCAAGTCCTACATGATCACCTTGCAGATTTCTGAAATGTAATTTGAGTCATTCAATTTAAGTAGATCTTGGAAAAAAAGATAACTATCCAAAATTAAAGCTGGCAAAAAGTTACAATGTGACACTTGTTGAGGACAATTTGTCGTTGTAGTTACGGTATATGTAACCACATTCTTGTGACATAAGAATTACGAATACTGTATGTTTGTATTTTAAATGTAATAAAGTTCAGTTTGAATAGTTTTGTGACATTGTGTCGTTGCTAGGAATTGCCAATTTCAGAGCAAACGGTAGATATTGGACCTTTGAGCCACTTTTACATCAGGCAAAGGAAATCTTAGCCAAGTTCACTGAGATAGTGGTGAATGAATAAATTAATTTGAAAACAAAACAAAGATACAGAATGTAATGGTAATCTTCTATATTTGGCACCCTATATTGTCCATTCGAATAGACATGTTATATTTGCAAAAGATTATTAAGTGTGTGTAAAGGTTAATGTCACCTGGGATATTGTTTTATCATATCCAACCCCTAAAACACCAATGCAAATAAGCATACAGTAATGTCCAATAGAAATGTAATAGTGATCGCTGCCCACCACCACAGAGGTTGTGGGTTCGAATCCATCCTCCCGTGTTCAGGGGAGGGGGATATTGGTCATTGCATGTACTCCCAACGGTCTGGGGCGGCACCGGTCATCAGGGAGTGTTGGGCGGGAGGAGTAGGACGAAGGCTCCACGTCACACGTCCTCCTGTTGGGGGCTCCTCACCGGCAGGCGACTCGTTGGGGAAAACAATGTTCATACTGAATTGACTAGTTCCTGTAGTCACGAGTCCAACAGTGCCTCCGACTCTGGGGCTTCGTACACACACAAAGAACAAATGTTCTGTGTTTCATGTTTCATTGAAGTCACGTGGTTTGACCAAACACTTGTGTTTGATTGGAGGGAGGGGGGCAATCAACAAAATCAGTCTGAGAGGTAGAAGTTTGTTCCATCTAGGATTCTACTTCTTTTTTGTCTAGGGTGCTCTGTCTCGTCTGGGATATTTGCCAAATAGACTTGGGTCCTCGGTCCTGCAAAAACACAATCAACAAAGCCATAATCAGAAGGATTATTTCTATATAACACACAAAATGTCAGCACTTAAAAAAAAATTACACTGAAGGTCAAAAATTCTCCCTACCTACTAAAATATTTTGATCATTATTTCTTCACAAACACGAGAATGCTGCTCGTTAAAACCACCCTTCACTCACTTCCTCAAACAAATTCATATCCTAATTTATTAATTGTATAATTGTTTAACCCATTCAGGACAGGAACCCCTTTTGGGATTGTGTTATACTTTAGCTATTTTTGAAAAATAGTGAAAATGTGGCACAAATCTTTGATTATATTATATTCTTTCAGAGCGAACATTTTCAACTCAAATCTTTGCTACTGGGGGTGTCCCTGGAACTACATATTTTCAGATGGGGGGGTCCGCGGTCAAATACAGATCATTCTGGGGGTCCTTGACATGAAAATGGTTGAGGACCTGACATAGAAACATAGTTTTCAGAAAACCTTTAGGATTTAGAAGACTTTGTTATTTTTATTTTTTTAATCGGCCTCAGGTCTAAAAAGAATGGGTTAATTGATCAGATCAACAGTCACCTGTATAATGATGCCAAGAGGTGCCAGGTCCTTCCTCAGCGTATCACAGGCTTTCAGCAGTGGAATCCTGTCAGGGTAGGGTCGGGGTTTGGTGCCTCCGGCGGAGCTGCTCTCCTGGGGGGCCAGGGCGGCCGAGCGGGTCTCCTGGGGGGCCAGGGCGAAGGCTCGCACGTGGCTCCGGAAATGGGTGAGTTGCTCCACCACGTTGTTCAGGGTTCCGGAGGCGTCCGCGGCGCTGCCCTCCTGTGGACGAGGGGAGGGATGACAGGTAAGAGCACAGGCAGCAAGTGAGATAGCCTGGCTTGGATTCACTGAAGATTCACCGGGAGGAATCTTCAGTGAATCCACGCTATGAGGCTGGCCAAGCCAGGCTAGCAGTGAGATGGGTATAGGTCGATTCTAAAAAAAAAAAAACTTTCTTCTAAAACAGTTTTCTGAAAAACATATGTTGCTATATCAGTGGGGCTCAAACATTTTCATGTCAAGGACCCCTCAAAAATGATATGCAGTAACCCCCCAGAAGCAAAGATTTGAGTTAAACATTTTAAACTTAAAAAAAAATATATATAAGTATATTCAAAGATTTGCACACATTTTCACGATTAAAAAAAAGAAAAATTGCAGATCTACAAGCTCATGCTGCGGCACGAAGTGACGCAATATGAGCTTCTATATCTGCTGTATTTGAATAGCCAGAGTATACAATGATGCAGATCTACAAGCTCATAGCGCGGCTACGAGCTTGTAGGTCTGCTATTTTTGAAAGATCGTGAAAATGTGGCCCAAATGTTTGAATATATATTCTTTCAGAGAGTTCGTTTTTAGCTAAAATCTTTGCTTCATGGGAGGGTCCCTGGAACATCATATTTTTAGATGGAGGGGGTCTGCAGCCAAATACAGATACTTCTGGGGGTCCTTGACATGAAATAGTTTGAGCACCACTGACATAGAAACATAGGGTTTTTCCAGAAAACTGTCATGACATTTTTAGAATCTGGTCTCAGGTGTAAATGGGTTAAATTGGATACAGTTAGAATCCATACTGTACGTACATTATTTTGGCAATATTATCATGCAATTCCTCTGACCTTTCTGTCCAGCAGATCGAGGCCAAGCTGCTCAAAGAGCTCTTGGATGTAGGAGGTGATGGCTCCGAACACCGCTGGGCTGCGAGCATGTCCCTCTGGCTGAACACAAAACAACATTAGAACGGTACAACACTGACATATATTTAATTAGTAGTATATGTTTTATATTAAAGGAGAATTCCATACTAGAAGGCTTTCTTACCTTTATTTGTAGTTGTTGCGTCCCCACCAAAGAGGTCCAGGTGTTATTTTGTGCAAAAGCGCACTATTGGCCATTTCCCCTACCATACGTAAGCCCTCAGTGAATTGCATTGAATTGAATTGAATGGGGCTTGAATGAGGCTAATTCGCTTATTTCCATCGCTCAAATTATTTTTTTGTATATATCCTCTCTTCATAATGTAAATAGTATCTCAAGCGGCACACTTTCCTACTTATTTCGATGGAAATAAGTGAATTAGCACAAAAACCCAACCCCCATTGAGGGCTTATGCCTGGTAGGGGAAGTAGCCAATAATGCACTTTTGCACAAAATAACACCTGGACCTCTTTGTTGGGGACGTAACGACTACAAATAAAGGTAAGAACGCCGTCTAGTAAGGAATTCTCCTTTAACCCATTCTGGACGGGAACCCCTTTTGGTGTTTTAACTAAGCATTATGTTATACTTTAGCTATTGAAAAATAGCAGATCTACAAGCTCATAGCGCGCCACCGAGTGGCGCGCTACGAGCTTGTAGGTCTGCTATTTTTGAAATATTGTGAAAATGAGGCACACATCTTTGAATATATATTCTTTCAGAAGACTTTTTTATTTTATTTCGACATCAGGCCTAAATGGGTTACATTATGCAATGTTATAGATATCCTGTCAAATAGATATTCCTGAGTCATACAATTATAAATATGCAAATAAATCTACCAAGGTAGTCATTGAACATCTTCACAGTCAATGAGGCAGAACATCTAGAATTATCTGCCTTCTCCTGTTGAGTCACGACCATAGAGATAGAATTATGGAACTAGTACTTCGATATTAGTAACGCCTTTCCTCCAGGACAGTGTAATGAATCTATGGAGGCCCCAGTGGTGCATTTGTTCCATGAGAACAAAGGTAGATACAGGTAGATTGACATGTCCGCGGGGACATTCAGTTCTCATGGCAGTATAGTAAGTAAGTAGCCTTGCCGAGCCATGAGGCCCATAGGGCAGGAGCCTATCTCCTGTTTCTGTAGTGTGAGGCAGCTTGATGTACAAGTACACCCCCTGGACATGACGCTAGTATGTCGCATGGACATACCCCCAATCCAACCCTTGATGCTGAGTGTCAAGCAGGGAGGCACTGGGTCCCATTTTTAGTCTTTGGTATGACATTATGGCAGTATACAGTTGCCAAAAAAGGACAGTAAAAAAACAATAATCAAATAAGAGTAAACAACACACAGATTAACAACAGGATTAATCTGTATGAATATAAGCCAAACATGTTTGTTAAGTTATTGTATCCATAACAATAAGGATGGCCTTACCCCACAAAGTAGGTGGTTACGAACACTTATGACCCATCTATGCTTTTACATCTATGGTCACAACATTCACAGTTAACCCATTCTGGGTGTTTTAAGCGTTACGTTAAACTTTAGCTATTGAAAAATAGCAGATCTACAAGCTATAGCTACAAGAATTTTCAATTCATCAAAACATTTAGAGACGTACGAATATACACAACTATATATTCGTGAGAGAACAACTCCAGTCACAAAAAAAAAACAATATCAAAAACTTGCCGAGTGCACAGCTCCAAAAAAAGGTATATCATATTAGGAACGTAAGACAGCATTCCGGAAGCGTTTGGGCTACAAAGCCTTCCCCAGCGTAATCATCACAATTACACTGAGGAAGGCTTTGTAGCCGAAACACATCTGTTGGTGTGGTGCTCAATATTTCATGTCAAGGACACCCAGAATTATCTGTATTTGGCCGTTCGCTCTGAAAGAATATATATATTCAAAGATTTGCGCCACATTTTCACGATTTAAAAAAAATAGCAGACCTACAAGCTCGTAGCGCGGCACTCGGTGCCGCGCTATGAGCTTGTAGATCTGCTATTTTTCAATAGCTTAAAGCATAACATAATGCTTAAAACACTCAAAAGGGGTTCCCGCCCCCAAAACGGGTTAATAACAATAAATGAGAATGTGAGTGCTGGGCTATCATTCCTGAATCCTTAATACTTTTCTAACAGGCTACCTTTGTGACGGGTTGAAGTTGGCGGTTGCCGTGGTAGACCAGGTCCATGACGGCATTAATGGCTCTCGGTGTGTCGAAGTCATCCGCCAAGGCTGCCAGGACGCCCGTTTTGGTTTCAGCCAACCTAGAGAAAGACAGAATTCAGAAGAATTCAGAAGAATCAGAAAACCAGATGTTCACTCACTTATTTACACAGGACCTACCTCTCCCACAGAAGTCCCTCTTGTATTGGCAAACACTGAAGCTCGGCCCTCATGTAGGCCTGAGCACTGTGAATGAAGTTGACCACCGTCTCCAAGGAGCATTGAGCCTCGTTCATACTGGCGTCGCTGTAATCTATGGCTGTGGAAACACCAGAGGAGATCACAAAAGGGTTTTTTTACTCATGGCATAGGTCTACCCTTTTCCCATTTTGGGCGGGAACCCCTTTTGGTGTTAGCATTATGTTATGCTTTAGCTATTGGAAAATAGCAGATCTACAAGCTCGTAGCGCGCCACTGAGTGGCGCGCTACGAGCTTGTAGGTCTGCAGTTTTTTAAAAATCGAACAACAACTGACATAGAAACATAGCTTTTTCAGAAAACTGTCAGGATGTAGAAGACATTTTTAGAATCTGATCTCAGGTCGAAATGGGTCAACATATTTGTGGTTGTGGCATCACTCTACTGCAAAGGTGAAAAGGGAAAAAAGGAGGGAGCCTAGTATAGTCCAGTGGGGGACTCGGGCCAACTTAGTATAGAGTTTTAGTGGTTAAATAAAACGGCATACCAGGCATTCAGTACAAAGACAGCTTCAACTTTGCTTTTATACATTCTGTGCCCAAAGCCAATTAAGCCATGGTTACCAATAGTTAAAGGGCATATGCTGCTCTTTCACGATTATTCACATGAAAAGGAAAGCATTAACAACCGTGAAACTGAATTATAATGTATATAATCAGCCGTCAATGAAAACACGTGACATTTATGTGTACCTGCTCTGTATTTCGTCATGAGGCAAAACATCCTGAACTCATTGGCCGAATAGGACTCGAGGAAATCCTAGACGTGAGAGAAAGTGAACAAGAAACGGAGAGATCAAATCAAAAACGTGTGCTAATCAATGACTTCAGACATGAAATGCACTTCACGTTCAATGCAAAAAAAAAATATGATTCAATTTAAAACCCTGTAACACCCAGCGTTGCAATACTACAACATATTTTAATTAATTAAAACATTTTTTTAATGTTCTTTTTGCACCGAAACGTCATCATTGATGTTCATTGCAATGCCATTGGTCATGATATTTGCATATAAATACCCCCCACAGAGGGTGAAATTCACACAAATTAAAAGTCTCTGGACACCTTTAACCCTAATAAAAGTAAGTAAAATAATTGTAATATATGTTTTTTTGTGATCATTAGAATGTCTAGAACATGTTTTATTAATTATTGTGAAAGATATCCCCCAAATGTAAATTATTAATTTATTATTATTTTAATAATTATTATAAATGAATGCATCATAATCTTGTTTACCTTTATGGTTATGTAGTTCTTTAAGGATTTCGACATTTTCTCGGCACTGCCTTTGAGATGCAGGTGTCCTGTTGAGACGACAAACAGAGATGATACACTGAATTATATTCCCTCTCGATCACAAACGATTGAATTGCTGGTTTATATCTGTGAAAAATATGGAAATCTGAGATCATAACCAAGTTAACCAACGTTAGCCAGGATCAATTGAAGCAAATAGGTTGACAGGGTTATCACGATCTGCTGAACTGAACAGCTAGCCATCAGTATAGTCTATATGGGCTCCATCTTGCACCACCCTTATCCCTTATCCCTAAAACTTATTTGCCATTTTTTACTATTTTTAAAATAATTTTAACCCATTTAGGCCTGACATCAAAATTTAAAAATTGCCTTTTTTAAAATGTATTTTTTTCTGAGAAACCTCATGTTTCTATATCAGTGGTTCTCAGTATTTCATGTCAAGAACCCCAAAAAATATATGTATTTGGTCGCCGACCCCCATCTGAAAATATGTCATTCCAGGGACACCCCCAGAAGCAAAGATTTGAGTTAAAAACGTTCACTCTGAACGAATATATATTCAAGGAATGCGCCACATTTTCACTTTAAAGAAAATAGCAGACCTACAAGTTCATAGCGCGGCACTCTGTGCCGTGCTATGAGCTTGTAGATGTGCTATTTTTCAATAGCTAAAGTATAACATAATGCTTTGAAACACCAAAAGGGGTTCCCGCCCAAAATGGGTTAAAATAGTTCAACTAGCCGATCTACATCTACATGTTGTGAGCTTGTAGATCAGCTAAGTTTAAGGATAAGGGTTAAGGGGTGGTGCAAGATATAGCCCCTTGTCTCTTTTTACCTGAGTGCAGGAAGTAATTCCCCCACTGCCCACACTCATGGTAGGCCTCGCTCTGGGCAATCTCGTTCTCGTGGTGGGGGAAGGCCAGGTCGATGCCTCCCGAATGGATGTCCAGCTGGCTCCCGAACACAGAGCTATCAAATCAATTTATATTTTAGAGCACATTTTTAAAACAACCGAGATTGACCAAAGTGCCATAACAGAGGAAGAACAAGAACAAAACAACAAACAAACATGACCACAAAAACACATATAATATGCACAAAATGAAACAAAACATTGGATGAGCTCAGATGAGATTAAAAGCCAGAGAAAATAAATAAGTCTTGAGCAGAGACTTAAAAACATTGATGGACTTGTAGCAGATCCAATATGGAAAGGCAGGGGTTCCACAGCCTGGGGGCTCTGCAGCCGCCAAAGCACGTGCGCCGTGCGCCCCTGGTTCTCTTGAAAGTTTTGTGTTCTAAACTTTAGAGTATATATGAATAGAGACGGCACCCGGAGGAAACCCTGAGGCGAAAAGGACATAGTGGCCGAATTTGGTATTGCAGTTTGGACCCAAACACATGAACACGCTGTCCGTTGACTATCATTGCGCACGTTCATGATGACACGTGAACGCTGTTTCATACGTGAACGCGTGCAATGATAGTCAACGGCCAGCGCGTTCATGTGTTTGGGTCCAATCCATCCCAGAATGCACTCTGTTCCTACCCGGAAGGAGGAGTGAAATCGCCTCATGCGCTTTTGAGCAACTTAATGCAAGTGGATGGGAGGAGAACTCGGGTGCCGTCTCTAATCTCTATAAATATATTTTAAGGTTCTAAATGACAGTATAAGAAGTGGTCAAACCTGGCAATGGTGGAGCATTCAATGTGCCACCCAGGTCGTCCTTTGCCCCACGGAGACTCCCAGTAGGGTTCCTGTGGCTTGGAGCTCTTCCACAGAGCAAAGTCCCGCACGTCACGTTTATCCGTGTCCCTGTCTGGGGTCACAGTTGTTTTCAGTATGGTTTTGGAATTAGTCATTTGAACAGTAGGCCTCATGTCAGCCAAAATATGAGGCTAAAAGGGCCTTGCAAACGTGCAAGGAACGCAGGCATTGTTGCCTGGATCAACACAGGTCTCCTCCAGGTCTGTTGAAGAGGTGCGCAACAACGCAAGCGTAAAAAAATAAGCTAAACAGAATCCAGGTCTGGTGAGTCGCGGGCGCACGGGACCGCGCTCACGTAAATACGCTTGCGTTGTCGCAGCGCGACTGCTCCGAGCAAAAACGCACGTCTCATTGAAAATGAACTTATAGGCGCGTTTTATCGCTCCCCGTTTGCAAGGCCCTTAAAGCATAAAATACTCAGCATTACTGTGAGGCTGAGATTGTACAAAGATTTTTACCAGATGGGCCCGTTACTTTTGTGCAATCTCAGAGTTACAAATTGATAAATTAACCCTTAGGATTTGACTGTGTATCACCATGAATAAGGGTTGAGCCTAGGGCATTCACTTTGTTGACTAGTTTACTAGTCGACTAGTTGTTTAACTACCTATTAAAAAAATATTTTTTATAAATATTTGTACATTTAAAAAATGTGTACATTGGTGACTATGGTCCTCATTCACAACGGCGTTTACACCAGAGTGTAACGGAAGCGTATACAGATACTAAATATCATCGTATTTCTCTGTCCGATCACGCTGCGATTTGCTCCCGTCTTATTCAGGGAAGCTGGTGTAATCACTTCATTTGTGCGGATCGCAGAGTGTAGCCTTTCCGCATTTTCCCCAAGCGATTCGCCTGGTGTCGCCTGGTTAGAACGCCCATCCCACACCATATAAGGCAACAGGAAATATCGAAATACGTCATCATAGCCTGCACCGGGCTTTAAATTATATACAACAGCCGCGATGAGCTTGTAGAGCAGTTAATTTTGACAGGCGGGTCTCTGCACGGACAGATCTTCAAGCAAACAGCGCGAGTTTTGTATATAATTATAAACGAAACTTGCCAACTTGGCACGCATTGCTTCACTCCTTGTTAAATGTCAGAACGTTAATAAGTTAACTGATGTTACAGTTACTTTCACATAATGAGAAAGAAGTTAATTTGTACTGTACTGTTCACCACACAACCAAATGCTATATTAAAACTCGGCAATGATAAAAGGCCCTATTGATTAGTCTACTGCGGTGATTGATTCCCTGCCCTGCACTGTCGGATTTGGAAAGCAAATATATGGACATGCATGGACACAGGACATATTTTCTTTCTTTTTTTTCTTGTGGGATTTGGACTTAAGGCTATATTTCATCCGATCCAACTACGTTGTATGTTTCCTCAGCTGCAGGTAAGAGTTGGCTATTCTGTGTGGCGTCCGCATGTGATCAATATACATATTATAAATTAATACCACGACGCAAATGGAGGCAGATAGGTGCTTGCAGCAAATGCATTTAGGCCTACGTGAAACTTTAATTGGCTGAGTCTCTGTCAACATGATGATCAGCGAGTTACAGTGGTAATAATAATCATCATCAACAGCCTTTCTTGTCTGTCTGTCCGTTTGTGAACAAGCGCGAGTGGAGGTGAGCTGGCTTAAAACTATGATATGACTGGCCGACTTTCAAACACGCTGATGCCATTTTTAACATGCAGCGCGAGTCCGCGAGACTGCGAGAGCCGATCTACAAGCTCACAGCGCGTTGCACTGCGAGTAGAAAGCTGTCAAGTGAGCAGCGCAATCGCGCATGCTAGAAATATCCTAATAAAAAAATAAAAAAGGTGTCGGGCTTGCAGGGGCAGTTTCTGTATGGCACTCTAGGCTAACCTGCCTCTAGAATGCATGCATTTAGGCATACAAGTGGATACTTGGCTTTTATATAGGCTATAATTTTTTTATGTGCGACCAATGTTGGGGACACATGTCTACATATTTTATCTGATATTTGGGGACTTTTAATTGATTCAGCATGAAGACTAAAGCCTTCTTAATAAATCTACGCAAGCCGTACACGACCATGAGAGGTGGCGCAGCTTTCAGCGGAATTTCCGACCAACCCACGTCACCGTCAAGTTCACGTTCAAGTTCATGAATTCCCACGTAATGTGGGAATCCACGTAAATGCCTGTCCGCTCACGCTCCGCTCACGTAACGTCACTTTATGAGCGTAAACGCCGTTGTGAATGAGGACCTATAACTATAATCTACCTGATCTTGAGGCCTACAAAATCGGGGGAAAAAAGAAGAAGATTCTGTCCATATTTATCACCAACCACAAGACAAATTCAGAAGTCCTACCTGGCTCTCCCTGCGGTTCAACAGCAGTCACCAGTTTACCATAACGATCTCCAATGGACCGGATGTCAAAATACACATCCCCTATAAAAAGAAAAAAGAAAAATAATAATAAAATCAATGATGATGACAAATGAATCAGTATGATCTCTGTATTGTCTGCGTCTGTATATATTATTTGATGAGAAACATTCCATTTCACAGTTGAGACAGACAGGCTAATTTAGTGTAAATCTTATGTCCACTAGTCATTAACCCATTTTGGGCGGGAACCCGCCCAAAATGGGCTATAATAATTTAGCTATTGAAAAATAGCAGATCTACAAGCTCATAGCGCGCCACCGAGTGGCGCACTATGAGCTTGTAGATCTGCTATTTTTGAAAAATCGTGAAAATGTGCCTCTTTGTGCCTCTTTGAATATATATTCTTTCAGAGTTTCAGTTTTAAACTCAAATCTTTGCTTCTGGGCCTGGAACAACATATTTTCAGATGGGGGGTCGGCGGCATATTACATATAATTTTTGGGGTCCTTGACATGAAATATTGAGAACCACTGATATAGAAATTTTCAGAAAAAAATACATTTTAAAAAAGACATTTTTTTAATTTCGACGTCAGGCCTAAATGGGTTAATAAAGCTGATATCAGAACACTGACACCTGATTTTGATACTAAGTTGCCGCCACAGTTATATCTAGATTTATTTTATTTGCATCCAAAGAGAGTGATGATGATGATGATGATACCATTTGTAACGGCATAGGCATGTCCATTGGTGATGATACGCTCAATAAACGCCACAATCTGAGGCACGTTGTCGGTGACTCTGAGGTACACTGCAGGAGGATGCACCTGAAAAACATCAAGGTATGATTCAAAATGATGTATGCACACCCCTGACCCCACACACACACCTTTGTAAACACTTCAGACTGTGCAGAGATCAATAGGTCTGCATTTATTTCAATTCTAGTTTTTGTGAACTGTTGAGCATACAATACAGCCAATGAGTTGAGCATTGCTCAACTCATGTCAATATTCGTTGAAAATAGGCAAACATTATTTTGGAAGACACGTGCTGCGACGCGTTGTGAGCTTGTAGATCGGCTATTTTCAGCAAGTGTAAAAACTGTCATTACGCATCAAGGCCCGCCAAAATACAATTTAGTCGACTAAATCAACTGTAGATTTAGTCGACAAAAAACTAATGACAGACTAACACTAAGACATTCCACGTGACTAAAATGTGACTAAAACAAAAAGAAAACTATTCAAGAGACTATGACTAAAAATAAAATAAAAATTTGCTGCCAAAAACAACACTAATAACACTTCGTTATCGACTTACCTTTAATGACAACATATCCTTTTTGAAGTCCTCCTCGTACATCCGTGCCAGGGTTGTTGGGGATATATCTTTCTAGTAGTTAAATAAAGGAAAGGGACCAGAGAACTGTCATGGAAGATAACTGAATCCTAAATACACCAACGCTGTGGAACATGCAGCTTCATGGTAAATGGTGCATTTATATAGCTTTATCCAAGGCGCTTTACAGAGATTGTGCATTACATTCAGCCATTCACACACACATTCATACACCGATGGCAGCGGAAACCATGCAAGGAAACCAACCAGCACATCAGGAGCAATTAGGGGTTCAGTGTCTTGCTCAAGGACACTTCGACACTAACTCTGGGGGAGCCCGGGTTTCGAACTGGCAACCTTGCGCTTACTGTCCAGCCACTCTACCCCTGAGCCACCGCCGCCCCAATTATCATGCATGATAATAGCATCATAATATGCCATGATTATAAACGATATTAGGATCTTACCTCAGAACTTCTTTTGATGATTTTATCGTCTATATCCGTGATGACCATGGCGTGGATCACAGTGATGCCAAACAGCCTGGACAGTATCCTCTGCAGGATGTCAAAGCGGACGTAGGAGCTATGATGATGACAAGACAAACAGGTGTGCTGACGAAGTTGGGACCGGGGAAACGTTATTATCACCGACGCCATACTACTTAACAGTGGTGGAAAAAGTACTCAATTGTTTTACTTTGTTTTACGAGTAAAAGAACGGAATTGAAAACGTACTTGAGTAAAAGTACAAAGGTATCGGCATCAAAATGTACTTAAAGTACTAAAAGTAAAAGTACTCATATTGCAGAATGTCCCATATTATAAGTTCAAAATGTGGACAAAATCTATTGAAAATAGAAGATCTATTCAAATGGCTATTTTCAAATGGCCGAAATGTATAGGGTTGAAGTGGTTAATGTATGTTTTCTAATCAAAATTAAAATCACCAAAGTAACTAGTAACTAAAGTTTACAAATGATTGTAGTGGAGTAAAAGTACAAATTTTGGCTCTGAGATGTAGTGGAGTAGAAGTAAAAGTACTGGAAATTGTACAAATACCTCAAAATTGTACTTAAGATATGTAGATAAGATAGATAGATATAGTACAAACTTTCCACCACTGCTACTAAATATAATGAGGGGTTTACCATGCATGACCAAGATGTGCGTGGTCGTAAACCGTGGGTCCACAGCTGTACCTGAAAACAAACAAGCACATTCGGTCAGCTGACTATGAAGATGAAATGTGACTGTGTAACCTTACCTTGACATTATGAAAAAAGTGCAATGCAATGGGAAACCTTGATTGATTGATTGATTTATTAACAGTTTGCAGAATTACAGTGCATTTCAAGTGCAACTCAATACAAAAACTGTAAACGTATTAATGCAACGTGTAACCTACATGCTTGTAATGCAATGTGTGTGTGTAGTATTACTATTATAAAGGTAAACAAACCAATGCAATATGTGAAACCTTATGTCATGTGATGTGTGTTGTGTGTAACCTTAACTTTTAACTTAATTAAAGTAGTGTGTGTGTGTGTGTGTCGTTAGACTCGTTACTATAATGATAGCCTTGGACCAAGACTGTAGATGTCTTATATCGATTCTTAAAATAAATCAGAAAAAGACAGTCTTATGAAAGAACAATGTTGTGTAAGTGTAACCATGTTATTTTATTTTTATTTAGTTAAAGAACTAATATGAATCATGTACAATATCAGTGTAATGTAATTGATTGATTGAAGTATGTATTAACAGTTTGCAGAATTACAGTACATTTCAAGCACAACTAAATAAATAAAAACTTAACTGTGAGTGGACGACCCAATAAAGCACTACTGCACTTGTTTCACTTATTCAATTCATCAACTTGTCCTACCAGGTAGCCACTCGCTCCCGTGCCAGTATGAGTGGCTCTTTCTGCTTGGTGAGGCTGTTGTAGGTCTTCAGACCCGTGTCGAAGCCACCGGTGGGTGGACTCCACCGTTGACCTCCTCCAGCACCTGCTGTACTGCATCCCGATCTGTAGCAGCTGACCACTAGTCTGAGACGTGACAACCGGCAGACTGTCTGCAACGATGACCTGCTTCTATTGTGCCACATCGTTCGTGTGTATTATCAACGCAACAATTCTACTGTTTTTGACGTCGACATCTAAAGTGCTTTACTTAAAATGTATACTGCAGTGCAAGACACTTTACTCCTCCTGTAGCAACCTTATTTACATTCTTTCTCACTCGTTCGTTACTTCCTGGAGTGGAGACCAACCACGCGTGCGCAGAGCTTCACGTGGTGCGTCTTTCGTCCTTCAAAATAAAATAATAATAATAATAATGCATTTTATTTATAAAGCGCTTACAGTGCTACAGAGATTAAAAGCATGGCAAAAAATAAAATAAAATACAATAAAAGAAGCATAAGCAACATCATTAGCAGTAAAACAAGTTTAGGGAAAAGCTTTCTTAAAAAGGTGGGTCTTAAGTACATGGATAAAATATCCATATCCATTCATTCTCTGTCTGTGAGCAACTTAACTGTAAAGTAAATAAATAACTCAGTGACAGAAACTCACGTTTCGGCCCAGTTCATAATTTGTATGCTAATATATAGCCAACGCACACCGGTAGAGATTAGTATTATACTATTGTTTGTCTTTTAATGTCTTGATGAATTTTACACAACACAAATAACCCGTTTAATAGGGCTTTTTATGTTATCATTTTAGCACCTTTTATATAAATTCCTACCACTATAGCTTTTTTGCAAACTGAAATCAATCAATCAAAAATAGCTGTTTCTGGGTTGGTCAGCATGCAAGTCTAATTGCATGCAATTTCTTTTACAATTAAAAGCAAAAGACTGAAAACACTGATTTTGTAACAAATGTAGGCTTTTAATTACAAGTGTGGAATAAATGACACCTTTGGATAAACCTGTGCAGAATATGCATGAATAACATGTCTTCTTCTATACAAATGTGATACAGAGACACACAGAGGGAGATGTTTCATACAGCCATGCTTCTAGACTAGAGTCAATACTTTGGATGCGTTTCACAAACCACACCAGTTGCAACTCCTTGTAACAAAACCGTTTTAAGGTCAACTCAATGATTTGATGATTTGCATTGGTGTGGTTCACTGGTTGACCTTAAAAGGGTTTTGTTGCAAGGAGTTGCAACTGTGGCTTGGTCTTTACAATCTGGGTACCCATTGGCAAAACAAAGGAAAAACAGCACCCCTTCCATGAGTCAACAGTCTGTCTCAAGAGACTACAACTCTTCAATGTTTGATTCCATGCGATAGGAGAAAAAAAGAGAGCAGACTTTCACAGGCCAAAAGCTAAACCAATTATTAATTATCAATTCAATGTATACATTTCATGATACATTTTAACATGTTTTGTCATTATTACTTAGTTATTGCACTGCAAAAAAAAAAATCAGGATGAACTCTAAGAACATGAATTTTAGAACTCAAGCCCATGGACCTCTGTGTTCTCAAATCTTACTCAGAAGATATTTGGGCATTGTGTTTATAATGTGGTTAACAAGTCAAGAATGCGGTAAAAAAAATGATAATAAAAGAAAGCACAAAATACCCTTCATAGTCCTGTCAGGCATACCATTAAAGTGCATACAAGTCAAGTGTCATAAAAACAAACTAAAAACAAAAAAGCATTCATTATCAAACACGCAGCTAAGAGGTCTAAATGACATTCTGTGTTCTTGTGGACAGGCGGCACCACAGAGACATAATCCCCAGTAGAAGACAATAAGTCACACCATTCCTGACATTCAAGACTGCTTGAGCAGTGAGCACCAATGTCCTCTCTACTATGTTCATAATCAGTGGTTCTCAACCATTTTAGGCCGCGACCCCCCCAAAATAATCATATTTTGATTTTTTTTTTTTTTTTTTTAAAGGTATTAAAATTTAAGGACTTAAAAGTCCTTAAATTGTCACTTCACTGTCATCTGCGGACCCGACCCACAGGTTGAGAACCACTGTTCCGAGGTCTCTGTGGCGGGTCGTTCATTTTGTCGCACGGTCGGGGCGGTCAGCTGTCCCTCCAGCTCAGCTCCACGATGGCCGAAACTTTTTTCTCGTACTCTCGTTTATTCTCCTGGTACAGCTGCGCTGCCTGGCTGTTCGCCGGGCTGTTGGGATTGGGCTCGTCCAGCAGAGACTGTGGAAGGAGGAGGAGCGAGGTTCAACGCCATGATCAATAGATCTTTTTGTATTGTGACAATTTGTGCAAATCTTTGAATATTTATTTTTCAAAACATTTTAACTCAAATCTTTGCTTCTGGGGGGGGGGGGAAACAAAATATTTAGAGATGGGGGGGAGGGGGCAAATACATAATTACATATTTTTGGGAGGTCCTTGACCGCCACTGAAATTATTAGGATTCAGAAGACATTTTTAGAAGGCCTCAGATCTTAGTGGGTCAAAGACAGTTGACCTGGCAGTTGGGTCATTGTTCAGAGCTCTGATTGCTCTGTCTGTGTGCTAACCCTAACCCTAAACCTGAAAGCAGTTTGAAATGCTAAAGAGTCCCTAATACCAAAGCTACAATCCAGGATTTATTTGAATGAATATTCAATATATATATATATATTGAATATAATTTGATCCAATCTGTATGGTAGAGTATGTTAATACAATAATAAAACTAGTACATCTGCAATGGTCGGAGGTGGTCTCCCTAGTCCCTACTATTCCACTGAGACCCTGGTTGACAATAACGATATTTGAAGCAACGGATTGGATTTCCGGTGGTGAGGTGACCACCGAACTACGACATGACGTCACGAGCCGCGGTGAAGAGCAAACCACCGCCACCGCCTCAGCCCTTCTCTCTGTTTTTACTCACCACCGATCAACGTTATTTCAGCTCCGGTGGTCAGCTCACCACCGGAAATCCAGACTATGAATGAGCCTTTAACGGGCTGTATTGTAATGCTGACGCCATTGTAGTTACCTCTCTCCCTCAGGATAGACAACGGTCGTAGAACTTAAGGATTGTAGCTTTTCATCAGCAACATTTCTCTTCAGAGTCTAAAAAACATTTACAACTTGCCCGACTACTAAATTACTAAGTACCTGCCATTGTTTTGCATATTGCTATTGTTGTATGACCATTTCGTTCACCAAAAAATAACAGATTTTTGGAGAGATAGAAATGGTCATATGTCATAAGTTTAACCCATTAAGATCTGGAATACCCATTTGTTGTTATACCTTCCATTCCGGAACTTGCATTCTGCCCGTCTTCACTACTACACACAGTACTACACTACACATAGACGGTAAATTGATCCTGGACTCTGTGTGAGACCCAACACTCTCAGTGTGAATTCTGCATTACTGGAGGTAATGGATAGGCTATATTCTGCCTGGTGTGGATAGTGTACATAGTGGTCAAGAACCTCTCGTCTATGGGATCACGTTCTCTCCCATGCATGCTGGCCTCAGATCAAATTCCACTCACTCATGCTCTCTCTCAGTGAGCGGTTACTACTACCTGGAAAACTGACCACCATCGCTTAACCACTTAAACCTGACACTTGGTTGACCGTAGTGGCTCTAAGCTCTATTCAGGGCTCGATACACAATCCTGTCGCAACGCGATGCACTGTGAGCTTGTAGATATGCTATTTTCTGAGAAGGATTTCCCCACAATATGGATGCTGGGGTTTAAGTGGTTAACAGGATCATCCATGTTCAGTGAGAGTATCATGCAAAGAGTGTTATGTGTAAACAGACAATCGAGACCAGGGTTCTAGCACCATTTTGAAAGTGAAATGTAAGACTTTTCAAGGACCCGCGGGAACCCTGGAGACTTTAATCGCTTGAGCCGCAGCATCGACATTCTGGAGGGAACGTCAGCTGGTAAATAACCGATCTACAAGCGATGCACGATGCATCGCGTTGTGACACGGTGGGCTTGTAGATTGGCTATTTTCAGCAGAGATTTGGTGTAGAGGGGGGGGAAAAAGAGCACACCATGTACAGTTGCAACTCACGTCAGTTTTACTAAGAATGGAGGGTTTAAGTGATTATACTTGCCGTCCCTATTTTGGGAACATTGTCATAGATACAAAATATGTGGGGGGGGGTTGAGACGCGTTGTGAGTTTGTAGGTCGGCAATTTTCTCCATTTGCTGAACGACAGAGTATACCGGGGTTCAGTAGTTAAAAAAAGTTAGATGCACTTTTAATATCTGGCCTCGGCATGATGAGTAATGAATCTCTCTTTGCCTGATTCAGTGAAAACGTACCTGGATAGAGGTAAGAATAGACGACACGTCATAGGTAGGACTCCAGCGATTCTGCAAAATGTCCAAGCATATGCTTCCATCTGCATATACTGTGTGGGGACAAGTTTATAGTGTTAGATAAGAGACCGCCGTGAGAGAAAGGCGTAAACATTGCGGCAAAACACAACAAAGGGAAAGGTGCGTACCGTTTGGATGAAACATCTTTGAGGCAAATCGGACAGTGGGGGGCTTATTGGGATATTCCTCCGTGAACTCCACTGTCAGTTTAAATGTACCTATGATGGAGAATAAAAGTAAATAAATACATCACTTAGAAATGCAAAGATATTAGGAAACCACAGACAATAAATGAAGGACTAGTGTCTCAACTCAGTTCATTTGATGGCCAAATCTGCCCACATGAACATGCAGAAGGCGCTTGAATCGAGGGCGGTGTTGTCATTGTAGAAAGCATTGCATTTTTAATAATGAATTGCATTTTTATGGCGCTTTTCCAAGTGCTCAAAGCGCTTTACAATGATTCATTCATTCAGTCGACGCCAGCGTCCTCACTTCCCACATTCACACACCAATGATGGCGAGCTAGCACCGACCGACTCATTGGAGGCAATGTAGGGTTCAGTCAGTGTGCCCAAGGACACTGTGGACAGGAGGAGCCGGGATTCGACCCAGGGATCATTGGACCACCTGCTCTACCTCCTGAGCCACAGCCGCCCAGGACAGGACAAACAATGACATGACATAAAAATAAAGCCCACAGTGTAGACATTGTTGTGTTGTCATCATTGTCATTTATTTTCCTTTTTGAGTCTTTTACTTTGACCATATTGCATATCAATATTTGTTATATTTTTAATTATAACGGTATACTAGACTATACTGTATATACGCGCATATTTTTATTCTAAATGATTTAACTCTGTCACAAATTGCATTTCTGGCTTTGTGTGTTTTCTGACCGTGATGTCATGTATGTGGCCATGTCTATGGACTTTCTATGACGAAATTTCTTCCGTGCATCAAAGTCGATGGCAAAATGAGTTGACGTAAAAGGGTGACTTCATCATCATAGTATACATGTCATCATGATAAAAGTGCCCCTCACTTCACATAAGTGTGATTTGTATTAGTATAGGACACTGGTATTAAATGTTTTCTTGTGTGTTTTTATGTATGTAATGTATGTATATTGTACAGTGAGGCTGAGAAGATTTATCTGGGTCTATGTGTATCTTTATAGGGTGACAAATAAACAGAACCTTGGACCTTCCCAGGCTTCCCTTTAGCTGTAGGCTACCAGAGAATTTTAATTATGTTGTTGGCATGGAAACAAGCCTTGTTTCATCATGCCTCGACAGAGGACAAGTCTCAGAAAGCCGGAATGTTCTTTTTACCGTAACAAACAAAAAAAATCCTGAATCTCTGATACCAAACCTATTAGGCCTAAGTCATTATAAGGCTATATTATAGCCTACCATGAATATAGCACAACAGTATTACAGCAGCCTTATGAATGTGCCACAAACTGTCTCTCACTCATGATGAATATTTGTGATTGAGTTGCAAGGCACCACATCCATCCCATCCAGTGTCCCTCACCCTCTCATACGTACGCAGGCATGCAAATTGAGACCAACAACATCTCTAGGTCCTATTTCAGGAGTCATAATAAAAGAAAGGTCAACTCACCATCTTCAAATGGTGTTCCTTCTGGCCTGCAATGCAAATACAAACATGTTAATCAACAATCACACCAACTATATATTATTACATGTTGCTTACAGTTTCATGAGGGCTACAAAATGGATTATTTAGGGATATATATTGGTATATTTTTAGCCTGGGGTCAGACTCATTTTTATTGTGTCAGGGGCTTACCCAAATATAACAGCATTCCAAACCATGATATTGTTTTCAGACGGGGCGCCGCTCACGCCAGCTGGTGGGTCCTCTTGCAACCTATACACAGTGGTATTACAATTAGAATTAGATTAAAGTCACTATGTTACTACTACTAGGAACTGAAGATACGCCAAAAATAATGTTGTGCCGAAAAGCCCCCAGTAGAAAACAAACCCTGCTAAACAACATTACGTTACGACGGCTACTGTACCTTTTGAAGTCTCTCATAAGCCTCCTTCTCGACGGGGTGGACATCGTATATAGGATTTATTATTTTACAAATGATCTGGTGTTTTTTTTTTAGGTACAAAGTGTACGTGTCTAATGTCGTTAATAATATGTTGTTGTAGAGTTTAGTTTACCCCACAACAAGAGTCTCTCTTCCTCTGACTCGTCACCCAACCAACAGGAATTAAGGGCCATACTATATTCTCTCAAAAGGAAGGGAGTATTGTCATTGAAGAACTCCATAATGTATGCAGGGTGGGGTGGGGTTGGCCCTATGCTTTGTTAATTCATGTTAATGATTTACCGCTGTGAAGAGGCGGAACATTCGAGGCCCGTGTTCTTTTATAACACTAAAGTTACTTATTGACTTTTACGTTTACAATAGCCACCACCCCTGCGTCGTAATGGAAGAGTCCCGGGGCGGAGCGCTGGTAACGTGACGCGGTCGGGGATGTGTTTTCCAGACTCCACACCACAGTGAAGTTATTCTCAAGGGAGGGTACCTATGTTCCCCAGGTTCTATGCAAAAAAGGTTCTTTGTTCCCCACTTAGAATAATCCTAAACCTAAACCAGAAACCTAACCTAGTAATTCTAGTAATTCTAGTAAGACTAAAAGTATTTTAGCAACTAGTCTTAATGTTACTTTTAGTAGCAAATTCTGATTTAAGCTCAGTCTTTGAACAATCCATTGAACTTTAGGCCTGCCTAGGATACTTAAACTATCTAGTCTTAGCCAACTAAAATTAACACTGGCATAAAATAAACTAAAACATAATTGAACAAAGATGGCAAAAACAAACATTATTTGTTCTGTACTTATACATACAATTGTATAGTACAAAACACTGAAGTCCTTAAACCAGAAACCTATAACGCTAACCCTAAACCCTAAGGTAAGTGGGGAACATAGGGATGACCCCGAATAGTAGGCACTATAGGTCCAAATGGGCCTTTACCTTTACAATTACAAGTATGTAGCTATGAAGCCTCTGATTGATCCAACAAGTATGTAACTCACACTCTGAAACTATACAAATGGAACCAAATGGACCGCCCTACCAACAGTCATTAAGACATGCGAATCCCTTGACTCCTTCAAAACCGCTCCCAAAGGGCACCTACGGACGGCTGCAATTCGAAACTGCCCCCGTAAAAATCTGAATCCCCCACCGCCCCCCCTTTTTTCCCCTCACTGTATATGTCTCTTTTCCCTTTTTACCTCTATGATGAATTCCTGTTCTGTTCTTTGACTATATAGAAGTGTCTATTTGTACGTCTCTAAATGTTTTGATGAATTGAACATGGTGGACCCTCTTGTAAACAAGTGTAATGCTTAATTACTAAAGACTGTTAACTGTGAGTGGATGACCCAGTCTTTGTATTGAGTTTGTGCTTGAAATGTACTGTAATTCTGCAAACTGTTAATACATATTTCAATCAATCAATCAATCAAACCCGTTGATGGAATACCTTGGCTTGAAATCTAAACGTTTGAGTACCATTGGAATAGACTACACTATATTACACTCTGGTGAGGTGATGGATGCAGAGATATGTCGTCACTGCCAGTGCAGTGGTGGACAGTAAACAGAGTAACTAAATTACATTTACTTCATTACTTATGGGTACTTTTTTTTCCTTCTATCTTTATACAAGCTCATGGCTTCTCTGCTTCGTTCCAAATAGAAATCTCTCTCCACTACATTTCTAGGAAGGGACCCAAACTCAACATAACATACAACTCAATATTATGAATTAAATTAAGGTAGGGTGAATTAATTCTACTGTTATGCCACCAAAAGGTGGAATGCCCTACCAAGAAAGAGCCATACAAAAGTGTGACTCCTTAGTTTACCCTCCTTCACCTTCAATGTGCGGAAAAGAGTAAGGAAATAGTACAGATTATACCAGTTCCAATTTTGTCTGTACAATTATTTGTCAGCACTTTACTTTGTCAGCACTAATTTTTGACACACACATGCGCGCGCGCGCACACACACACACACACACACACACACACACACACACACACACACACACACACACAAATAAGACTATCCGTGAGACTGCAACCATTTAATAACATTTCATGTCAAAATACATGGGGTTTACAGTCAGTGTTTTGTTTTGAGTGAAAAATAAAAAACAAAAAAACAATGACACTAGTCAATAAGAGTTCAGTATAAAAACACTTTCTATATGTAAATACTGTAAAACTATAGGGGTGGAACATAATAATTAAAACAAAAGCACCGTGGAGCAGCAAGTGTGTCTTCTGTTGTTCTTTGTGAACTATGTGAACATAACATAATTGCCAAACAAACAGGATGACCCGAAAGGCATTCCTGAAGATGACAGTATAGCAACTTACATGCTGCTTAAAAGCCATTTTGGGCGGGAACCCCTTTTGGTGTTAGCATTATGTTATGCTTTAGCTATTGAAAAATAGCAGATCTACAAGCTCATAGCGCGCCACCGAGTGGCGCGCTACGAGCTTGTAGGTCTGCTATTTTTGAAAAATCGAAGAACGACTGACATGGAAACATAGCTTTTTCAGAAAACTGTCAGGATGTAGAAGACATTTTTAGAATCTGATCTCAGGTCAAAATGGGTTAAACTATGACCCCACTGAGATTAACAAACACCACTGCTTATTTACCACTTTAAGCCCTATTCTAAAAAAAAAAAAAAGTCATTTAAAAAAAGAAAGGTAGAAAAATATTTGAGCATAGCCGATGTGACGGCACAATACACTTGTTTTGAACAGTGGAACAGTTTTGAAAAACAACAATAATGAACTCCTGCTGTTGTTTTGGTAGCCGTTTACATACAAAAAAGATGGAATGTCTAAATTTGCTGGCAGAATTGTGCACATTTAGCATATAGCTCTACATTCAAACTGTGAAAACTCACTGTGCCCAACGGTATTGCAAAACTTAGGGTCTCATACATCTCGCCAGGCAGATTAGCCACTACTGTTATTAAATTCACTGGCCACAATTAAACCAAAACTCATCCCACTCACATACGGTATATGCAATCCAAAACAAGCATGGCATACCAGATGGGGCAGTTTTATTGAACACAACTGTTCCACCCTAGCAAATTACACACATTACCATTACATACATTAGTAAGTCTACGGAACATTCCCCTTCGGTACTAATAGTGCTGATAGAATGTCTTGCACATCTTCCATAATTCTTTGCCAAAGGCCTACATTACGCACCAACCAATATCAACTAGATTTGGATAACCCCAACGGCCCAACCACAATCTCTGGAACTCAACGTAAATATTGTAAAACAAACAACCTTTCACAAAGAAGGAGGGGAAAAAAAGACTAACTTATCTCTTTCCTTTGGTAGATATGGGACAATATGGTCCTTTCAATGTCATTACTAACTCCCTGACTGTTAAGTTTAAGGCGAACAGTCCATGGGCACAGAAAACGTGGGAGTTGGACTGAGGTCATTTGAAAAGGTTACCTTCTGGGAGGGACTCATCTCGTCTGCCACAACACACATCGCACCTCGTTGCCATAAACAGTGCAAACAAAGTCAAACATACGGTACTCAGGCAGACTTAAAGCAGAAACTGGGACGCAACTGTAGCCATTGATCTGACTAACCGCTTAAACCTGTTGACTGGGGGTCTATACTATATTTTCTCCCCCTACACCAAAATGTCAGTGCATCTACAAACTCACAAGGCGTTGCATTATTTGCGACGCCTTGTGAGCTTGTAGATCGGCCATTTTCGCCAAACGTTTGGCCCCTAGAATCGGGACAGTAAGGGTCTCCATGCACTTTATGAACCGTGGAAAAGCTGCATGTTGTTGACCATGGCCTGGTTGTAATGCTGCTCGGCGTACACGCTGAAGCTGTGCTCCTGGCGGCTGCTGCCGGTCTCGGTCAGGTCCTCCGCGGTGTCCCCGAAGCCGTGGTAGTGGCCGTAGTGCAGCGAGTCCCCCGCGTCGGACCCCAGCATGCCCCAGGCGGGCCGGTAGGCCACGCAGCTGCTCGAGCTCTCCGTCAGATGCAACGAGCCGCACATGTCGGTCGGGCAGCGACCGCCGCCCACCGTTGTCGTCTGCCCAGACTCCTCCCGACCGGTCAGCGCCAGGGAGAGCTCGATCTTCGCCGACCGAGGTGGCGCCGCCGCCGTCGATCTCCACCGCGCAGAGACGCTGTCGGAGGCCGAGCCGTTGACTCCGTTGACGTGAGGCAGCGTGCCATAATGTCCATTGGTGGAGTTGGGGACACTATGACCGTTGGACATGGCTTTGGGGTCCTCCTCTGCCATTTTCAAAAGAAGACATGGGTCACAGGGTCAGATTCAGTGGTGAAGAAGAGATGCAGTGAAAAGTCCATCCAGGGATTGCATTTAAGCAAGTCTCCTCATAAACATAAGGCATTGATTTTTGGAGACTACCAGTATATCAATACAGGTACAAATTTGTTTTTGCACATAATAGTCCATGTCCAGCTATACATTGGGGGCAAGTTGCCATTGTGGGTTTGTTTTCTCTAAAGAACGGTATATGTATCTTCACAAGACGCCACTGGTGTTATTTGTCAAGTGATACGATCAAACAGGGACATATAATTGTGTCTTATAGCAGTCAATATACCTGGTCACCCCGTCCCTGACCTATATAACCACTAGAGGGCAGTCTTATAGCAAAAGTAGAACATTCCTGCAGTGTCTCACAGCAGGGCACTATGCTACAGAGGTTTGAGCAATCACACATGCACACGCACACGCGCACACACACACACACACACACACACACACACACACACAGAAACAGTAACCACTACAGGCCGAACATAAGTGAATGTTGGTATTAAGAATTAAACTGAATCATATGGTATAATAATTTGCTTTATTTCTTAAACATTGCTAATTTTGATTCAACATTACACCATGAGGTTGAAAACTAGTCATTAACAATGCATTTAAACTCTTTTAGCATTGCACAAGCCCAAAGATTTGCTTAAAGGTTGCATATAAAACGCTGTATTTTATATTGAAATTTGTACTGCCATACATTAGAAAAAGCACTTAATCACCAAGCTACATTTAATTATTTCTACAATCAACTTCACAGTGCAAAATGGGCTCACTTATAAATGCTTCCCTTTTGACATTACAGCTTAAGTAAGTCCCCCACTTTGCCAATTACGTCAATTCCCCACTGCGCGATAGCAGTGGCGGCCATTTTGTGGTTCCACAGATAGACAACCCATTAATTTTCCCAGTAGAGATTTCCCAAAAATATTTATATTATTTATTTTAAGCCTGGAACCAAGCCATCCATGCTCCTGGTGAATCATGACCAAAAAACATTGAAAATCGCAAAGAAACGGTATTTAATATAGGATAATTATATTCTATCATTTTTGTCAGAGAATCAAATATGTTATGGCCATGAATGATTCGCCAGGAGCCTGGATGTTGCAGGTCTAAAATGAGTTTTAAATATTTTTCAAAATCTGTATAAGAAAATGTAATGGGTTTTCTATCTGTGAAACCGCAAAATGTCTGCTATACTGTAACGTAGCCCTGGGTTCCAGGCGGATTCGCTGCGTTCCGTGGATTTGTAATTTAAAATCCACGGAACGTGGCGAATCAAGCTGGTAACCCAGGGCTACCTGCAACGCGCTCTAGTCCCAGTCACGGTCACTTGGGAAAGGTGTCTCCTCCGACACACGTGGAGTCGGCGAGCGCCTCTTTTCGCTCGACGGCGAGGAGTACTGTCACCTGAAGGACACGCAGTGACACGTGGGGGAGGAGCACGTTCACCATGGAGGAAATCAAACCCCGGTCTCCTCCACGGCGGCGGCGGCGGTGGTGGTGGAACGGAACCTTATACCCCTTCAATCATCACCCAGACGCCCTAAGTACGATATTCTTTTAAAAGAATCATTCAAGCAAAAGATTACATTTCACTAGATAACACTACAAATGGTAGGTTGGTTTTATATAAAAGGCCTATAAATCAATTTGAAGATGGAATGTTGTAAAAACGTATGAGACACGCTTCATGCCATGTGGTTTATGAAACCAATCAAATGGAGAAAAAAAACCCGAGAACGAATGTGGTCCACTCAACGTGTTTACATTTCACTTGGGGTGCGTTCGGAAATGCGCACCGGTAATGTGGTCAGTTTGTTGAGTGTGGTGGGCGGCGACGTCACAGTGTGCCTTATTTACGAACGACCACAGCTGTGACGCATTCACACCGCCGACACCGGACAACCCCAGCTTCAGGGTAGGGTCGCTCAGTGCGGGCACTCGGCACAGCACCCGGTGCGCAGCGCACTGGATTTTCGAACGACTACGCACCGAGTGCACTGAATAAACGAACGACAAGAGAGCACACCAGTGCGTTCAGGGCGCATTTCCGAACGCACCCTTGAGCTATACTGTGGCCCAAGCTGACAGTAAATAATAAAAATGGACAAAGACCATAGTGCAAAAACAAATTCCAAAGATGCCCGAAAGGTCTAATTAAAAAGGTTATCACTGTTTTCAGTGTTAAAATGAGGAAAATGCCACGAGTCTTCCATGCATTAATAATATGCATGTCAAGATAACTGATCGTTGAATATGAACATGCCAGATGCATATCTTTCAGTTTTGGATGGCTTAGAAAAAGTTGCTTAGAAAAAACATTAAGAGATCAACACATAACATTGTATCGCAATTAGGGCTGGGCAATATATTCGTGATATACTGACATTGTGATATGAGACTTGGGTGTTGTATATCCTAATATGGTGATATGGCATAAGTGTTGTCTTTTCTTACTTTGAATCACTCATGCCTAAATGTTATACTGCTGTATAAGCCGTGAGCTTATAAATGTCCTATTTTAGCTATTTTTGAACACAAATTTAAGATATTGTCACAATATATTATCACCACAATATCGATATCGAGGCTTTCGGTCAAAATATGCGATTTTGTTCTCATCACCCAACCCTAATAGCAACACGTCTTCAACATTATAAAACAAGCTTACTTCTTGCCATAAATCTTAACACATGAACATATTGAACCCATAGCGTATATTACACACACTTCTAGAAAAGAACAATTCTAGCATGTTCGGCGTGGACAGTCAGAGCCCATTACAGATAAGCGTAGGAATTAGTGCAGCTATAAGGGATGTGTACGGGGGCCATGGCAGAGTTCTCCGTCTCTTTGGGGCCGTGGGGGGGGCTCTCCGTTGGCCCCCAGTCCTCCTCCGACCCCGACATAGGCCCACATGTTACCAGACGAGTCCCACCTGTGTCCTGTGCGGACTCCACGTGCATGCTCTCCTGGTCCTCGCCGCCTCCGTTCTGCTGCAGCATCCTCATGGACAGGTCTACGCCTGGAAGGAAGGAGGCACGATGACACTTGGATTTAAAACCCATTTTGACCTGAGATCAGATTGTAAAAATGTCTTCTACATCCTGACAGTTTTCTGAAAAAGCTATGTTTCCATGTCAGTCGTTCTTCGACTTTTCAAAAATAGCAGACCTACAAGCTCGTAGCGCGCCACTCGGTGGCGCGCTATGAGCTCGTAGATCTGCTATTTTTCAATAGCTAAAGCATAACATAATGCTAACACCAAAAGGGGTTCCCGCCCTTAACCCATTGAAGACTGAGACCAGATTCTACAAAATGTCCTCTAAATCATGATAGTTTTCTGCCAGTGGTTCTCAAACCATTCGATGTCAACATTGTCGAGGACCCTAAAAAGCATATGTAATTGGCCACGGACCCCCAATCTCAAAATATGTTGTTTCAGTGGACCTCCCAGAAGCAAAGATTTGAGTTAAAAACATTCGCTGTGAAAGAATATAATTATATTCAAAGATTTGCACACGTTTTCACGATTTTTCTAAAATAGCAGATCTACAAGCTCGTAGAGCGGCACTCGGTGCCGCGCTATGCGCTTGTAGATCTGCTATTTTTCAACAGCTAAAGTTTAAAATAATGGTTAAAGTGGTTAAAAGCTGTATAAGGCGACACCGAGGGCTAAATGGGTTCAAGGACGGATGCCCCATTTGAGGTGAATCACAGCAGCTGTGTTATAAACCTTACATAATCATTTTGACAAGACGATTGATTAAAAACAAGACGGGGGTGCTCAGCGGAGCATGAAAGAGGCCACTAGTCTTGAAGGTACACACCTGGATCAACAGGAAATAAAGTTGAGTAAATAAATATAATATGATACAAAGGCATGGCTTGTCAAAGTTAAAAGCCAAAATGTTTCGATCACAGCAACCTTCATCATGCCCTGATGGAGACTGCTGTGGTCTAAAGTTACATTTTTACTTTGACAGGCGTTCTACCGTACATTTTCCGTCTTGAACGTTTTCCCTGTTCTCCTAACGATGGCTAGAATTGAATCTATTATCTATTGTCGTAACTTTGTATGTATGTATGTATGTATGTATGTATGTATGTATGTATGTATGTCTACTTGAGTTAACCACTATGCTATATATACTATATACTTTGGTGTACGGTGAGTAGCGAAAATAGGGGTGGGGTGTTTTGTGGGTGGCACTTTCATGGGAAGTCATCAGTCAGCCTGACTGAATTTGGAATTAATCCATTTTGGGCGGGAACCCCTTTTGGTGTTCTAAGCATTATGTTACACTTTAGCTATTGAAAAATAGCAGATCTACAAGCTCATAGCGCGTTTTTAACTCAAATCTTTGCTTCTGGGGAGGTCTCTGGAACAACATATTTTGAGACGGGGGGTCAGCGGCCAAATACAGATAATTCTGGGGGTCCTTGACATGAAAAAGTTTATAGAAACATGAGGTTTTTCAGAAAACCGTCGGGATTTAGAAGACATTTTTTAGAATCCGATCTCAGTTCTAAACGGGTTAAAACATTTGGCTCAACCTACACTAGTGATCATGTGAACTGAAAAGCAGTGAAGCTGATGAAGGAAATCCCTTACCGTCGCCGGTTCTGGCCTTCTTCACGTGGACCGTCTCCATGTCGCTCAGCAGCCTCTTTCGGCTGGCCGCGCCGTTGGCGAGGAGGAGGCTCTGGCCCTGGCAGAGGTGGTGGTTAGTGTTCCCATTCACTAGGGTTCCATTGGCATGGAATCCATTGAGCTGAATGAGATGGTTTTGGGCGTTGGTGAGGAGCTGAGAGCACTCGTGGAAGCCCTGGGCATGGGCTAGGTCTGCGGCCGTCAGCCCACTGGCGTTCCTCAAGCTGTGCAATGGAAGAAGAGGATCTTAACCCTTCTCGCCGTGTACCGTTGTCAGCTAGCTCTTAACATGACTCAACACAACCAGTCTCTCTATAGGACTCTTTATATCTGTCTAATTCTGTTTGACAAATCTCTATTGATTTACTGTCCTCAGGCTTATACTGATAACATACTGTACATCCCTGGAATAAGAACGTAAAAGGCATTAGGGTGGGACACCAGCCCTAAATAATGCAATGGGAGAGGATCTATGAATCAATGAATATGCCAACCACAGAAGCAATTTTAATACAATGGTCGTAACGGCTCTTCTTCTGACCAAGCAACTATATTTCGTTTTTTTTATTCTACTGAAATATATATATTTATTCAATGTTGTTGCACTCTATTAATGTTCTACCTTAAAGGACCACTTCACCTCTTTTTAACCTATCTTCATATAATAGGTCCTCACTAATAATCGTGAAAAGAATTGGCGCAATCTTTTTCTACTCTGTCTGTGTCTCATAGGAGGGCTGTGGGCAGTTCAGAAACCGTCCTCCAGTGACATCATCGATGGGGAATACAAGCTAATAGAAACTGCAGGCTTTCTAGTCCTGAAAAGTTGCAATGCAAAAATGGAAGCCATCGTTCTCACGATAATGAAAATCTAAACATTTTTGTAAAAACAAAATCTGCCTAATGATGATGTCACTGGAGGACGGTTTCTAAACTGCCCACAGCCCTCCTATGAGACACAGACTGAGTAGAAAAAAAATCGTTCAACGCTTAATACTTTTCTGCAAAGCACCTTGAATTGTTTGAAACCGTTGTGTGCTGGCCTGGGCCGGCCTAACGGTCCAGGCACCTAGGCTGGCAGCGTGTTGCGGGTTCAAGTCCCGATCCCGAAGACCTTTGCTGCGTGTGTCGTCGTCCCCCCCCCCCCCCCCCCCCCCCATGTTTCCTGTTCTAGCAATAAAGGCAAAAAGGCCCAAAAAAAAGGAAAGAAACTGTTGTATGCTACATACAAACAAAGGCCTCTCAGAAATAAATTATTGAAAATAGCAACAGTTTCCAAACATATCTTCCGGTTTATAATATAACATTGAAAGACGCATTAAATGCACTGGGCAATTGTAGTGAATTGTTCTATAACTTGTTCAATATCACTTGCTACACTGTACTGTACCTAAACAACCGACAAGCCAATCCATGTAGTAATTTCCATCTCTTTACATTTGACTTATAAACAGCATAATGCCCTTCTTGCTCTTAGCATTAGCATTACTGGCTTGACCGTGAGTTACATTGTCATGATATTCTGTACACAGACAGTACCACCCCCACCAGCAACGTACGCAGCAGCACACAGTGGTCAAACCGCCATTAAGAGCTTGGCTTCAGTCCAGTTCCGGATGCGATCACTCTAATGCCACTAGCTTCTTAATGTTCCGGGATGAGATCATTATAATGCCACTAGCTTTCTTAATGCTACTACAGTCTGTTCTTATCTTCTCCTTACTCGACAAGATGTTCTGCTGTGAAGTGCATGTAAAGAAGGAAAACGATATGCCACATGCACATCCCAGTTTCCGAATACGGTGCTGGACCCAAAAAGTGACCAAAAAATGAAGAAAAAAAGTGGAACGTCTGCACACAATATAATTATTCTCCCCGTCCTTTTTTTATTTTATTTTATTTATTTATTTTTTAACTTTTATTTCAATTTTTTATCCTTTTTATTTCAACCTAAATACAACAACGTTTCACCTTGAACTTGAGAAAGCCCAGAGGGGGCGAAACGTTGTTGTATTTAGGTTGAAATAAAAAGGACGGTGCAGCATAATTATATCGTGTGCGGACATGCCACTTTTTCACTCTGTTGTCAAGTAAACAAATATGTCAAAATTGTGCAGTCCTTCTGTTGAACAGCCAACGGTTATCAACGTGAACCCTATTATCGATTTTGTTGAGCAGGTTTGTATATTTGCTCTCCTCCATTTTCTCCTCCCTTCTATAGTATACCAACAATCTTTGGTACCGCATACAAACTCTGCTGTGAGTGATATGTATCTGCCATTTTCACCAAATATGTTCCTGTTATGGCCGACGACATGCCCAGAAGAATAGTGGACACTAGAGTTGAACAGGGACCATGATTCACATCTCAGGGGACATTAATTAAATAAATGCTTCTTGTGGCGTTAACATATTCATGACCGTTGACCGTCTCCCACTGCTCTGCTCAAAATCCATGAATGGACAAACTCTTCATCACCATGTGCCAATATGATGCCGACCACATCTCACTTAATGATAATTATCGTTTGTTTTTTTTTAACACGGAAATGTCACTCGAGTTCAATGAAAGGCCTTTGTGTTTTCAATGAATATTCAGTAGAAATGGATTGTAGATTAAATGTAATCATAGAAAATAAATTTTATATAATATTGATTCGTTTCTGTACCAATACATTTACCACAAATCATTTGATTGGAAATGAATGCCCACATGTCTATTAAAGGCCAAACAGACCAGCTATACTGTTAACCCATTTTGGGTGTTAGCATTATGGTGTTAGCATTATGTTATGCTTTAGTTATTGAAAAATAGCAGACCTGCAAGCTCGTAGCGCGCCACCAAGTGGCGCGCTACGAGCTTGTAGGTCTGCTATTTTTGAAAAATCAAAGAACATAGCTTTTTCAGAAAACTGTCAGGATGTAGAAGACCTTTTTAGAATCTGATCTCAGGTCAAAATGGGTTAAACATCTGGTGCTAAGGTAAAGTTCTACTACTTGGGTGTCATATAGGACTCCAAACTGATCCAAACTGATCCAATGGCTGATCGATAAATATTACAATATCTTTATTCTATTTTTGGTAACGTCCATTTCATTGTATGTCAAAATCCAGAGCAGAATGACAGTTGTATGCTCAAAAAGACGCACACGATGTGAGAGATTTGTCCTTCATGGATTTAGATGCAAGTTTAAGACAAAACATCTGCACAAAAAAAAAGAAACATAAAATGCATTGACAGATTTTAAGAAAATGAAACAAAACCACCACAGGTTAGCTACTTAACAGCAAATCAAATATAGAAATACTTTTATTTAAACATAATCCCACTTTACACCAACACAAAATTAAATGTTTCCCCAACAGGTTCTGAAATTGTTCTGTTGAAGTGAGATATTGACTTATTAATATAATCACTTTTATAGTCTTTCTCAATAAAGACATTATTGTAAGTGACCACAACCAGAGCAGCTTTAACTGGCAATACATAACAATCATGATAGTGCATAATATAATAATAAATACGAAAAAAAAATGTCTTGAAGTGTGTGTGTATATACAGTATATATATGAGTACACCAACGTTTTATGTTATAAATGTTTAGTATGGGTCCCCAGCATGTAGAAACTGCCGGATGCTAACTTGCATATGTTGAGCAATTTTCAATATGTGACCATACCATTAACAACCTATAGAAGGCAAAATATTCAAAATTTCATCATGCTTTATGTAGCATGTGACATGTCAAACTAGGGGGTTTTCATGATGCTGAATCCATTTCAAACATTATTTAAAAAAACAAAAAACACTCATTGGGCTTAAAACGGCCATGCCCACTTGCCCAAATGTGCTGACATCATCACATTTGTAATGACGGCATTGACAAATGCCAAATTGCTCAACATATGCAAGTTAGCATCTGTCAGTTTCTCCATGCTGGGGACCCATACTCAACATTTCTAATATAAAACCTTGGTGTACTCAACATGTTCGGGTTCACAATGGGGCTCTATGGGCTGGCTACTAGACTAATGTGGAATGTTGCAAGTATGCATAGATGTCTTGTGTGGTATGTGATATTAATAACAAAGGTTTTCTAAATGATTCAGAGAATATCTACAAGTTAACAACACGCCGCAAAGTGCAGAACTTTGTGCGTTTGTAGATCTGCTTTTTTTTGTGTGTGTGCCTATAATGACATGCCCAATAAAAAAGGTTAACCCATTCTGGGCGGGAACCCCTTTTGGTGTTTTAACTAAGCATTATATAATATTTTAGCTATTGAAAAATAGCAGATCTACAAGCTCATAGCGCGCCACCGAGTGGCGCGCTACGAGCTTGTAGGTCTGCTATTTTTGAAAAATCGTAAAAATGCGGCACAAATATTTGAATATATATTCTTAGAGTGAACGTTTGTTTTTATTTCGACGTCAGGCCTAAATTTAAAGTGGTTGGACTGAAATGGAATCTCACGGTAGGCTTGAATCCAGTCCTTCAAGTTGTCACAGAACCCGTTTAAAAGGAAGCATTTAATTTGATGCATATCATTGTGCTTCTGAGGTGTAAAAACAAAAGCTTGCACTCATCCACTCCCTTCTATTTCTCCTTCTAAAGCCTAGCAATTATTCAGCCTAAGACTGTAGTCTTATAATCTAAAAGGCCAGAGTGTGGGCGCTAGTGCTAATCCCCATTGTTAGTTAGCTTGCACAGTATCTGAATTAGGAACAAGATTAAAGGGACACTTCACCCTTTTTGCAAAAAAATATATGTTAATGGCGTTTAGGAGCTTTAGAACACTTTCCTGGGGGTCTTTATGTGTGTAATATGTGGTTTTAGATATTTTAGATTCTAGCAGTGAGCCCGGTGTCTCTGATGTCATGGACACTGGGCTCACTTACTTCCTGGACTACATGTTGTCTCAGTAAGACAGCTCTCCCCTATCCACAAGGAGGAGCAGTGCACCAAAGCATTATGGGAATTGTAGTCCAGGAAGGAAGTGAGCCCAGTGTCGATGACATCAAAGACACTGGGCTCACTGCTAAACTCTAAAATATCTAAAACCACATATTACACACAAAGACCCCCAGGAAAGTGTTCTAAAGCTTCTAAACGTCATTAACATATATTGTTTTGCAAAAAGGGTGAAGTGTCCCTTTAACAGTTAACAGCATGTCTAAGCAAAGCATGCAGATCTAGACATTGGCTATAATCATGGCTGCTCTCCTAGCATTAAAACCAAATCACTGCAGGAAAATACCTCGCCAGTTTGCCAGAGTGTAGGAACTGTAGGAAGCGATAGTGAGAACACTCAATGGCAACACTGCAAGATGTTCGATGGCGCGCACTTTCTGCGGCAGATTCTGCAGTGCCTATTTGGATTGCTCCCCTCATTTTCTGGGATTACTCGAGAAAATCAAGTCATGGTTCAAATTCAAGTAGCTGTAAAAAACATCAAAACGTGGTAGGGGATTTGTTTGTTTGTTTGTTTTCTTTATTTTTTTTTCTGAGCCAGGACAATGTTTTTTTTTTTAGTTGGATTCTTCATAAACTGCCATTTCTTTGCTCAGAAAATGCTAAATATATATATAACCTCAAAACAGTTCTGCAAGATAAAGCATGGGTACATTCGGAACAGTTTCAGTCCTATGTAAACAAGGGAAATGTGAAAAGAATAGTAGAACAAAAACAAAGTGCTGTTCACTCATCCCTGACTGTCAAAGTGGAACCTTTGTTATGGCTGAGGTTAGCTAAGGCCGAAAAGCTCATGGAAAAAAATAAAATAAAATAATACAGTAGTCATTTACAATGTTTTCCCTGACTTTGGAATACATTTTTATTACATGAAACGTGTCATGGTAATTTGGATTAAAATGAGAGCTAGAAATAAAAGTATTAATATTAATACAATAATTATTAGTATTGATAAGAGCCTTGTGAATGTCTACACTAAGTCTACACAAGTTTAACCCATTTTGGGCGGGAACCCTTTTTGGTGTTAGCATTATGTTATGCTTTAGCTATTGAAAAATAGCAGATCTACAAGCTCATAGCGCGCCTCTAGGTCTGCTATTTTTGAAAAATTGTGAAAATATTTATTTCAGAAAACTGGAGTGTAATGGCTCAGTAAGGTTGTAAGGGAAGTGGTTCATTTAAGCTTCTAGATAGATCGTTTTAGTTTGTTCTTTAAGTATTGACACAAAAAAAAGATGCCTAGATTATAATGCTGTGTTAAAAAGCAAGTGAAATTGAAATATGTAAATCAGTACTGTAGGTTAATTAATAGCTAGTTATTAACTAGACCTGTTGTTTTGTCATTCTATCATTGCAAAGTATCTACTTATATAATGAATGTTACCAAACGACAAAAGACCAAGGCATGAATATGATATTATGGTTGTTTAATGCTTTGGGAACAGAATTACGGAATCTCACTCACAAATCTCACTCACAAAATACATTGTCTTTGAGTTTTTAATTTTGTACTGTTTGTGAGTTTGTGAGTCTGCTATTAAACTATTGTCAGTTGAGAACGCTTAGCATAGTATTTGAAAGCAGAATTAATGAATCACTCAAAGCTTTATGATTATGACTTGGCTTAAACAAATAGTGTCTAATTTCATTATTATTTGATGTCATATTTAAGCAGTAAGAAAGGAAAGAGGCCGCACAGCTTGTAGTCACGATGCCATAAACTTTATTTTTCCAACGTTTCGGCAAACAGGTTGCCTTCTTCAGGGTATGTACCCTGAGGAAGTCAACCTGTTTGCCGAAACGTTGGAGCTGTGCGGCCTCTTTCCTTTCTTAGTCAAAGTTTTATCTCCTGCGGTCAGCACCTCCCCACTACTGGTGTGCGCTCCTACCTTTTTGTTTGTTCGGATATTTAAGCAGTAAAGCATGACAGGCTACTGTAATAGAGCATCCACTCTAGATAACCAGGTACAGGACAAACTGGAAATCAGCAGAAAGTCAGCGCACTGCTAATTTGCTCTCACTGTTTATATGAAGTGTTTCGATCACGTCTGGATCTTCACCGGGATGATCAGAACATTGAACAAGCCCACTATCGCTGTTCACCTTTAGATGTTATATAATGATATATATTTACAGTAATGTTTAATGGCCTGGAGTGAGAATTTTTTTTATAAAACGGTAACTACTAACTACACATCCCGATTGAAACTGAACATTGAATATTGAACTTTATATTTTCTACAAGGAAGTACGGTGGTAGACCCCCGACTGCCTGCACAAAGACGCTGGTTGCAACCTTTTACATTTATATTAGTCGTCCTTTGCCGTTTCCACATACTGGCATTACAAAATGTCCTTAAAAACCACACCTTTTAAAGCGGTTTGAAGATTTGAAACTACACCTTTAACCCCCATGGTTAATCAATTTCTGCAGCTGTGCATGTCCATCCTTTTTAAGGTTGATTGTACCACCAGGGACATTGCTGTATCCACTCCTCCATAGTTAACCCATTTTGGGCGGGAATATGCTTTAGCTATTGAAAAATACCAGATCTACAAGCTCATAGCACGCCACCAAGTGGCGCGCTACGAGCTTGTAGATCTGCTATTTTTGAAAAATCGTAAAAATGTGGCAAAAATCTTTGAATATATATTCTTTCAGAGCGAACGTTTTTTTTATTTTGACGTCATGCCTAAATGAGTTAAACAACAGAGGTTGTTCATCTTAAAGGGGAATTCCAAACTAGATGGCTTTCTTACCTTTATTTGTAGTTGTTACGTCCCCACCAAAGAGGTCCAGGTGTTATTTTGTGCAAATTTCCCCTACCATAAGCCCTCAATGAATTGCATTGAATTGAATGGGGCTATGGGGTGTTATGCTAATTCGCTTATTTCCATCGCTCAAAAATCATTTTTCTTAATATATCCTCTCTTCATAATGTAAATAGTATCCCAAGCGGCACACTTATTTCGATGGAAATAAGCGAATTAGCACAAAAACCCAACCCCCATTGAGGGTTTTATATTAGGGGAAATAGCCAACAATGCACTTTTGCACAATATAACACCTGGACCTCTTTGGTGGGGACGTAACAACTACAAATAAAGGTAAGAAAGCCTTCTAGTATGGAATTCTCCTTTAAACTTTGTTGTAGATTTCACCTTGGTCTACATTTAGCACCCTAAAAGGTTTTTCTTAGCCATGGAGAGATATGGAACTCTTACAGACAAAGACATAAGAGTTCCAAGTCCCATTTGTGAATCTCCAAAACAGACCTGGGATTTTTTTAATTGACTGCCATTAAAAAAGAAACAAAAAAAAAACATGAGCTTCTCTGCCTTAGCGTCAATGCTACCTCCTTATTACATGCGGCAGGTGGGAACTAATTATCTATTCTAAAGCTGTCAAAGAAAACTGAATTATACACACAAATTATTTATACTAACTAACTAAACTACAAACACAACTCGCTTATTACAATTAATTTAAGGTGAGCAGGTTTGAAAAGGAGCATGGTTCAAATGCATATTTCTTGTGGGAATATCCTTGAAGACTATATAAATGTAAGATAAGTTAAATTAATGAATTCCACACGGATGAAAATGTAACCAATTAAATCTGCAATTAAAAATGTAAAAAGAAATGCATGGGAAATATTTTGGATACTAGCCCATGGTGAGAGAACTTTCGTATTTGTTTTCGTAAACTGAAAACTCAGAAACTAGACTTTTTTTCCCTTTTTTTTTTTACGTACAGGAATCGATTCTTAGAATTCAAGTGTCTCCAGTTTTAATGATATCTGAATAAGCAGGTCAAAGTGGAGATTTCCAAACTTTTTGTAACTTTACATTTTACTCATTTACTCACATTATTTTTTTATTCTTGATGTCTCACAAATTCCTATAGGCAATGTAATGATGGCTTATAGGCTCTCAACAATACATTGAAAACAAGTAGTTTTACTCATTTGTGGTAATGAAATAATTATCAAATACATATTTCCAGGGACCAAATGTGCTGTATAATGACGGACGTGCAGAAACTGTGTTTTAGCAGTCAGATACTTTTACCTAATTTCTGAAATGGCCACAACACTGAATGGGGAAGAAATCTTGCATTTGACCCATGTCCTGTCAAACAGCAACACCGATATATATTGAACTAAAACAGAGACAATAAACCAACAAACTTTAGAAACAAACAAGCTACGTTTAGAAATGACAACCACAGCAACAATTGTATTGATGAGGGTATCTGTGTAGTGCTTTGGAAGACTATAGCAAAAGCCTGTGAAAGCATTTCTGATAATATAACATCCTCCCTCGCTCTCAAGGAGGAGCCTGAGGAGCTCTGCGTGTTAAGATTTGTAACCCCCCCGCCCCCCCACAACACACGAAATATATAAATGAGCTTAAGGACTAGTCACAGCCCGGGCCAAATCCTTACAGACCTCAATTTGGTGGAAAGGCCCCAGGCCCCTAAGCGCCATATTTGTACTACAAAGCCATCTACAGTAGCTTGATCCAAAGTGGCAACTAAGCACAGATTAACTGTAAAGGGCGGTAAAGTGGCGTTCACACCACGCACGATAACTAGAATGATAATTTTAAAATATGCTTAGAAGTCGTTCGTAACTGAAATGGATGGCTTGGGACAACAACACTACGACTACAGCGACGACAAATAATATCGTTTGTATCAAGTGTTTTTTCTGAAAGATAGAAACATTGACAGCCTAGGACAGCCGCAACTATATGTCCTCCTTATAATTAGGACATAATAATTAATATACTGTATTTGGATCAAATTCGCTATAGGAGATTAACCCTATGCAAACAATAGGTGGCATTGTGTGACGTTTTCTGCCATTCTTATAGATACTGCTTGTTTGTTTTTACACATATGTTTACTTTTTATACATAATTATTATAACCTAAATATTAATATATTTTATTTTGTTTCTTTTTTCTTTTTTTTCAATCCGACATTTAGGTTATTGGACTCGCCTTTACTTATTACTATTGGAAAGTCCCTCTGGAAGGAACCCGTTTTGTTGTTTTAACTAAGCAATAGTAAGCATTACGTTGTACTTTAGCTATTGAAAAATAGCAGATCTACAAGCTCATAGCGCGCCGCGCTATGAGCTTGTAGGTCTGCTATTTTTTTTAAATCGTAAAAATGCAGCACAAATCTTTGAATATATATTCTTTCAGAGCGAACATTTATTTTTATTTCGACGTCAGGCCTAAATGGGTTAATAAATATTAGAATTTCATATATACTGTATATCGACACTAAAGACTGGAAAGTAGTACTGGACTGAACCCGTGTGTACGAGATTCCCTCTATATCACAATACCATTGTTGCTGTGGAGTCAGAGTCAGGCCATAACATGGTATATAGGGTGTGGTGTGTCTGTTGGGACAGAAAGAAAGGAGACAGACTCTGGGGGGTACTTACTGCGGCTTAGCGCCCTGCAACAAGAGGGCCTTGATACACTCCATGCTACCTGCCCGGGCTGCCTTGTGGATGGGGGTCTCACCCACATAATCCTGAAGACAAAGACAATGCAACAAACAAAGTAGAGGTGCTTTAGAGCAGGGGTTCTCAACCCGTGGGTCTCGACCCCTCGGGGGGTCGCCAAATTATATTGGGGGGTCCCCAAATTATTAAAAAAAAACTGAATGCAACTGAATAGCTGGAAATGGAAATAGTGCATGCATCAACTTTCCTTAATGATTATATCTGGTTTCAGTATTCATTTATGATATATTTTCTCTATTAATATGGTTATTTTTGCAGTCAGTTTGTATTGGGGGTGCGGAGAGGGGTCGGGGCGGGGGTCGCGAGACATGGCCAAAGCATTTCTGGGGGTCCCCGGCCAAAAAACGTTGAGAACCCCCGCTTTAGAGCACTGAATCCACTGGGTTTGTGGAACCCATTTGTGGGTCACACGGACCAATTTCTTTTGGTTCCCCTTATTTTTTTGATTCCTACATTTTTGTTTTTAATGATTATTATATGAAAACGTTTTCAAAACACATTCCCCCCAAAAAAGCAAAACATGAATTAAAAACCAAAATTCAATGGATTGGTCTCAGTAATTTCATGAAGAAATCAACAAAAAAAATAAAGAAAGAAATTCCATAAATTAGAAAACAAATGTTTAAGAAGAAAATAGCCGATCTACAAGCTCACAACGAGGTGCGAAGCGACACATTGTGAGCTTTTAGGATCTGCTGATTTCACTAGTTTGGGTCTCGGGCAAAGATCTAATTTAAAAATATTTAATGAATTTTGCAATAAAATACATAGTCGCATCCCTATCAACCAATTAAATGTAAAGGTTTGCTTAACCCATTTTGGGCGGGAACCCCTTTTGGTGTTTTAACTAAGCATTATGTTATACTTTAGCTATTGAAAAATAGCAGATCTACAAGCTCATAGAGCGCCACCGAGTGGCGCGCTACGAGCTTCTAGGTCTGCTATTTTTTTTAAATCGTCAAAATGTGGCGCAAATCTTTGAATATATATTATTACAGAGTGATCATTTTAACTCATATCTTTGCTTCTGGGGAGATCCCTGGAACAACATATTTTCAGATGGAGGCATATTACATATCATTTTTGGGGTCCTTGACATGAAATATTGAGCACCACTGATACAGAAACATAAGGTTTTTCAGAAAACTGTCAGGATTTTGAAGACATTTTTTTCAAGCCTAAATGGGTTAAGAATGGCTGTCAGCGCCAAATGTTAATAATGCAAAATTCTTCGCTTAATTAACTCGCTTTACTCTCTTTTCAGCACCCACTGCTCCGTTTGGCCTTTCCAACAGCACCTAATTGTGTAAATCAGGGATGTGAAATGCTGACATGAAGACGAGGACTCGGAGACATGGATTTGAATTGCAAAGCGAAGGACGAGAAAGTGTGTCTGCTCGACTTTGTGCTAGCTCTTACTTTTACAGTTCTAAATCCTGAACGTGTCGCTAAACATTTACAGTTTCTGAATCCCAACTGTGGAAATCTCATCTCAGAGCATAAACAGATTGGTTCTGAATGTCTTACAGATCCCGTCTCAAATGATCCACACGGAGCAGCTCCATATACTTTATAGGTATACCTGGAATTAAAAAACACTCACTAAAACTCTCGGTTGTCGGGGGACCAGATGGACGGTATAAAAACATATCACATAGTTTTTCACTGCAACTATTTATTAACAGATGGGGAAGCATTCGTGGAGTCGGTTGCCAGTGTGTCAACTGCCGCTGAGAGAGAGCAGAAAGCATCTTAACCCATTTTGGGCGGGAACCCCTTTTGGTGTGGCACTGCCGCGCTATGAATGGGTTAATCTTAGTAGAGTAAGTAGACGATTCTGCAGAGAATATTCCAGAGCCTAGAGCGGTGCCACTAGAAGATGTTGTAGTAGTAATTTGATAAAGTAAGCGACAGGTGATGATGACAATCATTTCTACAATAATGTGTAGACTCAAGTCGCCCTTTGATGAGCTCTGGGCGTGTGACAACAACGTCTACTCTCCGCTGCTTGGGTCTACGAGGCTGAAGCTGTGCAGCGTTTGCTCGTTAAAACAAAATGTTTACAATGCAGATGAAAGCGAAGGATAGTCATAAGATAACCAACAGTGGCATTAACTTGGCTGGAGGATAATGTGACGGCATAAAAGGAGGAATGCTAAGAAAAGGGCCTGATTTATGCAAAATGAGGAACGGTATAGACCAGAGTCTAGACTAGTCTATAAAATAGGTACTATAGACCGGGGGGTCTTCAACAGGGGTCGGTCCTCAGATTTACTACAGGGGGGTCCACCAAATATTTGCGTAATGGGGGAATGTTTGCCGAAAATAGCAGATCCGCAAGCTCACCTCGCCTCTGCTGTTTTCTGAGAGCTGGTGTAGACTAGAGGGTGAAAGAGAAAACCAGGTACAGAGCCAACATTCAATATGGAACAACATATTTTCAGACGGGGGTCGGCGGCCAAATACATATATTTGTGGGGGTCCTTCCTTGACATGAAAATGTTTGAGAACCACTGACAGTTTTTTCAGAAAACTGTCAGGATTTAGAAGACATTTGTAGAATCGTCCTCAGGTCTAAATGGGCGAACGAGACTGTCCTTGACCATGAGAGTTACATAAATTAAATTCGATGTCCTATGAGTGATGTTTCCGTTTTACATCTCTTGTCTGGAAGGGTCAGAGGAAATAGCTCGGCCCGTGATAAGGACGCCCTGAACTCTTCAGCCCCGCTCCTCCGCGATGAGCTCCCCTCCATTCACACCCAGAACTCAACACATATATTAGTTGGCACGTTCACTTGGCTTATCTGCCCCGGAGCCACCATTCTGCTGCGCTGTTGGTAGCTGGAATGTAGGTCAGCCTGCACACTTCTACTGAGAACCAAATCTCGGAGAAATCTGAGATGCGGTCACCGTAAATGCTGCAACTATCAATTATTTTCTTGGCGATAATTCTATCGATTACCTTTCCAATCCCTCGAATAATAATCGAGAATTCGTTTTTAAAAAAAAAATTATATCATTTATCTTATTTGTATTTATTTATTGGCAAGTCAACACATCAACTATGTTCTTTTAATAATCGACTAAAATCGATTGGTCTGATTAATCACCCAAGTGTGAAATTGTTTGAACATTTTCACGCTCATAATATAGGGTCACAAAGTGGCAAAATGGTCACAGACCTATTGGGACTCTGCAGTCCATTTACGGCTAATTTGAGAGAAAATAAATACATATTACATACATTTCAAAATGTCCCTTCGATACAAATTACGTCCGAGTGTGGCTCCGCTTCACCTCACACGTCACTCCCCCGCATCAACAGTAAATAAACCCAGTCTCATCATGGCTCCATTGATTATTAATTATATGCCAATAGTGAGCCCACTATTGGCATATAATTAATAATCAATGGAGGTTAAACCAACCTTGGGGAAAGAGCAGTTGCGCATGTTTGCCCCTGCATAATTACGACATGAAATATGTCGTTAGAAGCCGTGGGACAGGCTTAACCCATTTTGGGCGGGAACCCCCTTTTGGTGTTTTAAGCATTATGTTTTAAGCATTATGTTATACTTTAGCTGTTGAAAAATAGCAGATCTACAAGCTCATATATATTATATATATATATATATATATATATATTCTTTCAGAGCGAATGTTTTTAACTACATTTTTTGCTTCGGGGGGGGGGACGGGGGGGGGGACCTGGAACAACATATTTTGAGATGGGGGTCCACGGCCGAATACGCATAATTCTAGGGGTCCTTGACATGAAATAGTTTGAGAACCACTGACATAAAAACATAGGTTTTTTCAGAAAACTGTTAGGATTTAGAAGACATTTTGTAGAATCGTCCTCGGGTCTAAATGGGTTAAGTAGAGGGTTACGCAGCTGTGACCTACTAATCCGATTTCCATGTAAAGAGCTTCCTCTCTACATCCATTTCCAACGAGAGGTCACAGACTTGCCGCCGGACGTCCCGCTGAGCTGATGTGGACTGTGTCTGACAGCTGACAACGCTCACAGTGTTGATCATTTTACACTTGGTTGCTGAAAATAGCAGATCTACGTGACGCGCTGTGAGCTTGTAGATCGGCTATTTTCAGCAAGTGTAAAATTAGCCATTACGACGGCATCAAGGCCCGCCAAAATACATCTGAGTCGACTAAATCAACTGCCGATTTAGTCAAGTAAAATCTTATGATATTTAGTCGACTAAAACTAGACTAAACACTAAAACATTCCAGGTGACTAAAATGTGACTAAGACTAGAAAACTATTCAAGAGACTATGACTAAAACTCAAATCAAAATGTGCCGTAGGAGTTGCATTACATTTTGTTCGACACGGTTCACGCTGACACAGATGGCCCACGGTCACATACATTGTACGAAAACAGTTTTACTTGTGGATAGAAAATTAAAACTAGCAAGGTCAAATCATTAAATCCTTATATTATAGAACGGTTTAACCCATTTTGGGCGGGAACCCCTTTTGGTGTTAGCATTATGTTATGCTTTAGCTATTGAAAAATAGCAGATCTACAAGCTCATAGCGCACCACCGAGTGGCGCGCTACGAGCTTGTAGGTCTGCTATTTTTGAAAAATCGAAGAACGACTGACATAGAAACATAGCTTTTTCAGAAAACTGTCAGGATGTAGAAGACATTTTTAGAATCTGATCTCAGGTCAAAACTTCTTGGTAACTGGTCTTGCATGCACATTCTAAAATCATTGCTACAGCGATGAGATCTTTCCAAATGGAACTATTGAAGTTTTAGACATATTGAGATCTGCATATTAAACTGGTGAAATTAATACTACATATTGCAAAGTAAATATTGCAATGTTGTGAACCCTACATTCTAGTCTGGCAATGCACTTGTAAACTGAGATGTTTCATGAAGTCAACAGCAGCCGTATATAGTCATCTTATTTGACTTTCAGAACCACAAACCATTCCTCAGTTTGTCTGTTTCTTGGTCATAAATACCGTAAACCGCCAAAATCACTGCTGCCAACTTGGTAATTAATAGCTAGCTACTTGCCAAAATAATTGGCAGATGTAAGAAAAGGCTTAACCATGTCCATATGGGATCTGATATTTTATTTTAAGATTTCAGTATAGTTGCTAAAGGGCAAAATGGAGTCTATGTAACTATGTTTACCCATTTAAATCCCATGTTTCTATACGTCAGTCGTTCTCAAACATTTTCATGTCAAGGACCCCCAAAAATATATGTAATTGGCCGCCGACCCCCATCTGAAAATATGTTGTTCCAGGAACCCCTCAGAAGCGAAGATTTGAGTTAAAAACGTTCGCTCTGAAAGAATATATATTCAAAGATTTGCGCCGCATTTTCACAATTTTTCAAAAATAGCAGACCTACAAGCTCGTAGCGCGCCACTCGGTGGCGCGCTATGAGCTTGTAGGTCTGCTATTTTTCAATAGCTAAAGTGTAACATAATGCTTAAAACACCAAAAGGGGTTCCCGCCCAAAATGGGTTAACCATGTCCATAATTTATGGGATCTGATATTTTATTTTAGATTTCGGGTCAAAATGGAGTATTTGCATGTACAGAAAAATGCACATAGTTACACATTACCATCAAAAGAAAAAATGCAAGAAAGCCAACGGCTTATTTCCATTGCAGTCCCTTAGTTAAAAATGAAACACAACAATGAATGTGTATGAGTGTATGAGTGAGCGTGTCCATGTGAGTGTTTTAGGAATGTGTTATATAATAATTATTATGTTATTATTATTATTAGTTTGTTTTTGTGTGTGTGTGCGCGTGTGTGTGTGTGTGTGTGTGTGTGTGTGTGTGTGTGTGTGTGTGTGTGTGTGTTTCTCGTGTGAGTGCGTATGCGTGCGTGTGCCTATATATATATGTGTACACAAGAGACAGGGAGACGGAGAGTAGACCCACCTGTCTGTTGACGTCAGCCCCGGCCTGCAGCAGCCAAAGCACGCACTCTGGGTGACCCCCGAAGGCAGCGATGTGTGCCGGCGTCTGCGCAAACTTGGTGGTGACTGCGTTCACCTCGCAGCCCACCTGCACCAGGCGCATGACACACTCCAGCTGCAGTGGAACAATATGTTTGAGAAACAAACAAAACAAGTGGAACACAGTGAGACGATGGAGGAAGAAGCTGGTGGCTGGTGGCGAATGCAGAATTCTGCAGCACGGCTCAAAATCAATTAACTCATTTAGACCTGAGAAAAGATTCTACGAATGCCTTCTAAATCCTGATAGTTTTCTGAAAATCGATGTTTCTATCATGTCAGTTTTTCATGCCCAGGACCCCGCAAAGAAAATTTATTTGGCCCGCCGACCCCCATCTGAAAATATGTTGTTCCAGGGACACCCCCAGAAGCAAAGATTTGAGTTAAAAACGTCTGAAAGAATATATATTCAAAGATTTGCGACGCACATTTTCACGATTTAAAAGAAATAGCAGACCTACAAGCTCGTAGCGCGGCACTCGGTGCTGCGCTACGAGCTTGTAGATCTGCTATTTTTCAATAGCTAAAGTATAACACAATGCTTAAAAACACCAAGGGGGTTCCCGTCCAGAATGGATTAAAAGGCTCCACTGCGTGTTGAGAGAAGAGAGAGCACAGCAGCACGCATCCGTTATCGATTCGTCATAGATTGTGTCACACGGCAGCAGTCTATTTAGCAAACCGCTGCCAGTGACATTTCATATCATCCGTGCTGCAGTCGGGTCACAGGAGCTACTGTACGCGTGACTGTATAACAATAGCTGAAGCAGAATGTGTGTAATTTGGGGCTAATACACTACACTTCAGTATCACCAATGTAATCTACAATAAGGTTATTGTATTACAGAGGCCATCCTGCAGCGACCAATTGCAAGTTGCCACCGTTGTTGACAGAGTTCAAATACCCATGAATCACTTTTCCAATGGGTTCCCGCCCAAGGTACAGTCCTATAGACACTGCCACTCCCCGAGTCATCTGGCGGGACCTACCACTTCCCACGCAAACATGCACACCGTATCTTTTTATAAACCAGGCCGACTGACTACCTTTCTTTTCTTTACATATATAGTGCCATAAAAGAAAACATTTGCCCCCAAGCAAGGGCAATGGCATTTTAAAGCAGTAAGGGTGAAACACAGGAGAGGTGCAGGTAAGAATAGAGAGATCAGAATAAAATACATATTAATACTTAATACAAGTCTGTCAATAGACATCTGCACGATGCATGAATACATTTATAGATTATGTGGGAACGCCTACTGAGTGGCAAAAAAGTACTTTCTGGCCTTGACAGCCCATACATAGAAACAGAAAAGTCCTATCCGATTGCATTAAGCAACGTTAAACAAAGCTAAACTCACTTTGCCACTCGAATTGACACTCACTTTATGCATGCGCATACCCTCTATTGTCAATGGATATACAGACTAACAACAGTGTACTTAACTGTATATGAAACTGAAATGTACACTGTCGAACAAAATGTCCTTTGTGCTGGTCTCTTGTGTGACAGTGAATGAACGTTGTCACACCTATAACTCTCTCCCCATTTCCCTCTCTCCTCTCCATCTTCTGCCTCGTTTTCACTCAGTAAACGAGACCATGGCGTGAAACGTGCTACACATACATATAAGATAAGTTCAGCAAAAGAAACAACTTTCAAACACAAAATAACGAGCATCCTCCGTTTGTTGTGCTGAATTGCTGATGAGCCAAACTGCCAAAACAGAATCATGAAAAACGAGATGGGGGCTCACAGCTCACTTTAAAATGCTCAAATTGTATTCACAGCACAGCGGCAACGTGCAACGTTTCGACCTTGCGGTCTTTTTCGGTGTCTGTGGACATGATGGGCATGTGTACACAGGTACAGAGTAGACACACACTAGTACACACCCTTCTGTCTGTCTTCTCTACCCTCGCCACTGTGCCACGGCTAACATGCATGCTGATTCAAGTGGACTTGTGAAAACTACTAGTATTATAGCTTTCATCTCACTTCACTTTTTTCTTCTTTCTTCAATGCCAAAATTGCCAATGTCAGTCATGAGCATGCTGGATCTGTTTTAACCCATTCTGGGCGGGAACACCTTTTGGTGTTTTAACTAAGCATTATGTTATACTTTAGCTATTGAAAAATAGCTCATAGCGCGCCACCGAGTGGCGCGCTACGAGCTTGTTTTAGGTCTGCTATTTTTTTTTAATCGTGATAATGCGGCACAGATCTTTGAATATATATTCTTTCAGAAGACTTTTTTTTTTTTTTATTCGACGTCAGGCCTGAACCCAAGCAGCATTGCATCCCTAATCGGGGGGGGGGGGACATTCGACGAAATGTTCAGCTCTACAAGCACGGGCCAAGTACAGAACCGACCCCAGTCCACTAATTATTAGTTATTAAGTTAAGCCTTGCCCTTTATTTTACTGCATATATAGCCCTGTATTGACAGTGTATTCCTTCATGCCTCTAAATGTGGGGAGTCAGGAATCTATAAATAATGCAAAACACTAACATTGTGTTGTTGATTAAGGATTTGAAATGTAAATGTATTCTTGGGACTCGACTTGAGTGACTTGACAGGAAGATTTATTTTTTGGTTTGTTTATTTGTTTCTCCCTCAAACAATATATGCCCTTTATAACATAATCCCAGTCACAACATGCATTTAGGAGTGTAATTTATGGCCGAGCAATCATGGATAATATATAGCTACGAGTGGCTGTAGCTGAGTGGGTAGGGCAGAGGCCGTCTGGGAATCGGAAAGGTCGCACATTCGACTCTCGGGTCGCCAAATCTACATGGCAAAGTAACCCTGACTGAGCAAGACCCTTAACCCATTCTGGCGGGAACCCCTTTTGGTGTTTTAACTAAGCATTATGTTATACTTTAGCTATTGAAAAATAGCTGATCTACAAGCTCATAGCGCCGCTATGAGCTTGTAGATCAGCTATTGATAGCGTGCCACCGAGTGGCACGCTACGAGCTTGTAGGTCTGCTATTTTTGAAAAATCGTAAAAATGCGGCACAAATCTTTGAATATATATTCTTTCAGAGCGAACTTTTTTTTATTTCGACGTCAGGCCTAAACCCCTAAAAGCTGCCCAAGGTGTCCATCAATCTAAGAGCCATCTGAGCAGCCATCTGCTGAGCGAATGCAGAAAGGTAATTTGAGACCAGTAAATACTAAATAGTAATTAAAAAAACAATTTCCTTTCAATAATTGAGTACTACAGACAAATAACAGTCCAAATTCTGACCCCTCAAAAAGGCCTCGTTGTCATGACCCCCTTATCCATCATTTATACATTATGGATAGTGTGGACTTAAACTGTTATCCGTCTATAATACTCAATTCAATAAACAAAGAAAAATCTTAAAATTCTGAAATTGTGATATAGGCCTACGGCTACTGTACGTAGGTCTACCCTCTCCATCCTCTGCCACGTCACTGGCCATGCAGGCCAAAACTAATGCTGCACAGCCAGCCTGCCTCACACACACCCACACATATTTTCAAAGTCCAGATGCACTAGTCTAGTCTAGTGAGAGAACAGAAGGGGTTAAGTAACCCAACACGGGGCAGGCACCGTGCCAAGGCAAACTGGACTGTTTGTGTTTTTTATGATCTTGGCTCAGATTCTGTCAGGACAGGAGGAGGAGGAGGCTGGGCCTCCTGGGCTGTTTATATATTTGACTTGCGCGCCTGGGCGCTCATTGGTTACAGCCCAACAGCCAACCAAAAGCTCCGAAACAACATCATAAAACAAGGAGAAGGAAGGAGGAAAGGGGAGGAAAAAAAACCTGCTGTAAATCATTATCCATCATAAATAAATAGACCCAAAGAGCTGTTAGTTAGTTGGCGCCCAATTCAATGAAAAGCTGCGCCGAAAACGTATTAGCTTTGCGTCAACAAAACACGTGCATTGTCTCTTTTGTAACAAATAAATAAATAACTGGTGTGATCTCAACTAGTCGCGTCGAGAGACGCGCTGATAGCTTGTAGATCTGTTCATTTATTTATTTTTGGCTAACATCTACATGTAGCACTAGCAGCCTTTATTATAAATAATAATAGGCTAATAAATAATAATAATAAATAATAATAGCCCTACCTTTCCAAAATGCGCGGCCCAGTGGATGGGGCTCCATCCGTAGACGGAGTCCTCGGCGTTGAGGTGCGCGGTGTCCGTGCAGCGCTGCAGCAGCGCGCACAGGGCGCCCACGTCCCCGTCCCTGCACGCGCGGTGGAGAGGGAAACGCACGTTCAGGATCTCCTCGTTGGAGAAGCCCGCGGACTCCAGTCCGACGACGGACATGACTAATACAAAACAAAGAATGTACACGAACACAATATGATAACGACTCTCTCTCTCTCTCAGCTTCTTTGTGTGTGTGGCTGGTCTCTGTCTCTCTCTCTCTCTCTTCTCTTCCCCCCCGGCCAGAGTGATGGTGACTGGTTTCACCGGCGGCGTGCTCTGCTGCTCTGACTGTCTCCTGCTCTGAAATGAAAGAAAGACGCACACCGACCGTTGTTGTGTGTCATGTCCGCCAAGTTAAGAGGCCCGAGGCGAAGGAGGTTTCCGGTTGCGGACTTCAAAATAAACCCTATTGATTGATTGAAATATGTATTAACAGTTTGCAGAAGGGTTTTCGAGCAGTAACCAAACAGAATATGTTGTTTTCAGCCAGAAAACATTTCCCCAGTATGATCGGTTCAGTGTGAGTGTAGAGATTTAATACTAAATTTGAGTTCTGCGCCTGTATTTTGAAGGCTAAATGAAGCCACTTCCCGTCGTGCTGTGCCTAGTTGTGGTGTAGTTGACTCGTCGGTTGGCTGTACTGTACATAGATAGGCTATACTGTATACACAAAGGAAGAGGAAAGGATGTGTGGTCCCCCAGTGGTGGAAAAACGACTCACTTATTTGTAATGTATCAGAAATACACTTTTACAAGTAAAGGTCTGGAATTCAAATTGACTTGAGTAAAAGTACAAAAGTATTTAGTATGTCAAAATGTAGCCTACTAAAAGTCGCCTACAAAAAATTAGAAAGTATACTCTCATGCAGTCTTTCAGAATGTCCCGAATATAACATCTTTGGCCGAATTGTAGTGGTTTGTATGTTTTGTAATAGGCTAATTAAAATATTCAAAGTAACTAAAACTAAGATTTTAAAATAATTGTAGGTGGAGTACTAAAAAATGGGAAATAATCCAGGAAAAGAAAAGAAAAGAAAAGAAAAGAAAAGAAAAGAAAAGAAACCAGATTTTTACTCAAATTAAGTAGCCGATACAGTAGGCTACTTGAGTACCATTACACCACTGGTGGTCCCCACTCAACTTCAGAGAAGGACAAATCCCGGAGTGGATTTCACTTGAGGGAAACGGCTTTGTCAAACATACAGTTTATAGGTTCATACCGCCGGTAGGCTACTTCATGTTTCATGTTTATTTATGGTGGCTCCGCCGCTCCTTAGTCCGGATCCGGATTTCTTAGTTTCAACCGACTCTGCGAATGAAAATTAATTATGTAGGCTTGTCAGACCAGACGTAATTTATCTCATTACATAACAGTTTTTAGTTACGCGTTGACCTATAGACTGCCTTTATTTGTGACCATAACTTTCTCAGTCATATAATAACGGAGACGGAATTGTATAAGCCCAGACCAGTAAACAATAACCCTAAAGGAGGAGATTTTTAAAACAGGCATTACTTTACTTGAGCATTTCAGTTATTTTTATAGCCTTGCCCTTCTTTTTACTCCACATTTCAGAAACATATGCCTATGTAGCATTGCGCGGAAGCGGGGTTTGAACCCGGGACTCCCATGCTCCCACTCGCCAGAGCAACGGGCAACCTTGCCCAGCACAGCACCTAAGCAATTATGGTAAATCTAGTCTAATATTTTATTTAAAGTTAAAAACAGAAGTAGCCTATGCTTAATTAATGCTGAAAATTCAGGTAATATGGCCTATGTGATTTATAAATCTCTCGAGACAGACTGACGCCTCCCAATTTTCTGTTATTATAGTTAATTATAGAGAAGAGTTGTGGGAAAACGCTAGACGATTTCGTTCGAATTATAAATATGACTCTACAAGGAGTCCCAATGTCCCATCCCACCCTTATACTCTAAGATCCCACCCCATGCCGTGATGACAGTTTTGACCTAGTGGAAATAGATGCTAAATCGTCTCATAATCCATAATAAAATAAATCACCATTAGCCCACTTATTTTGTGACGCATTAATAAAAACAACCACCATTAGCCCACTTCTAGTGACGCATTAAAACACCACAGACATGCTTCATAAGGACATAACATTACGTGAGCTCCTCCTCGGGACAATATGGGACAGGAACTAATGCTGCCATCTGCTGGTCACAATAAGCTTATACAAACTCCATCTAGCGATTCAGCACTCCCCTTGTCCTCTGCTAACATCTACTGGCCAATGTATAACACTACAGTGACTGTATAGGATCCTAATCGGTGTAGCCTATTTTCCTTCTTCTTGAACTAACAACTATACGCACAAAATATCAAGATAGTTAAAATGTTTTGGGAACAAAAGTAACAAAAAAAAATGTATCTATTGTACATTTGTTGTGCTGTTGCTTGTCTTAAATGAATGTTTATGAACCAAGGAAACAATAGATTTGTCTTTTAATGAATATTAAACAAAAGCTCAATGGCTCACTGAGATAATAGCCTACCTATGAAACAAGAGGTTGCAGGTTTGATTCCTTGCTCTAAACCTCAACATCTCGCCAAATTTTGGCATCAAATGTAAATTTTCTTCAAATATAAATCTGGCACTACATCACCAGTGTCACCACAATGGCATTTCTTAATTCTTTCTTATCAGGGCTCATATTCGTCTCAATGTTGACATTGTTACAGAGCAACCACAGCTCAATGGGTAGAGTGACTGCCCCGTAAGCACAATGTCAGAGGTTCAAGTCCTGGCTCTGACAGTGTGTCCCTTGTGATTGTGACAAGTCAAATGGCTTCAACATATGGCTCCAGCCCTGAATGGCTACCATTTAAAAAGGTCCTGGTGATTCAGTGAAGCAAAATGAAAAATCAGACTGAGCTTCAACAGAGAATTGAGGAGAAAATAAATCATAGTACAGTCAGCCTTATTTGATCTACAAGATGATCATTGGTAGTAGAATTGCCTCCCAAGCTGACTGGGACAGTTATTTCTCATCCAGTTAACTTTATGTATAGAGAACATTTACCACAACAGTTTTGTTGAGTAATTAATTGATTTTGATTGATTGAATACTTTATTGGCAGAAATGTAATCAGTACAGGGTACTGCCTTGCATGGTATCCCCCGGCATCGGTGTGTGAATGTGTGTGTGAATGGGTGAATGTAATGCATCCACAATCTATGTAAAGCACCTTGGATAAAGGCGCTATATAAATGCAACATTTACCAAGCCCCAAAGTATCATCTTTTACAACAGGAAGGATTTCTATTATGTATGTTT
>NC_136803.1:26050005-26065005 GCF_951216825.1 Electrona antarctica | reverse complement strand
GTGCAGAGCCCTGGGGAATTCCGGTCAACCATAGGGCTCTATTTTCGTCCATGCACGCTAAACCCCTTATTCCAAAACTATACTTTGCCTTTTTGAGTGGTGCAAACCACTCCAACAACTGGCTTTGTACCCGTGTACCCGTGTTTGTTCGTACCAAAAAAACGAGCATGGTTGCTATGGTTAGCAACCAAAAAAACGAACATGGTTGCTATGGTTAGTATGTGACACAGATGCTTTCCTGGTTCTAATGTACAGTAACTATAACAATAAAAAAAAACACTCAGTTCACACGGGTGTGATTTTTTCTTTTACTACTGCTATTTTGAAAAACATTTTCGAATAGTTAAAATATCTACAAGCTCACAATGTGTCAATGTATAGATTGGCTATTTAAACTATTCAAAGTTTTTCAAAATATAGTATGAAAATCACACTCATGTGAAGTGAGCGGCGCTCTTATCATCATACAGTGAGCGGTGCCTTTCATCAAGATGATGATGTATGACAATGACGTCATCATATCAAATCAGCCAATCAAATCATCACATTTGGTGCTACAGACACACACAAAGCTGTGCATAGGAGGGGCCAGCACTGCTCAAAAAAATAAAAACCCAACCCAGGTAGGATGTGTAATTGACGTCATACTTCGGCACTCTATTCAAGTGCATTCTGAGCTCAGTCCAAATGAAAGCATTTGTTTTATTGAGCATAGTTAAGTTGACAGAACGGAACAGGAGGATGAAACATGCACAACATTACAACCTTGACTTGGGCTGAAAACCTTACGCCCAAATACGGAGATGACTGGCATCATAGTGGTGATGTCATACTGTACATGAGTGATGTCATTATACTGGTGACTGGTCACATGGAGTCTGGTTTAGTTGACTCAATGACTTCTGGTTTTCCTTCATTTAGTGACCTTGTTGGCAGTGAGAACACTGTTGGTTGTCATGGCTACCAGTTCCCACCTGATGTCGTGTGGGAGTTCAGACTGATCCAGACCGTACTGAATAACTGCTAGTTTACATAAAGTCTTAAGAGAAGGACTCAAGTCTAAGATGTACAGCTCATCAGTGGGTGTGTTGTCTCTGTATCCTCCGAAAAGGATGATACAATGCCCCACCATGCAACAGCTCATACCATACATTGGACCTGGTCCTTTCCCCTTGGGCTCAACCTTCTTCCAGGAGAAGGTCTCTGGACGGAATTTCCACAAATCATTGATTCCATCATAGTTCCAGTTCCGGCCACCAAATATGTACAGCTCTCCATTGTAGGTAAAGGCAGAATGACAGTAGCGTACTTCTGGAAGAGGCTGTGCAGAAGGTGTGATCAGCCAGTGGTCTGTCTCTGTGTCAAACACTCTGATGGTGTTGTAGCAACTGACCGCAATGTAGCCCCCAAATAGAAACATCTTTGTCCCGATGATGGTGGCAGAGTGACCGTATGAAGCAGAAGGTGGAGTTCCTCTGGTGTTCATGAAAGACCAGAACATTGTGCTGGTGTCCAACGTGTACGTAACATTACAGTATCTAGTCTTGATGGATCCTCCATGGATAAACATGACCTTCCCCAACACACAGGCTGAGTGGTGGGACCTCTCCTCTGGGACAGTGCCAGAAACACTGGGTTTGAACCATCTGTGGGCGTCAACATCAAATGCATAAAGCACATTGCAGTAAGGATGATAGCCTCCCCAGATGTAGACTGTATCTTCAACCAACACAGCTGTGTGGCCGTAGCGCCTGGATGGAACCTCAAGGTGACCGTCTCCTCTTCCAGGTTCCACTGGAGGTAACTTCTTCCAGGATAAAGACACTGTGTTGAAGACATGGACGTCCATTTGTGCCATGTTGTTGAAGGACTCAACAACATAGCCTCCAAAGGAATATAGTTTCTTCCTCACTGCTACAGCAGCATGTCCGGCTCGCTTTGGTCCTCCTGTTTTGGAAACGGTCCAAGACAACATCGCCTTTCTGTCTGTCTGTCTGTCTGTCTGTGTCTCTCTCTCTCTCTTCTCTCTCTCTCGACCTCTGCAGTCATTTTCAACACGGTGCATCATCTTATATATCTTCTGGTGTGACATCACACACAACACAAACTGTTGCCATGCACGCCTTAACGATGCCAATTCACACAGCAATTCTCATCTGCACCTTTTGACTCTGATCTGGCGATACCAGGAAAATGGTCTGTGAGTCATATTCTGCTATACTTGTGGGGACATTTGGTCCTCACTATAGTGCAAGGGGATTTATCTTCGTTCGAGATCTGTGTAAAGGAGCAGTTCACCCCCCAAAGAATGACTTGTATTCTATCAATTACACACCCCATGAAGCCTTGGATTCAATGCAGGTCAATATTTATCATGATGATTATTTATGATGATGAAGTCACCCACTTACGTCATTTACCATTGGCTTTGATGTACAGAAGAATATCCGTCATACAAAGTCCATAGACTTAGCCACACAACAAGTGGTGCAACTACACATTAATGTTATAGTTGATGTCAATGACGTCACATATTAACCATAGCAACCATGCTCACCCGTACAGGCACAAACACACACGGGTACTAACAAAGCCAGTTGTTGGAGTGGTTTGCACCACTCAAAAAAAAAGGCAAAGAAGTTTATAGGGATAAGAGGTTTAGCATGGACGGAAATAGAGCCCCTATTATTTAAAGGAGTATTCAGTGATTTGGGTGATTTGGAAAAAACCCCGGTCCGCCCCGTCCGGTAACAAGATGTGCACATGCACACGCTCTACAGTGGGGAAGTGCAACAGGCCAACAGCACGCACACCAAGGCCCGCCTCTGCTCGATCATGATTGGCGGAAGGCCCCTCTCATCCTGATTGGATGAAGACTTGGCCACCTAGCCATAAACGATACCTAAAGTTTTTTGACCCCATGCAGGGACTCACATTGGGACAGGGAGGAACTCCTTATATGGTCAGCACACTCTATAGTTGGGAGGATTATCACAACAAAACAAAAAATAAGTGATATTTGAATTAAAGGTATATTCAGTGATTTGACTTAATTCAAATATCACTTATTTTTTCTTTTTTTCTGGATAATCCTCCCTACTATAGAGTGTGCTGACCATATAAGGAGTTCCTCCCTGTCCCCAGTGAGCCCCTGGGGTCAAAAAACCCTAGTTTCAGTTTTGGTGGCGGGTGGCAAAACCTTCATCCAATCAGGATGAGTGGGGCCTTCCTCCAATCATGATCGAGTGGGGGCGGGCCTTGGTGCATATGCTGTTGGCCTGTTGCACTTCCCACTGTAGAGCGTGCATGTGCACATTTTGTTACCGGGGCGGACTGGGTGGTTTTCCAAATCACCCAAATCACTGAATGCTCCTTTAAGTGAAATCACTGAATCTACCTTTAAGTGATTACCATACTATTTGTTCAGTTTCATTCCTTCTTTGTCTTCGTTTCTTCCTTTCGTTCTGTCGTTCCTCCCTATATCTCCCTTCCTCCTCTACCTCCTTCCTCTTCAGATTCAGAGTCTCCTCTCCTGTTCTTCTGTTTTGCGATCGTTCGTTTCTATACTTCTCGTCTTCTCTCATCAGGGGTGAATCTTCAACCGCTGTTCCGGCGGTCACTTTGCTACTCAATGGCTACTCATTGCAGGGTAATTAACGCTCAACATGACGCACGCACGCACGCACACACACACACACACACACACACACACACACTGACACACACAGTCCAGTTCCCGTCCAAACACCCACCCACACACACACAAATACCCGTGTGAGTTAGACAGTGCACACATGAACGTGAACTCGTGCGCCGTATAAACCAAGCGGCCTGGCGGCGCCACGCACGGCGGTGTGCATGTTGAGCGTCACGAGCCGCCAGGTCTGCTTATAGCGCCGCAGCAGCTAAGGGCGCACAGGGCCGCTGGGCGGCGGGCCGTGGAAGTTGTCAGAGGATTGTTAAAGGGTTGTTAAGAGAGCCGCAGGCAGCTGTTCCTGACAGGTTGGGGATGGGACGGCAGATGGTGTTTGATTAGGGAACAGATCGCTGATGGAAGGAGGGAGAGAGAGGGAGAGAGAGAGAGAGAGAGAGAGAGAGAGAGAGAGAGAGAGAGAGAGAGAGTTGGGGATGAGAGAAGGAGGCTAGGACGGAGGGAGGGAGGGAGGGAGGGAGAGATAAATGGACTGGTGAGGGCCGAGGAAGTTGCATCATGGAGCATGAGAGAATGAGAGAGGAGTGGACTGCAGGATTGAAATGATGAACAGGAGAATTTCATAGCCGATGCATGCGGACGAATGGAACAATGGATATAGATGGATGGATGGCATGCAACTATTGTATGTACAGTAACATATGGATGGATGGATGGATATACTGTACAGTACATCCATCCATATATGATGGATGCATCTATGTGAAGGTATAAAGAGGACAATTAAGAGTCACATTTGTCATTAGTCTGGGATGTAACGACTAAATCGGAAGTGAAGTGCAGGAATAAAGACGGATCGGATGAAGGTGGACATGAGGGACAGTGGCAGGGTGGACAGAGACTATAGTATAGGTGGACAGGGGCAGTGGCAGGGGGGACAGAGACTATAGGTGGACATGAGGGACAGTGGCAGGGTGGACAGAGACTATAGTATAGGTGGACAGGGGCAGTGGCAGGGGGGACAGAGACTATAGGTGGACATGAGGGACAGTGGCAGGGTGGACAGAGACTATAGTATAGGTGGACATGAGGGGCAGTGGCAGGGGGGACAGAGACTATAGGTGGACATGAGGGACAGTGGCAGGGTGGACAGAGACTATAGTATAGGTGGACATGAGGGGCAGTGGCAGGGGGGACAGAGACTATAGGTGGACATGAGGGGCAGTGGCAGGGGGGACAGAGACTATAGGTGGACATGAGGGGCAGTGGCAGGGGGGGCAGAGACTATAGGTGGACATGAGGGGCAGTGGCAGGGGGGGCAGAGACTATAGGTGGACATGAGGGGCAGTGGCAGGGGGGGCAGAGACTATAGGTGGACATGAGGGGCAGTGGCAGGGGGGACAGAGACTATAGGTGGACATGAGGGGCAGTGGCAGGGTGGACAGAGACTATAGTATAGGTGGACATGAGGGGCAGTGGCAGGGGGGACAGAGACTATAGGTGGACATGAGGGGCAGTGGCAGGGGGGACAGAGACTATAGTATAGGTGGACATGAGGGGCAGTGGCAGGGTGGACAGAGACTATAGTATAGGTGGACATGAGGGGCAGTGGCAGGGTGGACAGAGACTATAGGTGGACATGAGGGGCAGTGGCAGGGTGGACAGAGACTATAGGTGGACATGAGGGGCAGTGGCAGGGTGGACAGAGACTATAGGTGGACATGAGGGGCAGTGGCAGGGTGGACAGAGACTATAGTATAGGTGGACATGTGGGGCAGTGGCAGGCTGGACAGAGACTATAGGTGGACATGTGGGGCAGTGGCAGGGTGGACAGAGACTATAGTATAGTATAGGTGGACATGAGGGGCAGTGGCAGGGTGGACAGAGACTATAGGTGGACATGAGGGGCAGTGGCAGGGGGGACAGAGACTATAGGTGGACATGAGGGGCAGTGGCAGGGGGGACAGAGACTATAGTATAGGTGGACATGAGGGGCAGTGGCAGGGGGGGCAGCGGTGTTGTTTTTGGCAGCAAATTTAGATTTTAGTTTTAGTCATAGTCTCTCTTCAATAGTTTTCATTTTTGTTTGATGCGGGGGAGGGGGGCACAACAGCCATCAAACAAAAATGTTGTGTCAAACCATGTGACTTCCATTGGAAATGCATTGGGGGCGGCCATTAATTAAACACGGACAAGACACAAGACAAATGTTGTATGCATGTTGCAACAGTGTGAGTGAGGCCTGAGGGGCGACTCACACCTTTGCATCTAGCATACAACATTGATGCATGCTAGATGTATGAAAAGGGTTTGTTTTCCCCAATGCATTTCCAATGGAAGTCCCATGGTTTGACACAACATTTGCGTTGTACGGCTTTCGGCTGTGTTTCGACTGCCCCCCACCCCCTCATACAACACAAATGTTGTGTCAAACCATGTGCATCAGTCAATAAGTCTCATACAACAAGCATACATCAATCTGTTGCGAAGGTGTGAGTCAGGCCTTAGAGGCTGGGTGGACAGGGTGGACATGCAGAGACTATAGGGAGCTGACAGCAAGGCCTTGTATGTAACATTTGCATGGAGCAGCTGTCACCGCATGTTGAAGCAGAGATGCAAACCAAGTTGTGGTTCAACGTATTTGTCAGCGCTGCAGGTCATACATGCAGGTCAACTGGCGGCCCCCGGGGGGCCACATGGAGGAGTCCTATCAAAACATGTGTTTTACAAAAGTCGGCCTCCTGGTGGCGCTATAACAGGCCGTATTATATTATTATTTGGGGCAGAGGTTTGTCGTTGGCATCCAGGGAGTGTGTGTGCACAGTTTGGCATGGATAGGGTCAACGGTGCCGAAGATTAGCTGGTAACGGACGGACGGAAGGACGGACACACGCACGCACGCACGCACGCACGCACGCACGCACACACACACACACACACACACACACACACACGGATGGAGTGCAAAACATACTCTCTCCCCATGCCTTGGGCCTGGTGGAGACAACCATAGTGGCCCTCTCCATCGTCACAGTTGCCCACCTTTGCTGCAGGTCACAGTCAGACACTGTTCCCCGTGTATAAGGAACCCGAGTTGCAACATAACAGTGAGCAAAGTGAGCCCATACACCACCATGCTATAATACACAATGCACAATCCACTTTAGCTGCTGTTAACAGAGGAGATGAATCCAGCTGTTTGTTAGAATTATGTCGAGATGAGATTTCCGTCCATAATAAACTCTCTCTCTCCCTTCTCCGCAATAACAGTGGCCATTACCCACGACAAAAGATCTATCGCCCGTTATGCCATCTATGTGTGTGTGTGTGTGTGTGTGTGTGTGTGTGTGTGTGTGTGTGTGTGTGTGTGTGTGTGTGTGTGTGTGTGTACGCGCGCACGCACACACGTGCACGCACACACGTGCACACACAGTCACTTGTGTAAGCGTTTGTGTGCGGATGACGGGGTGATTGAGAATGAAACAATCAGCAGGCCAACACAAACACAGCTGTTATATTGTTGCCCTGCTCAGATGTGCTTTCACAGGCAGACGGTGCGTGTGCGCGCATGCGTGTGTGCGCACGTGCGTGTGCTCGTGTGTGTGTGTGTGTGTGCGTGCGTGCGTGCGTGCGTGCGTGCGTGCGTGCGTGCGTGCGTGCGTGCGTGCGTGCGTGCGTGTGTGTGTGTGTGTGACCCTACCTCCTGCTCAGCCCCTCCTGTCCTAATGATAGACAACATGAAAACCTATACGGATTAAGACACAAAGCTTTGAGGCTCGTCAACATTCAGTGGTGGCTCCTATGGGCCTCATGGCTCGGCAAGGCCTCATGTGACATCATAGCTCGGCAAGGCTTACTTACTCACTACTTACTTATACTCACCAGCTCAGTGGCCTTGTGGTTAGAGTGTCCGCCCTGAGACTGGGAGGTCGGGGTTCAATCCCCGGCCGGGTCATACCAAAGACTGTAAAAATGGGACCCAGTGCCTCCCTGCTTGACACTCAGCATCAAGGGTTGGATTGGGGGTAAGTCCCTGTGACATACTAGTGTCATGTCCAGGGGGTGTACTTGTACATCAAGCTGCCTCACGCTACAGAAACAGGAGATAGGCTCCTGCCCTATGGGCCTCATGGCTCGGCAAGGCTACTTACTTACTTTACTTACGGGCTTAACCACACAAATAAATTGAGTTGAATTAAAATACGTTCAAAATGAAAAGTGATCAATAGAACAGCCGCTAAGAACATAATCGATAGGTTGCAGCCGCAGATGTCATCATGCCTCCATGCAATGGCTATACTGTAGGCTATAGTCGGTTTGCTTTGCACTTTCTGAAAGTGACTGTGAGAAGTCGAGCGGTGCATTCTTTAACTTCAAGGAGAAACGCTTTGAGAGGACTGTACTGTACGGATACGGTACGGAACAGAGGGGGAGCGGAGACCAGGAGTTTGGGGACCGCAACACGCACGTCGCACAAGGTCAACGATATTCATATTCACCGCATTACGAATAAGGCTGAGTCAAGCTCTATATATATAAGCAACTTTTACTTTCCCTGTAAATAGACTTTTGGAAATTAAACGTGTCTGTCCCCCCCGACCCCCTCCCACCCCCGCCCAATAGCTGGATGTATACTTTGTCGTATGATGGTGTCACACTGCAAAAATGTGCCTGTGTCACATCAAAGACAAACAAGACATAATGATGAGTATATGTTAAGCATATATCTCACAAGCTCTGCTTTCATTCATTCATTCATTCTCCCTTTATGTGTGTGCGTGTGTGTGCGTGCGTGTGTGTGTGTGTATGTGCGCGCGCGTGTGTGCGTGTGCTATACAGAGAGAGTCATTGGCACTTCATCCTGTGCTGGTGATGGCAGTGGGCATGGGGAGTCTTGCCAGCGATGCCTGGTGCCAACGCATAGAGGGCATGCATGGTGTGGGGGCAGGGCAGGGGCTATGAGAGGAGAGGAGAGGAGAGGAGAGGAGAGGAGAGGAGAGGAGAGGAGAGGAGAGGAGAGGAGAGGAGAGGAGAGGAGAGGAGAGGAGAGGAGAGGAAACATAAAGAATACGATCAGTGACAGATGGGGAGAGCTAGGATGTGAAAGTATAGGGAGGAGAGAAAAGGGGGATAACAGGATATTATAATGAGTGGAAGGCAAAGGGGGAGGAGAGGAGAGGAGAGAAGAGAAGAGAAGAGAAGAGAAGAGAAGAGAAGAGAAGAGAAGAGAAGAGAAGAGAAGAGAAGAGAAGAGAAGAAGAGAAGAGGAGAAGAGAAGAGAAGAGGAGAGGAGAGGAGAGGAGAGGAGAGGAGAGGAGAGGAGAGACATACGTAGAGGGGAGGGTTTAGGAAAGGGGGAGGGTCGATGGCATAAAGTGAAGGACAGAAGGAGACGAGAGGAGGAGGGAGGTGGATGAGGAGGAGAGGAATGGTTGGGGTACCGGGGCAGACAGGCCGTGTCCCTGTGCCTCGTGTGTGTGTGTGTGTGTGTGTGTGTGTGTGTGTGTGTGTGTGTGTGTGTGTGTGTGTGTGTGTGTGTGTGTGTGTGCGTGTGCGTGCGTTGCGTGCGTTGCGTGCGTCTTTGTGCTGGCTAATCTAGGCGTCAGCAGCTTTTTGAGTCTATTGTGCTGACAATAATCGCACAGCTCTCCTCTTCTCAATTCATCAGCAACGGCAACAAGGGATCGCATGTCTCCTGTACAGAATATACAGGGGGGGGGGGGGGGGGGGGGGGGCAGGGAAGGATGGAGAGAGGAAGGGTGATATAGAGTGGGAGAGGAGGAGAGAGAGAGAGATGGAGAGAGAGGGAGAGAGATGGAGAGGGAGAGAGAGGGAGGGAGAGAGAGGGAGGGAGAGAGAGGGAGGGAGAGAGATGGAGAGGGAGAGAAAGAGAGAGAGATGGAGAGGTAGAGAGAGATGGAGAGGGAGAGAGAGAGAGATGGAGAGGTAGAGAGAGATGGAGAGGGAGAGAGAGATGGAGAGGGAGAGAGAGATGGAGAGGGAGAGAGAGAGAGATGGAGAGGTAGAGAGATGGAGAGGGAGAGAGAGATGGAGAGGGAGAGAGAGAGAGATGGAGAGGGAGAGAGAGATGGAGAGGGAGAGAGAGAGAGATGGAGAGGTAGAGAGAGATGGAGAGGGAGAGAGAGATGGAGAGGGAGAGAGAGAGATGGAGAGGTAGAGAGAGATGGAGAGGGAGAGAGAGAGGGAGAGGGAGAGAGAGATGGAGAGGGAGAGAGAGAGAGATGGAGAGGGAGAGAGAGATGGAGAGGGAGACTTGAGGAGAGAGGAGGAGAGAGGGAGATGGACAGCGGGAGAGAGACTATACGGAGACATGGAAGGGAGTGAGAGAGCATTGAGAGATCGAGATAGAGGGAGGGAGGGAGGGAGGGAGAAAAAGAAAGAGAGAGGAGGGATAGAGAAGAGATAAAACGACCATTCAGGTTGCCTAGTTACGCTTTGGTTGATTTCTGTGTGTGTGTGTGTGTGTGTGCTTTACACACAAAGTGTGCCCTCTCTGCCACTCCTCAGCTCAAACAGAGCAGGGTGCGAATTCTGCGAAACCACATGACACATGAGGCACACGCACACACACACACGATCACAAGCACGCACGAACACAACACACACACAAACACACACAAACACACACGCACGCGCGCACAACACACACACACACACACAAACACACACGCACACGCACACGCACACACACAAAGCTCTCAATCTGATTTATTTTTCTTTCAAAGAATAATTTATTTCATGTAGCATTGTGATGGACAAACGATAGGTAAACCACTGGTCAAATCTGTAGCAAGCATTAATAATAATAATAATAATAATAATAATAATGATATCAATTTTCATCATCAGAATAACATTAATAGGAATAATTATCTTCAATATAAATAACGTATCAGAGGAGGAGTCGTTACATCTATACAAGCTACAAATATCAGCGTGTTGTCACTTTTATTTCCTTTTTTTTGCAGTTAAAACCTGGAAAACAATAACTTCACATGTGACCTGGCTGTTTACAGTACAGTAGAATACAGTGGAGTACAGTGTAGACCGGGGGTCTTCAACGTTTTTCATGCCAAGGACCCCCTTATAGCTGAGAGAGAGAGATGAAGCCGGGACCCCCTACAAGCTGAGAGAGAGAGATGTTGATGTGGCAGTTTGCTCTGAAAGAATATATATTCAAAGATTTGTGCCGCATTTTTACGATTTTTCAAAAATAGCAGACCTACATGCTCGTAGCGTGTCACTCGGTGGCGTGCTATGAGCTTGTAGATCTGCTATTTTTCAATAGCTAAAGTACAACATAATGCTTAGTTAAAACACCAAAAGGGGTTCCCGTCCAGAATGGGTTAACCTGATATTTTTTAAAACAAAGCAATACAAGCCTCATCAAAGTTGGTGTTGTAACTTGTATTGTCAATTACTTCCACCAGAGGGGGAGAGGTGGTGGAGTTAGTTTCTTTATTAGCAGACATTTTGAGGGTCCAATGGAGTTAAGAGGTTTTGTTCCAAAGCACTTTTTTACTACTTTCCATTGGTTCAATATTCTCGAAACAACACACAGACGTAAAGGGGGTTCGATAGCACTGATTTAACATAGGGCTAATTATTAGTGTCAATTTGGGGGTCCTAGACATGAAAAAGTTTGGGAACCACGACCTACAGTATATGTTCACTGACTTGAAACACACTTAGAAGAGACGCAGCGAAGCCTGAAACCGGCGAAGCTGAAATCTCGGGGGGGCAAAAAAAAGCCATATTTCCCTCGCAATGCCCAGGTAAGCATTTTTCTGCTTAACCTTCAACGTTATACAAATGCCTCAGGATGAGTTTAACCACAGACGATGATGCGATCACAGTTGCATTGAGTTAAAAGGATTTTTTCCCCTTCTTTATGAGTTGCAGTTGTAAGATGACAACCTTGCATTTTAAAGACAAAAAAGGACAAGTTTTTCGGCCTAAACTTTCCCGCGGCGGGATATATCGCCGGGCCGCGGTTTGGTTTGACGTGTTATTCTGCGATCAGCAAAAACGCCACAGCTGTGCAGGAACAACATGGATGACGTAAACGTTCACTTCAAGACCGACTCCATGACCAAAAGGTGGAGCTTCTTCTTTTTTTCTTTTTTTTTTACACAAAATAGTAAAATAACCTATAGAAGTAGGAACTATAGTCATTCTTATATAGGCTATAAGGCCGAGTTGTATAGCTGTATAGCGTTGTGTTCGACCACCGACGCAAAACTCAAATAAATAAGCGGTCATGGATCATTCTCTGCTCACTGTGATTGGCTGGAAAAAACAACCAGTACAAAAGGAATCGGTGTCAACGTGAATTTGCGACCCAGCACTGCGACTGTATACGCACTGAAAACTGGGGGGGAGGGGGAGGGGGGGGGGGACCTTAACCCATTTAGGACTGAACAGATTCTACAAAATGTCTTCCAAAATCATGACAGTTTTCTGAAAAACCTATAGTTCTATGTCAGTGCGGTTCTCAAAGTTTTTCATGTCAAGGACCACCAAAAATTATATGTAGGCCTACTGTAATTGGCCGCCGACCCCCAGAAGCAAAGATTTGAGTTAAAAACGTTCGCTCTGAAAGATTATATATATTCAAAGATTTGCGTCACATTTTTCAAAATAGCTATATTTTTCAACAGCTTATAAAAAAAAACGAAGAGGGGTTTCTCCCGTCCTGAATGGGTTAAGGGGACGCTACATCGACATAACAACCTTCTCCCTCATGTTGCTTTATAGGGGTTCCCGCAAAACATATTATAGGCCAAGAGGACGGGGTGGGGTGACCCACACAGTCAAAACGAACACACCCAGCCAGTCTCAGTACAAGTAGAAGAAGAAGAAGAAGAAGAAAGAAGTAAAGTGAAGGAAAAACGAGGGATAAAGTAAACAACAAGACCTGTTTATTTTTTATTTATTTTTTCTTGTTTTTTAAAGGGATTGTTAAAAATCAAATGTTTTTGTAATATTTCTTAATTGTTTTTTTAGGTTCTCTGAGCTCAATTGCACCCAAAAAAAACCCCTGAACTTTTAACATTCAGTAGATTTTCTGTGGTCTGATTTTCCTGCTGTCTGTGATGTCACAGCCTGCAAATCCAAATGTCAATGGGATTTGCCAGCAGATGTCACTGTTTTCGCCGTTTTGCCTTGTTTTCATTGCAGCTCAAAAGGCGTCCAAACCCCAGAGAAAACTCCAGACCACGGTTATTTGGGTGTAATTGAGGTTATTTGGGTGTAATTGAGGTCATAAAACCTAAAAGAAAAACGATAAATAAAAATAAATGAATGTCATGAAACCTTTAAGGAATCAAAGGACGAAGCGTCTTGGCGACGCTGCTGTGCTTTCCTGTTCCACAGAGACTTGTATGTGTCTGTGTGTGTGTGTGTGTGTGTGTGTGTGTGTGTGTGTGTGTGTGTGTGTGTGTGTGTGTGTGTGTGTGTGTGTGTGTGTGTGTGTGTGTGTGTGTGTGTGTGTGCGTGCGTGCGTGCGTGCGTGCGTGTGCAGTGTGTGTGTGTGTGCGCCATGCATGCACACAACCAGGGATTCACATACGAGAGGCTGTTTAGAACTCAGTTATATAAAGGAGAGAGAGAGAGAGAGAGATAGAGAGAGAGATAGAGAGAGAGGGAGAACAAAATTACAGCAACATCACTTTTCTTAGTTTTTTTTGGGGAGAAAAAAACAAAAGTTCTCAGAAACCTAAAAACATCCACAATAAAAAAGTCTTCATATATTATCTTCTGTTGTGCTTTTTCTTCCATTCAATTTTCCTCTTCCTTTTTTTTCCCTTTATTCACCGAGTCAGATGAGAGAGAGAGAGAGATCATCTAATCAATGTCTTCATCGCCTGCAGTACTTGTTCCTTCAGACAAAACGTATATACGCAGATTAGAGGAGAGGAGGGGGGGGGGGGGGGGGGTGCTTGTCCTTATAAGTGCAAGAAGAAGAAGAAGTAGAACAAGAAAGTGTGGGGGGGGGGGGGGGGGGGGGGGGGTGTGTAAAAAAGATCTTCCATCTCCTTTCTCCTTCCCCTTCATAAAAGTCTCCCGACACGTCGTCGTCATCCGTCCCCCCCCACCCCTCTCCCCCTCCCTCTCTCTCTCGTTCACTCTTTCGTGTTTCCTTTTCCTCGTCTGCATGTGATATGAGTTAGTTCCAGTTGGAGTTCTCTCTCTCTCTCCTCCTCCTCCTTCACCACCTTGCGTCGTTCCACCTAGGAATATGTTTCTCATTATAAAACATCTCCGGGGTTTTTATATTTTTTTAAACGTCTTTGAAAGTCGTTCTGACCGAAAGAAAGTTACGGAGAAAAAAAAAGGAAAAAAACATAAAATACGTTAAACCACCTCGGCCCCCTCCCACAACCCCCATCGGCCCCTCCCCTCCCCTCCCGGGGAGTGCGGCCACCTTGCACCGCCTTAATGCCTCTGAGTCCGCACGTCTTCCCGACGCCACGCCTCCTTCGGGGGGCCGAGACGACGACGACGTCAGTCTCTCCGTCCTTTGGCACGACTCCTATACCCGTGTCCTCCTCCTCCTCTCTCCTCCCCCTTCGTCTTCCTCGCGGCCAATCGGAAACGTCTCGTCCGGGGCTAGGCGGCACGCGGGAGGGGGGGGGGGGGATTGGCGCGGGCCGCCGCGTCAGTCGTGGAGGAGCTCCTGCAGGCAGTTGGGGGACTTGAAGACGTCGGGCATGTCGCTGTCCAGCTTGCAGATGACCTTGTAGATGGCCTTCTTCCACGACGGGTCCACGTCCTTGCCCGCCACGATGGCGTTGAAGAACTCACGCAGGGTCACCTGGGCCACCTCCAGGAAGCGATCGGGGACCTGCAGGGGGGAGAGAGAGAGAGAGAGAGAGCATTGAGGACAAGAGAGAGAGAGAGTCAGAGAGCGACGACAAACAGAAAGATGTGCAGAACAGATTAATCCATAAAGAGCTGCAATGGGACCAGATTCTATACAAATGTCTTCTAAATCATGACAGTTTTCTGATAGTTTTCTGTTTCTCTATGCCAGCGGTTCTCAAACTATTTCATGTCCGACAACAATTATATGTATTTGGCCCCTCCGATCCCCATCTGAAAATATGTTGTTCCGCGGCACTCGGTGCCGCGCTACGAGCTTGTAGATCAGCTATTTTCCAACGGCTCAAGTTTCAAAAAGTGGTTAAAAGCTATACGGTGACACGGATGCGTCCTCAGATCTGAATGGGTTAGAAAGGAGAGAGCGAGAGAGAGAGAGAGAGGGGAAGGGGGACATTATCCCATTTTGGGCGGGAACCCCTTTTGGTGTTTTAAACATTGTTATA
>NC_136803.1:26045005-26047505 GCF_951216825.1 Electrona antarctica | reverse complement strand
TGCTTAGTCCAGTTACCCTGGGTAAATATATATATAGTTTGGAACCAAATATAAGGACACGTGCCACAAATGCGAAAAGTGGAATCCTATGTCATATAGAAATGCACCTGTCCGGCCTGGGCCATGGCTCAGCGGTCCAGGCACCTTGGCTGGTAATCCAGTCTGGCAGTGTGCCGCGGGTTCGACTCCCGATCCCGACGGCCTTTACTGCATCGCCACATATACTTTTTGAGTGGTGCAACCACTCCCTTACGGAGCTATGTGTGTGGGTGGCTGGCTGACTGGGTGGGTGCCTGGCTGGGTATGAGCACGAAAACAGCATGGTTGTTTTTCACCACCTGTGCGCAACCTAACACACACACAAAAACACACCGTCACGCACGTATTAACTGTATATATAATGATGCTTTTGGGTGTGCCAGTACAGTACAGTACAGTACAGTACAGTGCAGTACAGTACAGTACAGTACAGTACAGTACAGTACAGTACAGTACAGTACAGTACAGTACAGTACAGTACAGTACAGTACAGTACAGTAGAGGGTGCAGTAGAGGGACCCCCACACGGTAACTGTCATTTCTCAACCGTTTCGGACGCGGGACGGCTCGCCGCGTTCCTGGGGGGTCTGGAACTCCCACACGGAGTTGCACCACTCACTTCACACGGGTGTGATATTTGTTTTTCAGCTGCTACACGTTGTTACGAAATATAGGCTACTATAGTGTCTTACTGGCAATAACAGTCTTGAAAATTATCTCTCTGCACTGCATTCGTCCAAGTGTGTGTTGAGAACAATGGCACGCACGCACGCACACACATACACCTACAGGAGTGTTTCATGCTATTTTCTGCCCTCTCTCTCTCTCCCGGGGGCAAGATCACACAAAGACACTAAACAACCTGGCCAGGATTCTCTCTCTCTCTCTCTCTCTCTCTCTCTCTCTCTCTCTCTCTCTCACACACACACACAATCTCGCTTTTCCTCCCTCCCTTCCATCTCCTCACGTGCACACACAAGCACAAAGATGCACACAATTGTGGCTATTCTTGACGTTCTGCGCACACTCACACACGCGGCACACGCACACACACACACACGCACGCACACACGCGCGCACACGCACACACACTCACACAGAGGACAGTGGAGTCCTGTCTGAGTTCTTGGTGACCCCGTCACGCGTGGCAGGACATGGCAAGGTTAGCCACCACCATCACAAAGGATGAATCGCACGCACACACGCACGCACGCACGCACGCACGCACGCACGCACGCACGCACGCACGCACGCACGCACGCACGCACGCACGCACGCACGCACTCACACACGTGCACACTCACACACGCGCACACTCACACACACACACACACACACACACCCTAAATGATTCCCTGGACTCTCGTAGTCTGCACCCCTTCCCCCGTTTTTGTAGTTGGTCTCACGGGACAGCAGTTATTTCAATGAGATCCTCCGTCAATGTCTCACTGTAGACACGCGCACGCAGGCACGCACGCACACGCACGCGCGCACACACACACACACACACACAGTCACACACACACACACACACAAAGGCTTAAAACAGGTACACGTCTCCAAACACGGTCCACACGACAAGCGTCGTCGCGATGCTGACATTCAAACATCATCAGTTTGTTCCGTTTGTTTCCGAATCATATGATGTATTTAATTTTAGACGTGACCGCTGTTACCGAACGTTGCTATTATTGACAAACAACAGCAACCTTGGCGTTCAAGGTAAAGCAAAACTTTTTTTGCTTTACCTTGGGGGGGGGGGGGGGGGGGGGGGTTGCTGATGCAGCTGAATACATACATACACATGAGCAGAACATGAGCAGAACATGAGCAGAACCCAGAGACCATCGATTCACTCTTAACCACTTCAGGGCGGGTCGGCGGGAACCCCTTTTGGTGTTTTAAGCATTATGTTAGGCTTTAGCTATATTGAAAAATAGCAGATCAACAAGCTCATAGCGCGAGTGCTGCGCTACGAGCTTGTAGATCTGCTATTTTTTTTTTAATATCGTGACAATGTGGCGCAAATCTTTGAATATATATGTTCTTTCAGAGCGAACGTTTTTTAACTCAAATCTTTGCTTCTGGGGGGGGGGGGGGGAACAACAGATTCGGCGGCCAATTTGACACAGAAACATGGGGTTTTTCAGAAAACTGTCAGGATTTAGAAGGAATTTGTAGAATCGTCCTCAGATCTAAATGCAAGGGTTAAAGGACCACTTCACCACTTTTCAACATCTCTTCAAATAATTGGTCCTCACTAATGTTCATGATAAAACACCACCATTTTTTCCTACTCAGTCTGTGTCTCATAGGAGGGCTTTGGGCAGTTCGGACACCCGTCCACCAGTGACATCATCATTAGGCAGATTTTTTTTAAAACAACATTTGTTTTAAAATATATTTAGATTTGTATTATCGTGAGAACGATGGCTTCAACTTTTGCATTGCAACTTTTCAG
>NC_136803.1:26029639-26042305 GCF_951216825.1 Electrona antarctica | reverse complement strand
TTTTTTTTTTTTTTTTTTTTTAGAAATCTTGAAAATGTCGCAAATCTTTGAATATATATAGGCCTACATTCTTTCACAGCGAACGTTTTAACTCTTATCTTTGCTTCTATCAAAATATGTTGATCCCTGGAACAACATATTTTCAGATGAGGGTCTCCGGCAGCCAAATACAGTACATATCATTCTGTGGGTCGTCCTTGACATGAAATAGTTTGAGAACCACTGATATAGACACGTGATTTAGAAGACATTTGTGGCCAACTTTGACTGAGGGACTGGAATCATATAGCTTCAAATTGACATATTGGTTGTTCAGTTTGACCCACCAGTTTTGGAGATATGGCTTTTCGAGTAATGTCTTGCAGAGAAACAGCGAGTTGAGAAAAAAGGTTCACTTCTGTGGTCTCTATAACATTACACCTATAGCTACATGTTTAAGCATTTATTTCATATGTACATTTCAGCTCTGATATTTATTTCAGACATGCTCTAGTATATGTGAAGAGTCTGCCTGGCTGTGCTATATTAACTCATTTTGGATAAAATATAAAATACATTCAGTTTTTCTCCTCTGGTCAAAAGCTGGAGGTTTGCAGGCTCTCAGTCAAATCTGGATCACATTTGTAGAATCTGGTCTCAGTCCTATATGGGTTAACAGGATGTTGTTTCCCTGTTGTCCCTCACTTTGACAAGATGTTTTGTTTCCCATGTTGCCGTACAGCGGAGGCACTTCTTTCCCCGTCGACCGACCCTTTAGCCTCGGAAACCCAGACGTTTTTATTTCCAGGGAGAAGGAAAAAAAGTCTGGGGCCGAGTCCACTTCAATTCGGCATAGAGTAGCACAAACGTCGCTCACTCTCTGCTGATTACTGATCGGCTGCACCTTTGTTAAATTGACGCACACATGTACACACGCACACACTCCTCTCTCTCTCTGTCGCTCTAATTAATTAGTCTCATGTCGCGCAGCTGGGTCTAGTTTCTCCCGGTGGATCCTGCCGGGAGCTGCCTATGCCATAGAAAGCATAGGTGGACCCCAGGCTACCAACCCTTTGACTGCATTGGCTGTTTTTGCGCTGTTGTCGTACCAGAGTTGTTGTTTTCGTCGACTACAAACTATATGACGAAAAATGTTTGTCGACTACCTTTTTTCACTGACAAAAACGACATGAAAACTAAATAAAAACTAAGCCATGATGACGAAAACTAAGACTAAATATGGTGTTGATTTTGTCAAGAAATAAAAACTAGACTAAAATGTTAGGAAGGGACTAGTGGACAAGAGATCCACTATAAGTCATTTTACACTTTGTTGCATGCTGAAAATAGCAGATCTACAAGCTCACAACGCGGCGCGTTGTGAGCTTGTAGATCGGCTATTTTCAGCAAGTGTAAAATCAGTCATTACGATGGCATGAAGGCCCGCCAAAAAAACATCAACTATCTTATGATATTAGACTAAACACTAAAACATTCCAGGGTGACTAAAATGTGACTAAAACTAAATGAAAACTATTCAAGAGACTCTGACTAAAACTAAAATCAAAATGTGCTGCCAAAGACAACACTGTGTCGCACAGGGCCAAAAAAAAACCAAGGGAAAACAGAGTCAGTCAAAGTGTCTCGGAGATAACGTTTATCGATTTGTAACAAAAAGTATATAGGGTTCTTTTATCGCAAAAAAAGGGGCAGAAATGCACATGACTTATATGGTGAAGGTGAACATTTGAATAATGCGCGTGGAGTTAGCTGATTTAGCAGACAGTTTGAGACAGTGGTCCAATGATGGAGTTAAGAGGTTTTGTCCAAAGCGTTTTTTTTTACTACTTTCCTTTGGTTCAATATTTTCGAACACACACACAGACGTAAACGGTGTTCATATAGCACTGACTTATGAACTTCCAAAATGGAGTTAGGAGGTTTTCTTTTCGCTTGTCTGCTATTTTTGAAAAATCGCGAAAATGTGGTGCAAACCTTTGAATATATATTATTTCAGAGCGAACGTTTTTAACTCAAATCTTTGGGGGGGGGGGGGGGGGGGGGGGGGGGGGGGGGGGTCCCTGGAACAACATATTTTCAGATTGGGGGGTCGGTGGCCAAATTCATACAATTTTTGGGGTAAGTAGCCTTGCAGAGCCATGAGGCCCATAGGGCAGGAGCCTATCTCCTGTTTCTGTAGCGTGAGGCAGCTTGATGTACAAGTACACCCCCTGGACATGACGCTAGTATGTCCCCCAATCCAACCCTTGATGCTGAGTGTCAAGCAGGGAGGCACTGGGTCCCATTTTTTACAGTCTTTGGTATGACCCGGCCGGGGATTGAACCCCGACCTCCCAGTCTCGGGGCGGACACTCTAACCACAAGGCCACTGAGCTGGTACAACATTTTTGGGGTGCTTGACATGAAAAACCTGGAAAACCTGGAAAACCACTGACATATAGGGGTTTTACAGAAAACTATCAGGATTTAGAAGGCATGTGTAAAATCGTCTGTCTAATAACGCCCGACCAGGAGGTCTTGGGCTATAGAGCGCTGGAGGTTTCCCCGGGACAAGAACTAACATGCCAATATGCTTCCTTTCTTTGGAAAAGGCTTTTGTCAATTAGTCACTGATCTCACTGTCACCAGGACAATGACCATGAAGTTTCTCTTTGTTCCAAACTGCATGTGACCGAGAGGAGGAAGGCTCTGTGTCTGCGCGACTCAGTACTGTATACGTGTACGCCCGTGTGTGTCTTCTCTCTAATGAATATACGGTACGTCTTCGTGTGTGTGCGCACGCGCGTTTGTACAGTATGTATGTGTGTGTGTGTCTATGCTGGTACTTCTATTCCAGCACCAAGTTGGCATGTGTGTGCATGTGCACACGTTTGCGTGTGCGTTATGTGTTCCTTCCTTGTATACATGTACGCTTTTGTGCTCGTATACGTGTCACGGCCCGGTGCACTGCTTTAGCGCGTGCCTGTGTGTGTGTGCGTGCGCGCGGCTCTTCCTTGGGTGTGTGTGTGTGCGTGCGTGAGTGTGTGTGTGTGAGTGTGTGTGTCACCCGGAGAGGACAATAACCACCAGGGTCATCTGACTGTGAGGCTGCAGACCACTAAGTATCACATGACGGCGACTGAAGGCCGGGCCTTTGTTAGTGGGGCCTATTGTCAACGCTAAGGAGACAGCTGGGGCTGGGGAAGGGAATCACTGTCGCACGCGCACACGCTTCACAATGGAAATATATAAATATACACGCCCGCGGCTGCGCACGCGCACACGCACACACACAGGGACTTGTTGGACACACACGTGCGCGCACTCAGGCAGCGCAGGCGCGCTCTCGTCTGCTTGCATTCAAACGCACCTCACACGTACAAGAGACACGCAAAAAAAAGTGCAGAGGCACTTAAGTAGCCTATATACCAAACACGCCTACAGTGTAGACACACACGCGCGCGCACACACACACACACACACACACACACACACACACACACACACACACACACACACACACACACACACACACACACACACACACACACACACACACACACACACACACACACACACACACACACACACACACACACACACACTGCTGGGTGTATTGCTGGGTGACAGTTACATGTATCACAGAGACAATGCCACCTGCCAGTTTCTGTCACTATAATTATAGCTATCTGCTTGTATAGCTGCTACTCTGTTGCGCTGTGTCTGTGTACGTGTGCGCACGCACGCGTATGCACACGTGTGTGTGTGTGTGTGTGCGTGTGTGTGTGTGTGTGTGTCCGTGTCCGAAGAAGAAGGCATCTTCTGTGTTATTGAGCCTGATTGGAATCACGAGGTGGGTGGTGCATGGGTGTGTGTGTGTGTGTGTGTGTGTGTGTGTGTGTGTGTGTGTGTGTGTGTGTGTGTGTGTGTGTGTGAGTGAGAGGGAGAGAGGGAGAGAGAGTTGGAGTAAGTCACTTAGTGCTTCGTCTCCATTGACACTGAGTATAGCAGGGTGAAAGACACTCTGGCCAGAGACTTTTAAATGACCATATATCACCGGCATTGGCATGTTTAAGCCTATATTTCAGACCCATAAGATAACTATGGCTTTATAGGGGTACAGGTGGGCTAATGCCCATGAGCAACCCATGTCCTGTTATATCCTTTCCAAATTGTCCAGTTGGTCATTTATAATGGACCGGAGCTCTCCTGCATCTGTATAAAGAGTCTCTGGCATCTTATTATGCCTGCAGTAAAATGCCCTGTAAAAATGACCCTATGGGTTATGGCCAGCCCTGCAGTGCAGATGCATGTCTTTGTTGGGGAAAGAGGAGCTCTGTGCCCTATTTTAAAATCATGTATGGTGACTTATAACGAATGTTTCCGCACACTTAAACATTGATTGGACAGTAATGTCAAGCAAAATTATATATGGTAAGATTTGTGGAGATCTGTATGGTGGGCATCTTCCCCTATAGAAATCTTGATGAAAAGCAAAAACATATCCTCTGTATATTTGTGTATTGAAATGCCTTAAAACTGTACTTGTTTACAAAATGCCAAACTCCATGTAATATGACTGCATAAACTGTACCATGAATCATTTAAATAAAGTATATTTAAAAAGGAAAGAGGAGTTTCCACCTCAGCCATTTATTTGCACTTGCCAATAACCTCCGGATTTACGATATACCTCCACATCAAGTGGAAACAAGAAGAAATAGTAAATGAAAATGAATTTGACGGGCGATACTATTGTTCTAGCATTAGTTCTGCTTTAGGTATACTGTCAGAAGCCTATAGTCTACGTCAGAGTGTAGAGTAGGAGAGTAGCGACACGCTTTGATCTCGCCTCAAAGCGGGTGCCTTTGGGCTATAGTTCCAAACATTGCTCCTATGGCTGGAACTATCCCATTGAGATAGAATGAGCACTTCCGCATTCCATGGTTACAATGGGAGTCAACGCTATATAGTGTCGCCACTCTCTTACTATATTACTCTGCTTTCACTTCTAGTGATTTTTACTGGTTGACTAGTTGCCTAGTTTACTAGTTGACTAGTTGACGCGTTGTGAGCTTGTAGATCTGCTATTTTCAGCATGCAACCAAGTGTAAAATGACATTTTAGTCTAGTTTTTATCTGTTGACGAAATTGTCAATATATTTAGTCTCAGCTTTAGTCATCATAGCTTAGTTTTCATTTAGTTTCCATTTAGTTTTCGCCAGTGAACAAAGGTAGTCGACGAACATTTCTCGTCTTAGTTTTAGTCGACGAAATAAATGCTGTAGAGACATACTTGAAACTTGTTTGAGATATTATACGTATGTTTAGCCATGTATTAAATTGTTCCAGGTATAAAATTGACTTTGGAGAAAATGAAAAATTTAAAAATAAAGACATGAATTAAGACAGGAAAATGGTCAATGTTGTGTGCAGACTATATATGTATACGTTACATATATGTGTCAGAAGCTGTGCAGAGACAATGTAGTGTATAGTCCTCTGATTGTCCTCAACATTGAGTATAACTGTAGTTGTTACGTGATGTTGTGTGTGCGTGTGCGTGTGCGTGTGTGTGTATGTGTGTGTGTGTGTGCGTGTGTGTGTCTTGACAGAAATTGCAGGAGTAACATTAATGGGCAAAGAAAGTTTGGAAATTCATCCTTATATCACTTTGTTCATTATGATGCGCAGGTGTCTGTGTGTGTGCGTGCGTGTGTGTCGTCATCGTGCACGCACACACGCACCACTGTGCAACTTGTGACAGAGGAAGGGGAAACAAAAGACAATTGGAACCTCAGGCTGAGAGGGGGGGTAAAAGAAGTAAGAGAGAGAGAGAGAGAGAGAGAGAGAGAGAGAGAGAGAGAGAGAGAGAGAGAGAAGGATACAGATTAGAGGAGAGGAGAATGGAGAGAGGAGAGAGAGAAGGAACGAACAAAAGAGCGATACAAACAGAGAGCATTATGGTCCCCAGGCTGACATGAAGTGTGTGTGTGTGTGTGTGTGTGTGTGTGTGTGTGTGTGTGTGTGTGTGTGCGCACACGCGCGCTCACGCACACCTGTGCGTGTGCGTGCGTCCAGGTGCATGGTCTTGTGTGTTAATTGATTGCCGCATTATTGATTTGAACTGCTCTCTCACACAGACACGCGCACGCACACACACACACACACACACACACACACACACACACACACACACACACACACACACACACACACACACACACACACACACACACACACACACACACACACACACACACACACACACACACACACACACTCAATACATGCATCTTCAGGGATCAAACAATGATCTGCATTGCAGACGTCGGACCAATAAGACTTAAATGAACACTCGTGAACAACTAAGCACTTAAACCCTCTAGACTTGGTAAACTCATGGACCCGAGTTATAGCTCTGGACTTGGACCGCTCCTTTTTCCACCTAAACTACACAAAGTGGGTGAAACAACAGCATAGGGACAGCAGCTGTGCTGTTACACTTTAATTTCAAGAATCGAAGTATATCGAAATGAAAACGGCAACATTGACTATATGTATCGTATCGTATCGTTTTGCGATGCAAATAATCGGTATCGAATCGTTTTCTATGCAAATAATCGATTGTATCAATACTACATTTTTGTGCGTGGTATTTAGCAATTTCGAGAAGAAAAAAGAAAAAGAGGGGTTTAATTACTTAGTTTAAAATAATGTCAATGTATTTTAAATAGTTACTGTATCGATTTACACCACTAATAGAGAGCTTTATGCCTATGGGAAATGTTAACATGCAGCCTTCACTTAACACCCTCGCTGCTGTATATTCGGATAGCTTATGCCTCTCGAAATATGTCATAACTGTACATTCATATTTGTAATAAGTCATGTTTTTCATTGGTTCATTTAGGCCATGCAGTATAGTCTATTCTAAGACTCAAACGGCTAGTTGCATATAGGTGACAAGATGCCATCTGTGAAGTCACTAAATAAGCCTATAGGGACACTTTAAGATAACAATCTGTTAAAGCCACACTGCATAACACGCTATAAACCCGCTATTTGTTTTATATAATTCACCGTTTTTTTATGCATTTTATGAAAATCCGTCTTTGTCGCGGACATCGTGGCGAGGCTGACGCTTTATGACGAGTGGCAGCTTGTAGATCGGCTATTTTTGCTACGACAGTAATATGCAATGTGGCCCCTCTGGAGTGAGTGTGGAACTATAGTGGTTCCTCTGGAGTGAGTGTGGAACTGGCCCCTCTGGAGTGAGTGTGGAACTATAGTGGCCCCTCTGGAGTGAGTGTGGAACTGGCCCCTCTGGAGTGAGTGTGGAACTATAGTGGCCCTCTGGAGTGAGTGTGGAACTATAGTGGCCCCTCTGGAGTGAGTGTGGAACTGGCCCCTCTGGAGTGAGTGTGGAACTATAGTGGCCCTCTGGAGTGAGTGTGGAACTATAGTGGCCCCTCTGGAGTGAGTGTGGAACTATAGTGGCCCCTCTGGAGTGAGTGTGGAACTATAGTGGCCCCTCTGGAGTGAGTGTGGAACTATAGTGGCCCCTCTGGAGTGAGTGTGGAACTATAGTGGCCCCTCTGGAGTGAGTGTGGAACTATAGTGGTTCCTCTGGAGTGAGTGTGGAACTATAGTGGCCCCTCTGGAGTGAGTGTGGAACTATAGTGGCCCCTCTGGAGTGAGTGTGGAACTATAGTGGCCCCTCTGGAGTGAGTGTGGAACTATAGTGGCCCCTCTGGAGTGAGTGTGGAACTATAGTGGCCCCTCTGGAGTGAGTGTGGAACTATAGTGGCCCCTCTGGAGTGAGTGTGGAACTATAGTGGCCCCTCTGGTGTGAGTGTGGAACTATAGTGGCCCCTCTGGAGTGAGTGTGGAACTATAGTGGCCCTCTGGAGTGAGTGTGGAACTATAGTGGCTCCTCTGGAGTGAGTGTGGAACTATAGTGGCCCCTCTGGAGTGAGTGTGGAACTATAGTGGCCCCTCTGGAGTGAGTGTGGAACTATAGTGGCCCTCTGGAGTGAGTGTGGAACTAGAGTGGTTCCTCTGGAGTGAGTGTGGAACTATAGTGGCCCCTCTGGAGTGAGTGTGGAACTATAGTGGCCCCTCTGGAGTGAGTGTGGAACTATAGTGGCCCTCTGGAGTGAGTGTGGAACTATAGTGGCCCTCTGGAGTGAGTGTGGAACTATAGTGGCCCCTCTGGAGTGAGTGTGGAACTATAGTGGCCCTCTGGAGTGAGTGTGGAACTATAGTGGCCCTCTGGAGTGAGTGTGGAACTATAGTGGCCCCTCTGGAGTGAGTGTGGAACTAGAGTGGCCCTCTGGAGTGAGTGTGGAACTAGAGTGGCCCTCTGGAGTGAGTGTGGAACTGGCCCCTCTGGAGAGAGTGTGGAACTGGCCCCTCTGGAGTGAGTGTGGAACTGGCCCCTCTGGAGTGAGTGTGGAACTAATAGTGGCCCCTCTGGAGTGAAGTTATGCGGGAAAGCCTACTGAGTGGCAAAAAAACACTTTCTGGCCTTGACAGCCCATACATCCAAACAGAAAAGTCCTATTTGATTGCATGAAATTACCTTAAACAACATTAAATTCCCTTTGCCACTCGATTTGCCACTCGATTGCCATTCACTGTATGCATGCGCATACCCTCTATAGTGGCCCTCTCCATCGTCAAAGTTGCGCACCCCTGACCTAAATGCATATCAAACTATGGGTCTTTCACTTCTCTGGAGTGAGTGTGGAACTATAGTGGCCCCTCTGGAGTGAGTGTGGAACTATAGTGGCCCTCTGGAGTGAGTGTGGAACTATAGTGGCCCCTCTGGAGTGAGTGTGGAGCTAGAGTGGCCCTCTGGAGTGAGTGTGGAACTAGAGTGGCCCTCTGGAGTGAGTGTGGAACTGGCCCCTCTGGAGAGAGTGTGGAACTGGCCCCTCTGGAGTGAGTGTGGAACTGGCCCCTCTGGAGTGAGTGTGGAACTGGCCCCTCTGGAGTGAGTGTGGAAATAGTGGCCCTCTGGAGTGAGTGTGGAACTATAGTGGCCCCTCTGGAGTGAGTGTGGAACTATAGTGGCCCCTCTGGAGTGAGTGTGGAACTAATAGTGGCCCCTCTGGAGTGAAGTTATGCGGGAAAGCCTACTGAGTGGCAAAAAAACACTTTCTGGCCTTGACAGCCCATACATCCAAACAGAAAAGTCCTATTTGATTGCATGAAATTACTTTAAACAACATTAAATTCCCTTTGCCACTCGATTTGCCACTCGATTGCCATTCACTGTATGCATGCGCATACCCTCTATAGTGGCCCTCTCCATCGTCAAAGTTGCGCACCCCTGACCTAAATGCATATCAAACTATGGGTCTTTCAAATTAAAAACGTGCAGAATGGGCGCTCTCTACAGTGAAGGGAGGACGAGTGGCTCTCCGAGCGCCGCCCTGAATAAACTCACGTTGGGGAAGAAGCGACGAGGAAGGGAACAGGGAACAGGGTGAATAACAAGGTAAAGAAAGGATGACAGAGGTGTTTTTTTTTTCTTCCCCGAAACGCAGGAGGAGAAAAGACGTGAGAGCTTCGGCCCCTTTGAGGGAAGCGGCCGCTTGAAGACATCCGATAGTCCTGAAACATGAGCGTGCATGGGACCGCACTGTGTGCCTCCAGGTGTGTGTGTGTGTGTGTGTGTGTGTGTGTGTGTGTGTTTGTGCATGCGCTTGCGCGAACCCACACGCCTTCCAAAGTCAAAGGGCAGATGATTTTGATGGCAACCACACCCAGTGTTCAAGGGAGCTGAGTATATCTTGAACTCAATTAGGTATCTGTATGTGTGTGTGTGTGCGCGCGTGTGTGCGTGCGTGCGTGCGTGCGTGCGTGCGTGCGTGCGTGCGTGCGTGCGTGCGCGAGCGAGAGCGAGAGGCACAGCTGTGCCATCATTTTGCTGCTGACAAAGACAGTGAGGATCCTTGAACTGGAAAGATGAGACCGTCCTCAGGAAGGCTCCATAAAAAAAACGTCTCATTGTCCCTTTGCAAACGCCCCTCCGTGCGCACGCACGAACACGCACACACACGCACACACGCACACACACACACACGCACACACACTGAAACCTAAGCCCCCACACTCTCCTGCACTCTCAGCCCTCCGTGCAGTCATACTCGCCAGTGTAAATCACTTGGGGTGAGTTAGTAATATTTGGACGGGTCGTGGTTTTGGGGCCTGTTCTTATTTTTAAATCCGTATAGAGTTCACTGTACTCATTTAACTCTCGCTCGCGCTGCAGATTTGACTGTGCGGTCACGCGCACGTGCGCAAACACACACACGGACACACACACGGACACATACAAGGACACACGCATACGTTATACCGAGAGCCATGCACGTGCGTCCGCACACACTGTTACAGTTACACAGTTCAGTCAGATAACTCACGAATAGATTTAACCAATAGTTATTATAGAATGAGAATACAAGTGTGCATATAATATTTTATCTTGGCGTTCGGCTCTGCTACACAGGGAGATAGATATACAATAACAACCACCCATGGGGAACATAAATAACAGAGCCCACCGGTGGTGCTGGGGTGGTGGTGGGAGCAAACATCACATAACAACAACCAGGATCCATAAGCAGAAGGAAGGCAGGAAGAGCATGCAGACTGGTGAGCTTAAGTAGCCCGCCCAATTGGTCAGCTGACTGCGACATCAGCGAATGACATGGGTGGGTCTTGCACACACTGAATACACCCACATAGTAATGCAGCATATTAACCCCTTGACTGAACTAACTCCGCAAGCTACGAACACCCACACACATACATCAGTGGTTCTCAACCAGGGGGTCATGACGCCCAGAGGGGTCCCCAAATAACTTGGAAGGGTTAATTGCCCATTGCTTTTCTGAATAATTATGCGCGGCCAAAGTAATACAAATCGAAAAAAAGTTAATATTTCGGTAAAAGCAAGGTCACAATACAGAATATATTGGTGGATGGAGCGGTGTGGTGAATGCATCTTGCTGTTGGTAAGATGAAAAGATGTAAGACGCCTAACACCCCACAAGTGTTGTCAACTTCGACCCGCAAGTGAGAAGCTCACAGTGGGCAAGTTGAGGCTGAGCATCGATCAGCCCCAACGTGTCTGAGTCCTATAGCCGGGGAGCCACAGGCCCAAAAGCTCAACGGTTACACTATACTACCATGACTGAAGTAAAATGAGACACAAGTGTAGCATGTGCTTAAATTCATATTTAGAAAATGTTTCAGATGTAAAAAAATGTCTGAGATGATGGAATGATGACGGATGATGATGGTCATGGAAGGGGAACATTCTGAAAGCTTCATGGGGCAAAGATAATCAACTTAAAAAAAACAGTCAAAATGACCTCTCAGACATGCTAGTGTTTAACCTGTGATGTCATGCCGTAATTTGTATTTGTGTTTTTTCTATTCATTTGGTAATCTCCAGCAAACTGGGACATCATGGCGGCGCACACAGTTGCTGCGGCTCAGTGCTCTCCCCGTCGGTGCTTTGTATGGCTTTTTGTCCTGTGTACTTTTTGTGAAGCATACAACACCTATAGCCGGCAGGATCAATATATGTCGTGAAATAGGGATTTGTGCAATGGGGGGGTGTTGGGTCCTGACTCCTTAGCCCTGGACAAGTCATTTTGGGGGTTCAAACGCACGCAGCCAAAACGTTTGGTCTTCTGGTGACAAAGCATGCTAACCTGCATCACATCCTTGAACTCCTTCAACAAGACACGCCGGCGAACATAGCAGATCTACAAGCTCGCAATGTTGCGAGCTTGTAGATCGGCTATTTTCGGTGTGTGACGCCGGCCATAATATATATACGACAAAGTGTAACTCGGGGCTTTCACTCGGGCCGGTTGACGGTCGAGGAAAAGTTCGGGCCATTTAACCCCATATGAATCGGCGATTTGAAAACTGTTGACTCGGCTACTTTCAAATAATCGTGAAATGATGTATATCAAATGTGTGCAAATATATATTTTTTTAAATTACAACAACACAGATCTTGTATGGGTCTCTCTGGCACAAATTATTTTCACAATGGCGGTCTGTGGCCAAATACATTACTATACATTTGGGGGTCCTTGTCATGAAAAGCTATGAGCACCACTGTTCTCTATGCCTCCTGGCGGGTACAGACGCCATTCTTCACCTTGCTTCTTCTATTTATACTCTTTCCTGAAGAGCAGACGATTCCCTTATCGCCTGTATACCTTCTCTCCCTCTCTCCCTCTCTCCCTCTCTCCCTCTCTCGCCCTCTCTCTCTCCCCCTCCCTCCCTCCCTCTCTCTCTCCTCTCTCTCTCCTCTCTCTCTCTCCCCCCCTATATCTCTTGTTACTGTACTTTAGTGCATGGGCAGAGCAGCAATTATGACCAAATTGTTATGGGAGGGAGGGGAAGGCGTGCGTGTGTGCTGTGAGTGCGTGTGTTGTGTGTGCGCGTTTGTGTGTGCGTGTGTGTGCGCGTGTGTGTGTGTGTGCGTGTTTGTGTGTGTGTGTGCGCGCACGCACACACACACACACACACATGAAAAGAGTAATGCGAGTGCGGATGAAGAGAGACAGAGAGGTATAAGAGAAGAAAGGAAAAGTTGAAAGGTGCACATTGAAGGAGAGGAGAAGAAAGAGATGGGAGGAGGGACAAGAAGAC
>NC_136803.1:25847056-26021939 GCF_951216825.1 Electrona antarctica | reverse complement strand
CATGATGGTGCTTCTTAAAGACACAATCTGGACAGTCAGTTGAATCATGTATATAGCGCTAATACAGTTTTATTTCTGTCACTGTAACAAGAAATACAAGAACCACTCTGCAGGGAGTTGGAACTACTTCCCTCTGGTAGACGGTACAAAGTACCAAAAGCCAACCGTAAACATCTTCAAAAATTCCTTCATTCCTAATGCCATTAAAGGACCACTTCACCACTTTTCAACCTATCTTCATATAATAGGTCCTCACTAGTAATCATGAAAAAATGGCACGATCTTTTTCCTACTCAGTCTGTGTCTCATAGGATGGCTGTGGGCAGTTCAGAAACCGTCTTCCAGTGACATCATCATTAGGCAGATTTTTTTTTCATGAGAACGATGGCTTCCATTTTCGCATTGCAACTTTTCAGGACTAGAAAGCCTGCAGTTTCTAATAGCTTGTATTCCCCATCGATGATGTCACTGGAAGACGGTTTCTGAGCTGCCCACAGCCCTCCTATGAGACACAGACCGAGTAGAAAAAATATTGCGGCATTTTTTCATGATTATTTTCAACCTATATGAAGATAGGTTGAAAAGTGGTGAAGTGGTCCTTTAAGGCACTGAATGATACCACGTGTCGTTAAGATTAGTTTTTGATGTATTTGTCACTGTTGTCCTGCTTTTTGCCATGAAGATTGTGTGTAAGTGTTGTTGCTGTTTTGTTGTTACTGTTGTTTATGAGACCGAAGACAAATTTCCACATTGTGGACAGTAAATTAAACTAGTGATGCGTAGCTTGCAGAGTTAGTTCAGTCGGATATACTCGAGGGGGTTCATGCCGTGCTCAAGGGCGCATACATATATACTCAAGGGGTTAATATTCTGCATTACTTTGTGGGTGTATTCAGTGTGTGCAAGACCCACCCATGTCATTCGCTGATGTGGCAGTCAGCTGACCAAATGGGGCGGGCTAGGAGAATTCCATACTAAAAGGCTTTCTTACCTTTCTTTGTAGTTGTTACGTCCCCACCAAAGAGGTACAGGTGTTATTTTGTGCAAAAGCTCCTTATTGGCTATTTCCCCTACCATAAGCCCTAAATGAATTGCATTGAATGGGAATTGAATGGGGCTATGGGGTGTTGTGCTAATTCGCTTATTTCCATCGCTCAAAATTATAATGTTTTTGTATATATCCTCTCTTCATAATGTAAATAATATCCCAAGCGGCACACTTTACTACTTATTTCAATGGAAATAAGTGAATTAGCACAACACCCCATAGCCCCATTCAATTCAATGCAATTAATTGAGGGCTTATGGTAGGGGAAATAGCCAATAAGGAGCTTTTGCACAAAAAAACACCTGGACCTCTTTGGTGGGGACGTAACGACTACAAAGAAAGGTAAGAAATACTTCTTGCATGGAATTCTCCTTTAAGCTCACTAGACAGCTTGCTTCTTCCTGCCTTCCTTCTGCATATGGTTGGTTGTTGTCAAGGACTATCTAAAGAGGACGAGAAGCGAATGTACATGTACAAGGCATGTACAACTTCCTGGTCTCAACTGCGCATGTTTCTTTCCTTCCATGGATCAACATGGCGTCCACCGTACGGTCTTCGCTTCTCGTCCTCTTTAGATAGTCCTTGGTTGTTGTTATGTGATGTTTGCTCCCACCGCCACCCCAGCACCACCGGTGGGCTCTGTTATTTATATTCCCCATGGGGGGTTTTATTGTATATCTATCTCTCTGCTCTTAATGTTTAATGATGGTGTTTCATTGTGCCGAGCAGGGAGAGAAATGTAGCAGAGGCGAACGCCAAGATAAAATATTATATGCGTGAGTTGTCTGTCCGACTGAAACTAACTATGTTTTATTTCATGTTGGCTGCTTCTTACATTGATGCAAACATACACACACACACACACACGCACACGCACACGCACACGCACACGCACACACACACACACACACACACACACACACACACACACAGTCAGTTGTTACTGTGAAAGGAGTCGTATAATCCCCTAATCTCATGTCACCAAAAACAATTGTAATGGATGTATATGTAATATGTATATATGCACATACAGTTCCTGCTCATATCCTGTACAGGCTATATTCGGTCCATCTGGTGGCTGCGTGTCAGCTGCCTGCAGGCCATTGGAGCACATTTCAATAGTTAGAGTTGGGATGAGTCTGTTTTTTTGTTTACGAGATTAATTGCATATCCGATTTACGTTAAAGATTAGATTAATTCTAAAGACTAGATACATTTTAATAGGTTTACGTAAGGCTGCGATAGATAGTGTTGATTGACTTGCTGCATACAACCATTAGTCTTCATTGAAACCCTTCCAGTTGAGCAACTGGCGGGGTCCGGGGACCCCCAGGGGTCCTTGAGGGAGTTCCAGGGGGTCCCCAGCTAAATGATAGTTTGGAACCAAATGGACCCTAATGGGTCTGTAACTCTGAGAGTGTACATTTTGTACACTCTCAGAGTTAAATTAACATTGATTTTACTATCTAAATTGGGGGTCCCAGAGATTTAAATGGGGGTCCGTAGACTAATGCATACCAAACTTGGAGATGCACAATGTATTTCATTTATGATGAATGCATTATTAATTAATGCATATTAACCCCTTCAAGCCCGAAAACCTCAAAATCCCATAAAATATATCTTTTGAGATTTTATGCACAATAATCAAGTGAAATGTATTGCATTCTACAATCTGTATTAATGAAACCTTTTCAGGCAATCCATCTTGAGCATCTTGCACTAAACATCCACAGAACATTTCCCACAAAAATAGGGTTAGGATGTTGCCTATTTCACTTATACCGCCATTGCCGAAGTCCTTTGTCAATTGAAGCCTAATTTTGATACTGACGCTTAACACCATTGCCGAAGACCTTTGTCAATTGCGCTTTTATGGTGCATTCGATGGATCGAGCCATAATGCTACTTACGTTAGCATCGGGTGGCTAGCTGTTGTTGTCACAAGACTCCGTCGCCCATCAGATCATCCCATAAGAATCCATTCTATCCCTTTCTTTCAATCGCCTGTATCTCCTATTCCTTGTCCCAGATGGCATTTTTGGTCAAAACAACGTTTCTTTGACGGCACAGAGCCGACGATGTGGAGCTCTCCAGAGCTCCGGTCTGGATTCACATTGTAAACAAGGCCTGCCCAGCTCCGTGTAGATTCCTAGGTTATGTCTACTGCTAGTGGACCGGAAATGCGGCTTTTCAAAATAAGAGCTCAAATTTAAAAAATGATGGCGTGAATTAGATCCTAATTTTTCAATAAATGCTAGCGGGCTAAGTGTTAAATATTATTACAGCTATGAATATTATCAATTCAATGCTGTAGGCTACAGATAATAACCACAATTCATACATGTGTAACCTTTTCCTGCTATGCATGCCTTGATGATTTTATAGGCCTACAGTATAAATTCACTGTTAGTTGTTCCTTCAGAATATGTGTGCGTTCCTTCAGAAGTTCCTTCAGAATATGTGTGCGTTCCTTCAGAAGTTCCTTCAGAATATGTGTGCGTGCCCTGCAGTTGATGGCTGAGCATGTTCTACAGAGTGATCGTAGATTGAGGGTGGATTTTTAGTGTTTTGGACATTAAGGGGTTAATAACAAAAATGCCCAAGGGATATCACCGGGCACCCTCTTGAATTCTTAAGAGGTGACCCCAAGCTACAAGAATCAGTTGAAAGAAAAACTTTATCTGACGAAACCACGTTCACCCCCACGGCTCCCTGACTACCTTGGAATTAAACAGGTTGAGAATCACTGCTAGAGCCGTATGTGTCTTATGTGGGTCCTTGGCATATCTCTTCAAACGGGGGTCCGCAGGCTAATAAATGTCAATTTGGGGGTCCTTGACATGAAAAAGTTTGGGAACCACTGGTGTAGGCAGTGGTGGAAAGTACTTCATAGCGCGGCACTCGGTGCCGCGCTATGAGCTTGTAGATCTGCTATTTTTCAATAGCTAAAGTATAACAATGCTTTAAAACACCAAAAGGGGTTCCCGCCCAAAATGGGTTAAGGCTTCTGCCACTCTTTGCTTGAAATGCAGACCAGCATCTCCTCTGTATAGCATATATAAACGTTTCACCTACTCACCAATACAAAGGCGGCTTGTGTTATTAGAAAGCCTACATTCCTTAGTTAGTGGACGCACTCTGAGCCCCCCCACCACACGTATACAACATGTTCTTTTTGGCTTTAAATCAGGGTCGGGCAATTAACTTTGACGATGGAGAGGGTCACTATAGTTCCACACTCACTCCAGATAGGGCCACGTTACATATTACTGTCGTAGCAAAAATAGCCGATCTATACATGCTCAAAACGTGTCACAGTGTGACGCGTTTTTAGCTTGTAGATCAGCTATTTTTTGCTATATTTGAATTGAAATCCTGAATAATTCTTTGCTCATTTTGAATTGGAATCCTTTTCTTTTTTTTTATTATTTCAAATGCATTTAGTTAGTTAGTATATGAATTAAATACAAATACATTGGACATTTAAAAAAAACATTAACATTATAATACTATAGTAATTAGCTGAAATCAATCATATTAACCTGAGGGCCTGCACATTAACCGTTTCCGTACATAGGACGTCGCCACACGTCCTAGGGGTCCCAATCGACGCGTACATCCGACGTGTGAGGACGTCTTAGCGCATCCTCAATGATACGGGGCGAGATAAGAATATTCAGATTTTTTTCCTATTTTTTATTTGTCAGTTCGCCTTTCGGCTACCGTATGCTACACTCTAGGCAATTGTTAGCTTACCATTGACTTAGCCGTTAGCGCGGCGGAAAGAATGACTCGTCTCTCCTAATCCAGGGCGCTCTCCGTGGTGTTGAACGGATCGATATACTGGCGCTTCATTTCTGCTCCTCATCCGTCTCTCCCGCAAAATATGAACGCTTTTTGGATCATATATCGTATAAACTAAAACGATCACAATGTAAGCTAGCTACGTAAAGTAAACTTTTTTTAGTGGATTGTTTCCGCGTCATGGGTTTCCGAGTAAAAGCGGCCATGTCTTTCCGGCACCCCAGAGCTCCTATTTTGAAGGACTTCCGGCACTGATTGTGTTAAGTGAAGGTGGGGGCCGCATGTGGGCTCCGGGCCGCCAGTTGTGCGCCTATGTGTGCTTTAAATAACTGTATGGGTTTAAAAAAAATAAGCCTGCGTTATTTGCTTTGTGCAGACAGGCCTCTCTTAACACCATGATCCTCACAAAAGGTGCGCTGTTCCTTTAAGCTGCAAGGGAGCTGCAGGTATATTGGGCTTAGCAACCTGGTGTTTGCTTAGCAACCGGGGCCGTCCGGGGCGACCCTGGTTGCCATGGCAGCCGTTATGAGGATGTGGCCATTGCCTTGAGGAAGTGGTCACACCGTGGATATGGACATAATATATGGGCAGATGGTGTGTGTGTGTGTGTGTGTGTGTGTGTGTGTGTGTGTGTGCGCGCGCGCGTGCGCGCGTGCGTGCGTGCGTGCGTGCGTGCGTGCGTGCGTGCGTGCGCGCGCGCGTGCGTGCGTGTGTGCGTGCGTGCGTGCGTGCGTGTACATACGCTCATTTAAATATGCCGTCCTGAATGGGTGGAGGAGCCACACATGCTCCTTTACAAAACAAACAGAGGCCTGTAAACAGAAAACAATCGTCGCCTTTGTCTTTTAATGCTGTCGTTCTGTTGTCCTGCCTTTCATTTGGTCGTCCGTCGTCCCACTTTCCTTTCCTTCCCTCCTTCCCTTCCCTCCTTTCCTTCCTCAACAGCTATAGTCTCAACTCTGAAGTTCACAGCACTTAAACCCTATATAGCGTTGGTGTCGGGCAAGAAACCTGTCATCTTCTCCACGTTCAAACTTTTTGTGTTGTTTCGTAAAGTATAACACAGCTGTGTGTGTGTGTGTGTGTGTGTGTGTGTGTGTGTGTGCGTGCGTGCGTGCGTGCGTGCGTGCGTGCGTGCGTGCGTGCGTGCGTGCGTGCGTGCGTGCGTGCGTGCGTGCGTGCGTGCGTGCGTGCGTGCGTGCGTGCGTGCGTGCGTGCGTGCGTGCGTGCGTGCGTGCGTGCGTGCGTGCGTGTGTGAAGAGAGAGAGAGAGAGAGAGAGATAACACTTTTATGTGTTGGTGGAGTGAAAGCGGAACGGCGTAAGTGTGGGTGGGGTGGGGGGGTGGGGGTGTGTGTACAGTATTCGTGTGTGAGAGGGAAAGTGGGCTTTTGAGACACCCAGCCTCTCACACACACACACACACACCCCTCCCCAAACACCCGAGCGATTAGGAGCAGGAACTTTAATTACTCTACAAAGAGCCTGACAGAACGGCTGACCAGAGAACCCCATCTGTGCTATACGGTCTCTCTCTCTCTCTCTCTCTGCACACACACACACACACGGCCAGTAACGGCAGAACGCGCAACGTGCAGGGGAAAATAAGGACAAAACACAATAGTGTCAAGACAACTTCAATGTGCAGAGGGCAGAGCGAGGTCACGACAAATGAAAGTGAGACAATACAGGAGCAGGAGGGGGAGGAGGGGAGGAGGAGGAGGAGGGAGGGGGAGGAGGAGGAGGGGAGGAGGAGGGGGGAGGAGGAGGAGGAGGGGGGGGTCATGTATGGATCCTCTACACAAGTGGTATTGCACTTTTCATATCAAGGCCCATTATGGTGGGCAACAGGCTTATTTTGTTTAAAATGGGAAATTTGGTTGTATACAGTATATATTTTGTTGGCCTAAAATATTGTCTATATACTGCACATACATTCATGAATCCACTTGCTGTGACCGGCTGTCGGTATTGAACTACTAGGGGGTTTTCATCATTCTGAATCCATTCCAAGCATTAGTTTTGCACAAAAGAAACACTCCCTTGGGCTCCCGGTCCCCCCGATTTCATATGACTATGATTCACCTACGTATATGATTCCAGGTGACTAAAATGTGACTAAAACTAAATGAAAACTATTCAAGAGACTATATGATCAAAACAAACAAACATAAAAATTTGCCCTAAAAAACAACCCTGGATCAGATTTATACAACTGGACAGAACTGCACAGAAGAGGACAAGACAGATGGAAACAACTGTGGGGGAAGACGAGGAGGAGCGGACGCAGGGAAAGATGGAAGGATGTTTGATAGAAGGGATGATAAAAGAGAAAAGGTGCCAGAGGTCTTACTCTGATTACCTTGACGTCGGAGAAGAACATCTTGAGCATGTTGGAGGAGGGATATCGAGAGTAGAAGAACATGAGCTTGGCTTTCTTCAGGTGGTTGGGCGACAGGCCCTCTTGGATCTGAACACACACGTTAAGGACATATAGGGCATTCACTTCTAGTCATTTTTACTAGTTGACTAGTTGCCTATAGTTTACTAGTCGACTAGTTGTTTAATCCATTCTGGACGGGAACCCCTTTTGGTGTTTTAACTAAGCATTATGTTATACTTTAGCTATTGAAAAATAGCTACAAGCTCATAGCGCGCGCGACACCGAGTGGCGCGCTACGAGCTTGTAGGTCTGCTTATCAACTAGTACCAACAAGGTCGACTAGTGGATTTATAGTCGACTAGTTGAATCGTCGACTAGTTGCTTAATGGCCTAATACACACACACACACCTGTTTTTGAAGGGCGCTGTAGCCCCTCCTATAAACTATAGGGTTTGATGTTTGTGTTGTTTGAACACAAACATTAAATGCCATTGACAATGAATGGAGAATTTATGTCATATGCGTCTGAGCAAATCGGCATATGTATGTCGGTAGTACAATATATATATATATATAGGGCTTATATAAGTGGTTCAAAGCAATGGGAATACAACACCTGATTGACACGAGAGCGACAAACAGACAGAGGCTGAAACGTGCTGTTTGCAAATGACTCGTATGCTCAGCGGCCATTCCACTGTCTCACCCTGCAGCGAAATAGTCATTTGCCTGGCATTGGTAAGCGCAGTCACCAGGGGAGAGTCAGAGAGAGATAGTGTGTGTGTGCGTGTATGTGTGTGTGTGCGTGCGCGGCTGCGCGTGTGTGTGTGTGTCGACAGCTGTGGCCCTACGACGCTGCCATTTCCTCAACACATTAACAGACCTCATAATCTATTACAGAGGAAGAGGCAATCAATGGAAGGTCAATTAACTGCCGTGCGCGCGCACGCAACGTGCACGCACTCACCAGGCCCCGTGAGGTCATGTGACCGTAGAGAGGAGACGAGCGAAGAGAGGTGTGTGTGTGTGTGTGTGTGTGTGTGTGTGTGTGTGTGTGTGTGTGTGTGCCACATGCGTGTGCCACATCCAGTATGTAACTGTGGGTCAGGGCCCCGGTTTTGTGTCACGGACACATTTTATGGGTCGCCACCAGTGTTGTTTTCGTCGACTAAAACTAAGACGAAAAATGTTCGTAGACTACCTTTTTTCACTGACGAAAACTAAGCTATGATGACAAAAATATACTAAGACTAAATATACTGACATTTTCGTCAACAAATAAAAACTAGACTAAAATGTCAGGAAGGGACTAGTGGACAAGCGATCCAGTATAAGTCATTTTACACTTGGTTGCATGCTGAAAATAGCCGATCTACAAGCTCACAACGCGTCGGCATCAAGGGCCACCAAAATAAATTTTAGTCGACTGAATCAACTGTAGATTTAGTCGACTAAAATCGCATGACACTTAGTCGACTAAAACTAGACTAACACTAAAACATTCCAGGTGACTAAAATATGACTAAAACAAAATGAAGTTTCAGTCCAAAGACTATGACTAAAACTAAAATAGAAATTTGCTGCCAAAAACAACACTGGCCGCCACTCAATTTACAATATAAGCATTTAGCAGATGCTCTTAATCCAGAGCGATTTACAGTAAGCAGGAACAAAAGACATGCGGTAATACATCGAATACACATTTCAAAAGAATTACATTGCATTAAAAAAGGAAATTCCATAAAGAAAAGACAATGAAAACTATATAATATCTATTTTGGGTTGCCGGTGACACATCAAATTTCTCTTTTGGGGGTTCGGGGCTAAAAGGACGGACAGACAGACAGACAGACAGACAGACAGACGTAGAAAGTATACAGGGAATAGAAAGGTGATCATACATGCGGTCACTTCAACGCACAACAACCTGCCATCCAGTTAACATTAATAACAACCTGTCACTGTGTGTGTGCATGCGTGTGTGTGTGTGTGTGTGTGTGTGTGTGTGTGTGTGTGTGTGTGTGTGTGTGTGTGTGTGTGTGTGTGTGTGTGCGCGCGCGCGCGTGCGTGTCTAGGTCAAGTAACCTGCTCCGCTGTTTCCATAGCAGAGCTGTGCATGTATTTTGTTTTACAATACATTTTGACTATTTAGTCAGGATAGGCGCTCGCGCGCGCGCGCGCGCGCGCGCGCACACACACACACACACACACACACACACACACACACACACACACACACACACACACACACACACACACACACACACACACACACACACACACACACACCTTACTCAAAGTCAACAAGAGAATGGTGACGGTGTCATAGTGAATAAATCATGTGTGTTTGGTGTGCGTGTGCATGTGCATGTCTGTGTGCGTGTGTGTGCGTGTGCATGTGCGTGTGCGTGTGTGTGTGTGTGTGTGTGGGGGGGTACTGTGCAGGTAATAGTAGCTAAATGAAGCGCATAAATAAACAAAATGCAAAATGTGCTTTTTGCTCCTCTACTGCGATTGTGTATGTGTGTGTATGTGTGTGCGTCTCTTGCCCAGGGCACAGTGTAACACTTGTAACTTGACCTCGCTGCCAGGTGTGTGTGTGTGTGTGTGCGTGTGTGCGCGCGGGCGCGTGTGTAGAGAGAGAGAGAGAGAGAGAGAGAGAGAGAGAGAGAGAGAGAGAGAGAGAGAGAGAGAGGAAGCGAAGGGGTAAATCCATAAATGAACGCAGGACATCTGCTCAGTACCATCGAGGATTAAAAATACACAGGCCTCTCTCTCTGTACGTGTGTGTGTGTGTGTGTGTGTGTGTGTGTGTGTGTGTGTGTGTGTGTGTGTGTGTGTGCCTGTGTGTGTGCCTGTGTGTGTGTGTTCTGTGAACAATGCAAAGCACCTTAACCTAACTGCGTGTCTTAGAGCTTATGACCACTTCTCTTCCGAAGCATGCAAATACGAGTGCAAATGGCACAAGACAGAAACATAGATGGCTAGAGTCAGACAGACAGACAGACAGACGGACAGGTTTGATGGATAGATGGATACAGAGCGACACAGACCTGATTTGAAACCATTTGAATACATATCGAAATGGATTCAAAACATCAGTCATTTGCAAAACAGAGTCAAGGGAATGGATTTTGTCAAATGAGTTGCACTTGTGCAAATGCCTGCGCGTGCACGCACACACGCACGCACACACTGCTCTATCTCTCTCTCTCTCTCTCTCTCTCTCTCTCTCTCCACTACACTCAGTCATGCCACACCAGTGCTAGTGTATTTTTATATAACGTCTCTTCAATAATGTAGTATTAATACAAGTATTTGTAACGCAGTTGTAACGACATGCCCAATATATATATAGGCACGCCTGCAGGTTGATGGGGCTTAATTAATAAACAAGAGATTTAATTTTATTTACGTGTGTATTATTAATGTGAGATAAACATTGGGACGTGTTTAACCCATTCTGGACGGGAACCCATTTGGTGTTTTAACTAAGCATTATGTTATACTTTAGCTATTGAAAAATAGCAGATCTACAAGCTCATAGCGCGCCACCGAGTGGCGCGCTACGAGCTTGTAGGTCTGCTATTTTTGAAAAATCGTAAAAATGCGGCACAAATCTTTGAATATAAATTCTTTCAGAGCGAACGTTTTTTTTTATATCGACGTCAGGCCTAAACGGGTTAAAGGACCTCTTTCCTTTAGAGACATCATCACGGCATAATGATTGCTCATTAGTATGTGATCGTGTTCACAATAAAACGCTTCTTTCTAGTTGGAGTGGAGGCGTAACATCTAAACGGAGTCTCTTTGATGGAGTCACGCTGGTCAGACGGACCCTCTGCACCTGCAAGGAGCTTCCATTCTCCACCGTTCAAAGTCTTATTTCTCCTTCCGGCTTTGTTCTTCAAAAGATCTGCTTGCAAAGAGTGCAGTGTGTGTATACATGCGTGCATGTGCCTGTGTTGTGTGTCTCACTTACAGTGTATGTATGTGCGTGCGTGTGTGCGTGTGTGTGTGTGTGTGTGTGTGTGTGTGTGTGTGTGTGTGTGTGTGTGCGTGCGTGTGTTTGATGACCGGTGGAAGCCGTCTTCATATGAAAGGTTGCGGACGAAAAAGAAACGACTACCTGAAAACACCTGTCCACACAGTATGTACTGTGTGTGTGTGTGTGTGTGTGTGTGTGTGTGTGTGTGTGTGTGTGTGTGTGTGTGTGTGCGTGCGTGTGTGTGTGTGTGTGTGTGTGCGTGTGTGCGTGTGAGAGAGAGAGAGAGAGGCTGTAACAACGAACAATAACGTAAAAGGGGGAAGTCAATATGAATATTTGGGCTTGCACAGTTCACACTTCCTTCTCACACACACACACACACACACACACACACACACACACACACACACACACCAGTTCCCGTCCATACACCCACCCACCCACACACACACCCCATGCTCTTTGAAAGTTGATTAGCTTTGAGCTCCTATTTACAAGGTTCTCTCTCTCTGTCTCTGTCTCGTTCACACACACACACACACACACACACACACACACACACACGCACACGCACACGCACACGCACACGCACACGCACACACACACGCACACGCACACGCACAGACACTCACACAGATATGATTTGCTTTGAGCATTTATGTACAAAGTGTTTGCGATGAAAGAGGGCCTAACAGCAATGTCTCAGAGCAAGTGGGAACAGAGAAGTCGCTGGATGTGTGTGTGTGGTTGTATGTCTGTGTGCACGCGTGCATGTGGCTCCTGCTTGTGTGTGTGTGTGTGTGTGTGTGTGTGTGTGTGTGTGTGTGTTTGTGTGTGTGTGTGTGTGTGTGCCTGCCTGCCTGCCTGTGTTAGTGAGAGCGTGCGAGCCTCTCAGCACCTCTGAGCACCACTCCCCACACCGCATGGACTTAAAAGGGCTTGAGAGAGCAGCGTGCGACCCGTTTAATCTTCCCCCCTCTTGCAAGACCCCGGCGCACCCCTTTTTAATCTCCCTGCCCAACAGGGAAACACAAGGGTCTGAGCAGGAACCAATTAATACAGCTTAATTGATATATAAATATATATATATATATATATATATATATATATATATATATATATATATATATATATATATATGCTTTCTTTCTTTCTCTTATTCTTCTACCTGCAATAGATGCGACCAGACCTCTGTTTATGCCATGGTGTCTCTTGTCTGTTGTTGTCCTGTATTGTTTTGTATTGTTTGTATGTCGGAAACCACTACTGTTGCTGTAAACACAATTGCCCTTCTGGGACATTAATAAAGACCTTGAACCTTGAACCTTGATATATATATATATATATATATATATATATATATTAGGGGTGCAGAATTCTGAAATTATGACCGATATCCGATCTCCAATTATATGCAGGATCATATCTGCCGATACGGATTCTGACCGCTTCCGATATTATACAGATTGTGCTGCCTTTAAATCATTGGAAATACACAAAACAAAAGCGACAGAGTCATTTGACGGTCACATAATTATTGCATCATCAATAGAGCACCGAAGTCTGACGTCGATATCGGTATAGAGGGCGCTATAAGTCCCCGGGTTCATGTACTTTTATATTTGCATTGTAATCCATACATAGGGGGATTTTAGATCGTCTCATATAAGAGCTGTGTTTGAAAAACAAACAGATCATCCCGGCCGTTTCACTCGTATGGATATGAAGAATCAACTGATTGTTACTGCTGCTGAATTAGTTACATTTTCGCTAGAAACAGACTGAATGTTATAAACGACACAGAGGCACCTCCCCGACAATATCGCAGAGACAGTTTTTACATTTTTTGGACCACAGTTCTTATACGAGACGATTTTAAGATGAGCCCATGTTATTCTCCATAGACAAAATCTTCCATGAACCAGGGGATGAGCGAGTGACGCCATGACTTCGGCGCTCTATATCTGTGGAAAATAATCTACGTATAGCAGCATACGTTTTTACCCCGAAAACGACTAAGTATTTAGAAGACATTCTTTTGTCGAAAAACGTGTCTAAATGGGTTAAAAGGATACCGTGCTGCCGGAGTACGGCGATATGTCGGCCATGTCCTGCAGGTCGCCGCACTCGGACTTGATGAGGGCCAGGGAGAGGCCCTCGGGCCCCCCGTGCTGGCTGGGCGAGCCCTGCCTGTGGTGGTGGTGGTGGTGGTGGGTGTTGTGATGCGGGTGGTGGTGATGGTGGTGGTGGTGAGGGTGGTGGTTGTGATGGTGGCCGCCCCCGCCCCCACCCCCCAGTTGGCCCCCTGCCGCCAGGGCGGCGGCCATTTTGGTCCTCAGGCTGACCGTGTCGCGTGCCGCCACCGCCACGTCCATGGAGTCCGGGGAGGCGGAGGTGGCGCGGGGATGGTGGTGATGTTGCTGCTGCTGGTGGTGGTGGTGGGGGGGGAGGTGGTGGTCCTTGGGGTACCCCGAGCCCAGCGGGGGTCCCTGGAAGGGGTAGCCCAGGAGCGGCAGAGGGGGGAAGGGGTGGCGGAACGACGCCGGCGAGCCGAACCCCAGCGAGTGGGAGAGTGCAGAGGAGGCGTGGAGGTGGTGATGGGGGTGGTGGTGGGGCAGGGAGGAGGTGTTGAGGGCACTCTCGCCGCCTCCTCCTCCTCCTCCTCCTGCGCCCACCGAGGCGCTCTTGCGCACCACCAGCGGCAGCGCCTCCGTCTGGTCGTTGAGGTGCATCGAGGAGGAGGAGGGCGGGATGGGGGCGAACGAGTCTAGCGGGCCGCCGGCGCCGGGCACCATGACGTCGCCCCCGAAGCAGTGCCTCTGGTTGGAGGAGGAGGAGGAGAGGTAACCGGGGGTAGCGGGGCTCGCTCCTTCGTCGTTGACGCCGCCGGTCAGGCCGAGCGCTTGGAGCGCCGAGAAGCGGGGGTCGGGGGTCAGCGGGGGCAGGGGCGCGAAGGAGGAGGAGGGCGGCGGGCAGGAGGACGAGGAGTTGGAGGAGGAGGACGGGGGTGGAGCGGCGGTGAGGGCTCCTCCTCCAACTCCTCCTGCTGCTGCCGCGGCGGCCGCCAGGCGGGCGTGGTGGTGGTGGTGCTGCTGCAGGAGCAGTGGGTGGTGGTGCAGGGCCAGGGGGTGGTGGTGACCCAGCGGCTGGCGTGGGGAGGAGGAGGAGGAGGAGAAGCCCTTCACCACCGTGTCCACCACCTGCGATACGGCACAGTTCAGCTCCTGCTTCAACGTCTCCGCCAGCTGCCTCCCTCCTCCTCCTCCTCCTCCTCCGCTCCTCTTCATCCTCCCGTCCTCGTCCCCGTCCTCCTCCTCCTCGTCCTCCATCATGTCGGCGGCGTCTATGAGGGCCTGTTCCCTGAGCAGGGCCCGGGCGCGGTCCAGGAACAGCCCCGGGTCCGACATGTCCGAGAGGTCGTCGGTATGGCGGGGATGAGGAGGAGGAGGGCGCCGGCGGCTCTCGTGGCGCCGGGGCGAGCGCGCCCTGAGGTCGAGCCCCGCCGCCGCCTCCAGGCCGTCGGAGCGGACGCTGTCCTCCGACAGGTTGCCGTCGTCCTCCCTCTCCTCCGTCCCTCCTCCTCCTCCTCCTCCTCTCCGCTCCGCCTCGCCGCTCCCTCCTCCTCCTCTCTCCTCGTCCTCGTCCTCCTCCTCTTCCGTGTCCGAGTCGTAGATCTGGTAGAACTTCTCCTGGAGCTGACGCAGCTGCTTCTGGACGGGGGACGGGGGGGGGACGGGGGAAGAAAGAGAGAGAGAGAGAGAATGAGATCCTTATTCCGAAACTGACAAATAAGTCCTGCGCGTCGAAACGCGTCTGTCTTGGTTTGACTGCTACCAGTCAAAACTGTATTAAACAATTAAGACTCCATATTTATTATGGAGAGAATTACATTCAGCTTCAGAGGTCAAGTTGAAGTCTTCACAGATAACTGGTTTAGATGGATTACTCATGTTTCTACCATAAGACCTGATTTTGTATAGATTCAGTTAAACCTGTTTAACCTGTATATGCACCTGTTTGAGGTACTTATGTATTATGAATGATCATCAATAGAGAAGAGAGGCAGACATCTCCCCTTGTGTGTATTGTACGTATATTGTCTTGTTTTGTTTTCGGTTGTATGTATTGTCAATGTCAGTCGTTTCGTTTTCATGTATGTTTGATTAAAATTCAATAAAACGTAAATTTATTTAATCAAGTATACATTTTGAATTCCAGACTTTCAACTTTTAACAGAGTATAGTTCTACATTGCAGTATTGATACTTTTACTTAAGACGGGGGCCGACACGATGGACTGACCTGCATGTCCTCCAGCTGCAGCTTCAGCTGCCGCCTCTCCTCCTGCCGCTGCTCCTGGCGCGAGCACACCAGCTGGGTGAAGCTGTGCTGCTGCTGGGGCAACCGCTGCTTGCGCTTGTTCTCCCGGCACAGCAGCTCCCCCCCGGCGGCGGAGGCGGGCCCTGGCGGCCCACCGCCACGAGACCCCGGAGGAGGAGAGCCCAGGAGGAGGAGGGACGGGGCGCGGTGGTTGGCACCATTGTTGTTGTTGTTGTTGATGTCCCCGCGCTGGTGCTGCGGCCGCGGGAGGAGGTGGTCGTTGGCGTCAATGTCGTCGTCGTTGCCACTGTTCTCCGGCCTTGCCGGGCCTTGCTCGCCGCCCCCGCCGGGCCGCACCACCACCAGCGGCGAGTGGCTCATGCCCCGGATGATGTTCTCCACGCGTGCGCGCTTGGCGCGCAGGTGCTCGTCCGACAGCCGCTCCGGGTCGAAGGCGGCGGACAGGGAGGAGAGGGGAGGCGCTGCCGCCGCCGCAGTGGTGGTGGGGCCCGGGGCGGGCAGGGGAGGAAGGGTCGCCTGGGAGGAGGCGGAGGGAAGGGCTGGCGCGGGGCGTCCGAAAGACGAGGAGGAGCCGGGAGGAAGGTGAGGCGGTGCCGGGGAGAGGCAGTCCGAGGGGCTGTCGCGGTCGCGGGACGAGGCGTTGCTGCAGGCGTCGTCCGCCTGTGTCTCCGAGCCGCCGCTGGACAGACCCCCACTCCCCTGGGAGGGGGGGAGAGAGAGAGAGAGAGAGAGACAATGGATTTGTTGGGATGGACGGATGGACAGATAATACAATCCTGAATGCTCATTTAGCTCGGTTTGACCGTGTACTGCATGGGACGGTTGTCTGAATGAAACCACCAAACTCCAAAATGTTCATTTTTCAGGGAAATTAAAAAAAAAAAAAATCAGGAAATGAAGAAGACCTTATATATTTGAAAACAAACCATGATACTGCCTCATCAAAGTCGGTGTTGTGACTTTATATTGTCAATTACTTGCATGAGAGGGGGAGAGGTGGTGGAGTTAGTTGCTTTAGCAGACAGTTTGAGTGGTCCAATGGAGCTAAGAGGATTTGTCCAAAGCGCTTTTTAAGTGGTGCAAACCACTTCCTTAAATGACTAAGTGGTAGCTGGCTGGCAGGGTATGAGCACGAAAACAGCATGGTTGTTTTTCACCACCTGTGCGCACACGCACATATGAACTGTATATATGGTGATTTCAGGTGTGCCAGTACAGTGACAGTACAGTACAGTAGAGGGTACAGTAGAGGGACCCCGACACGGTAACTCTGTCATTTCTCAACCGTTTCGGACGAGGGGCGGCTCACTGGAATCGGGCCGGCACCCTGGGTGCATTCCTGTGGGTCTGGACCTCCCCCCCCCCCCCGGGGACCCCCACACGGAGTTGCACCACTTACTTCACATGGGTGTGATTTTTATATTTTCAAAACAACACAGACAGACGGAAAGGATGTCCTATAGAGCGTCGCAGTCCCGTCCCCTATCATGACGACGAGAGACCCGGAAAATAATTCCCTGTTCATTTTCCTCATAGACTTTTCAAAAAGTATTTATATAAAGACGTTTACGCTGACAAAGCCAACTCGAGTTGTGACAAATCATGACAATAAACACAATTGTAGTGTTCTCATGCAGTGTAGGGAACTGTCACTAAACACAGAGTTAAACCACAGCCAATGAAGACATCATTTCACAGTAAAAAGAAAACAGGTGAGTAGCTAAATGACCTACACACACATCAAGGCAATTAGCAGGATGCCCTACACCTGTGCACTCTAGGCTACTATGCTCTGCAAACAGCAGCAAACATTGTTAAAATAAATAACTTTTCCTCTTACAAATAAACATGTACACAAAGTCACAAAGTTGTACAGAAAGTTAACATAACTGAAAACAACACCACAATTTACGGCATTGCCTCTAAAATGCCTCCATGTGGGTTAGATGGGTTCTTAGGCTCACAGCTCTGAACAGATGTTCTCTATGCACTGCTGCATCAAAAATCAAAATGGTGCTGACAGGAAGTGACTCATTAAATACAAAGAGTTTTCAAAGTAAAAGCACTGGTAACCACCTTCACAATAAAGTACTCAAAGCCCTTCTAAGGTAAACAGAAATACAAATGTTCTATTTTTACTATATACAGAAAAATAGAACATTTGCCTTAAAGGCAACACAACAATGTTTTGGGCCGATCAAATAATTAGAAAGAAGAAAAACAAAACAAAAAGTGTTGTAACCTGCCTTTTTCTTCTTCTTTCTAATTATTTGATCGGCCCAAAACATTGTGTTTATTGTCATGATTTGTCACAACTCGAGTTGGCTTTGTCCGCGGCGTAAACCACTTTAAATAAATACTTTTTGAAAAGTCTATGAGGAAAATGAACGGGGAATTATTGTCCAGGTCTCTCGTGGTCATGAAACTCGTCATGGACTGCGACGCTCTATAGCACTGATTTATGCACAAAAAATTAAAAATAAATGCACCAGAAGAATTAAAAAAGACTCAACGTCTTTATGAGTGAGCGTGTGTGTGTGTGTGAGTGTGTGTGTGTGTGTGTATGTGTGTGTGTGTGTGCGTGCGTGCGTGCGCACCTGGAATCCGTGCGTACGCACCTGGAACCCCATGGTGTCGCCGCCTCCGTTCTTGCCGTGCTGCATGTTGCTCTTCAGCAGCTGCGAGATGATGGTGGCGCCGGGGAAGGCCTGCAGCATGGCGTCCTCGTACGTGTTGGCCCTCTTCAGCAGCTTCCGCAGCACGTTGGACGACGACTTCTCGCCGTCGCTGCCGCCGTTGGCCATGCCCCCGCCGTGGCCGTGGTAGTCGTCCCCGTCCTGATCGGGGGTGGGGCCGCCGCCGTGGTGCGATTGGTTCATGATGACGTGGTGGAGCAGGGTCTCTCTGGCGCGGGCGAATATGGCGCTGCTGCTGCTGCTGCCCACCGCGGTGGTGGTGGTCGTCGTCCTCTTCACGCCGATGTCGACGCGCCGCCGCTTGTTCTGTCTGGTTAGGAGCGCGTCGCTGTCATGATCCGGCATCACGCAGGACAGCTAAAGGCTCATGACGGCCAGGGGCTTGTGGTGGCGGTGGGGCCACCGAGACTTAACGCAACAGGAGGAGAGGTGCACTCTGGGTATATACCTGCAGGGCGAGGGAAAAGCACAATATATAGGATTATGACTAGGGATGTCCCGATCATCAGTGGCTCGCACAGATAGGCACTAGGGGGTGCTAGAGCACCCCCTAGTGCCCTTTTCCCTCTGGACAGCAATGTGCCCTTTTGAGAAAACAAATGGCACTGGGCGTTGTTTTTTGTGGACCATGGTGACATTGATCAATTCTTGATAAAAAGCTTCTGATATATTATTTAGGCCCCAAAATCTATATATCTCACACTATTAAGGCAACCGGCCGGTTCCACGCGCTGCACAAGGTGCCCTTTTTTTCACTTGAGCACCTGCCCCTCTAAATGTCTGTGCACGCCACTGCCGATACCGATTTTTCCCTATCCTATATTTATATTTTTATGCATTATCACAATAGTACAATATCCAAAATCACAGACAATAATGGATATAATATTGATACTATAGGGATGCCCCGATCGCGTTTTTTTTTGCTCCTGATCCGATTCCGATCCTTTGAAAATGACGTGATCGGATCGGGACAACCCTAATTCTGACACAAAATGGTTCCGAGATTGACATTTTCTCATGTTCAGATGAGACACAGTCTAAATACAAGTACCACGAGTCGAATGTATAACAATCACTATACTTTCTCAAGAGGGACTCATTCCTATATGTCTGTTTTAGACATACTGAATGACAACCTTTTGAATAATTGATAGCTTTTTTGCTCCCTTTCCAAAAGCATTGGATTATGAAAAAAGCTTTTAGTCATTCGATGTTCGCAGAGTTCTAAACGGCTGACCCCCCTCAGTGCCATGCCCAAAAAGACAGAATAACACAGACCTAAAACAAAACATGACACAGAAAATGCTGACAGTATCAGGACGTATTACGGCGTTTGAATGCCATAAAACAAAACAAGAAACGTTTGACGGCGCTATACAACATGAGCACTTTCATATAATCATAAAATGCTCACAACTATAGACAGTAGAGAACAGACAGACTTCACAATGAGTTTCCTGACCCGAAAGCTACGGCGGTATGGGAGGCTCCGTGAGCGAACAAATAGACTGCCGGTAATAGTTCAAGAAGGTATTCCCACAGAGAAGTATAACACCTGCTCGCAACAACCAAAATAAATTTCCCATTTCCTCCCAGTCCCCCGAGACGTCACCTCCATTACAGCGTCTTGTGAGGCGCCATCAAGAATCGACTTGTTTGTCAAAAGCAGGTGTCGAAGTAGTGCTGTGGATAGCATTTTTTTTGTTATATTGTCTTTTTCCTGCTAGTGTTTGTGTTTGTGGCAGGCTTTAACCCGTTTTGGGCGGGAACCACCTTTTGGTGTTTTAAAGCATTATGTTATACTTTAGCTGTTGAAAAATAGCAGATCTACAAGTTCATAGCGCGGCACCGAGTGCCGCGCTATGAACTTGTAGGTCTGATATTTTTGAAAAATCGTGAAAATGTGCCTCAAATCTTTGAATATATATTATTACAGAGTGAACATTTTAACTCAAATCTTTGCTTCTGGGGGAGGTCCCTGGAACAACATATTTTCAGATGGGGGGGCAGAGGCATATTACAATACCTTTTTGGGGTCCTTGACATGAAATATTGAGCACCACTGATACAGAAACATAAGGTTTTTCAGAAAACTGTTAGGACATTTTTTTAAATTTCGACGTCAAGACTAAATGGGTTAACCATATGCCGCTGTTACATTTGTGCTTAAATACTAATGAAGCTGATGAGAACTAGTGGTAAATTCACTGAATTTGGGTTCAAATACGTGGAATTCCAAGAATTGTTAGCTCTGCTTGGCTGCAGGTTTTGATCGAGAACATTATTCCATTATCAGTGCTAAGTTTAGACTTCATCGCCGGGTTCAACCAGGGGCATGTGGTGGTGTGGGAGTGTGTGTGCATGTTTGTGAGCGTTTGTGTGTGTGTGTGTGTGTGTGTGTGTGTGTGTGTGTGTGTGTGTGTGTGTGTGTGTGTGTGTGTGTGTGTGTGTGTGTGTGTGTGTGTGTGTGAGACTGCGAGTGCGTGCTTGCAATCATTGCACATCATGTGTGATTTTTACGTTAGAGTCGCAGAGTCCTCTGCATTTAGTCGAATGTCCCGACGGGTACGAGTACGGCAAGCGCAGAAGGACAATCAGAGCGGGTTGAGTTTATGAGTGCCGGTAAATCAAAGTGATTGGGTTCTAATTCCGTTTCAGGGTATTTAACCCATTCTGGGCGGGAATCCCTTTTGGTGTTAGCATTATGTTATGCTTTAGCTATTGAAAAATAGCAGATCTACAAGCTCATAGCGCGGCACCGAGTGCCGCGCTACGAGCTTGTAGGTCTGCTATTTTTGAAAAATCAAAGAACGACTGACATAGAAACATAGCTTTTTCAGAAAACTGTCAGGATGTAGAAGACATTTTTAGAATCTGATCTCAGTTCAAATTGGGTTCTCCACAGATCAGATCAGGGGTGCATCATGGGCGTCATGCATGAAGCGGATTCATCGGAACGCTAATTTCTTTACAAACCCAAAGGTGCAGATCGATGCCGAGAGTGGTCTTCGACCAAAGTAAACGTGGGTTATTTGACCATTTAAAAACACATTTTAGCATACCAATGAACACCAAACATCAATCCTTTCATATCTCATTGACAGACAGACAGACAGACAGACAGACAGACAGACAGACAGACAGACAGACAGACAGACAGACAGACAGACAGACAGACAGACAGACAGACAGACAGACAGCATAAATACAAAGTGAAAATAGCATCTGTATATCCTGCCATCGACAAGCGAGCTTGTATGCATACACACACACACACACACACACACACACACACACACACACACACACACACACACACACACACACACACACACACACACACACACACACACACACACACACACACACACACACACACACACACACACACACACACACGCTCTCTCACCTACTAAAGCACAGGCTGAATTTTCCATGTCATGTTTGCATCTGTTTTGCAACTGATTTTCAGAGTTACTTAGGACTATAGGAAAATGAATTTCACAAATTAACACAGCTTTCAGCAACAGTTTATCGGTACAGAGGAGAGTCAAATTGCAGTCTAATTCCGCGTGCAGTGAAAATCTGGAGAGAACATGCACATTAAATCAACCGCTTAAACATAAAAAGCGGGTGATAGACAAAAACGAGTGACAAACAAGTGGCAAAATAGTCTGCAAACTGTTCCCTGTCTGTAAATTGTGTGAAACTATTTTTTTTTTTACTTTACATTTTAACAAACACGAGTGCTGCATTCCAATCTGTTTCTTTAGATGCTTTGGACTGCGTCCATGATGCTGCTATACTGCATGCACAAAGTCTCTCTCTCTCACACACACACACACACACACACGCACGCACGCACGCACGCACGCACACAGAGAGAGAGAGAGAGAGAGAGAGAGAGACCAAGATGAGCGGTATGCGAGAGAGAGTTAAAAACACTTTTTAAGTACAAATCGTAACAATAATTTGATAAGCGCAGGTCAATATTCCGTTGAGACCATTAAGGGTTTTGTTACAACAGTTAATTGTTACACTATAACGGGTAAAGTTCAATTAATACAGCTTTTTCCTGAATATATATATATATATATATATAAATGTTACAGACTGCCCTGCAGGTATATAGTCAGGAAATCACCTGAAACATTGAACAAGCACACACTCGCGCACACACGCACACGCGCGCGCACACACACACACACACACACACACACACACACACACACACACACACACACACACACACACACACACACACACACACACACACACACACACACACACACACACACACACAGCTATGACCCAGTTACACACACACATTTTAGGTCATTATATGAATGAATCTGCAAATTATAATTAATTTTACAGGGAAACAAATATAACGGGTTTTGGGCACTTAAGGATACACATGGCACCTTCTCCTCCACACAGACAAACTGCCTATTATAACAGCCGAAACAGAGACGTTTTTGGCATGCAAGTTCACACACAAACAGAGAGAGAGAGAGAGAGAGAGAGAGAGAGAGAGAGAGAGAGAGAGAGAGAGAGAGAGAGAGAGAGAGAGAGAGAGAGAGACAAAGACAGAAACCGTGAGACAGAGAGAGAGGGACAGACAAACGGAGAGAGAGGGGGAGGAGAGAGAATGAGCAAACGAACAATGTGATAATGTCCATATGAGCGGGTCCAATTTATACTTGAGTCTGGTTTCAAATGAAAAAAAAAAAAAAAAAAAGACTCAAAATCCATAATATTTTGAACCAAGTATATAAGCTACACACCACATTATATCAATCATGTCCCGGGTGTTACAAAAAATAAACAAATAAAGAACCATTACAAATACAAAAAGAACCATACAAATATTCAGACATACACCTTGTGTTTGACAGGGGCTATAGTGACTATTAAGTGTTACAAAGGTGGAACCTTTGTGTGTGTGTGTGTGTGTGTGTGTGTGTGTGTGTGTGTGTGTGTGTGTGTGTGTGTGTGTGTGCGCGCGCGTGCGTGCGTGTGGGGTCTTTCTCTGTCTTTACTGATGCAGCAGCAAAGATGAAAAGGGGTGTCATGTCTATGTGAATAAGGTATAGAATCATACTTTGAGTATAGTTTTGTTCGAGGGGCATAAAAAAGGAGATGTGAGGAATGTCGGGTGGTTAACAAGAGTTTAAAAAGCCGTTGGTGGCTGTTCTGTGAGAATATGAGATTGCGGGAAGCGAAATGGGAAGTGGTGCTGGAAGGAATGGTTTCGCGTGAAATGTGATGTGACGGTCCATGCATGTTGTTCCAGTAGTAACAGGAATGTATCGCCTACTCTGGACATGAATGTCACGGCGCACGGCGCAAGATAAAACCAGTCAGTGACTCATTATTCTAAGAACAGGGGGGTTAGGTTAGGCTCTAAGACCATGGCAGTGACTCATGATTTTAAGACAGAGCAATAATAAGACTAAGAAAAGGGGTTCAAAGTGTGCTAAAAGTTATCGCTATGCTCGTTTATATGCAGCAGATGTTCTTTATATCTTCTAACACTAGCATGACTGAAGTAAAATGAGACACAAGTAGCATGTGCTTAAATTCATATTTAGGAAAATGTTTCAGATGTCAAAGATTTCTCAGATGATGGAATGATGATGGATGATGATGGTCATGGAAAGGGGAACATTCTGAAAGCTTCATGGGGCAAAGATAATCAACTTCAAAATCTCAACAAAAAACGGTCAAAATGATCTCTCAGACATCAGCCTAATTGCACCTATATAGGCTACACCTGCCGATTGACTCTGTAAAAAATACTGATTTGGCTATTTATTTTACACGTTAATATAGCCTATACAAAAGCAGAAACTTAGTTTTATACCATCCAACCAACAAGTAGGACTATGAGAGGCTAGAGAGTGACTACGGCAGCTCCGATAGCCTCAAGACAACGGACACAATCCGGTCTCTAAGTGGAGTGTCAACGGGAGGGAGACGGACACGACTATCAACTGCATACAAATCTCCATGTGACAAATTAACACTTGACAAAAAAAAAACAAGGGACAAAAACAGCATTAAAAACGCCATGCAACTATACGAGAGCTTTGTCAATTCCATAAACATGTTTGGCAACAGCAAACGATATAATAAAATGCAAACGTTAACAGATTAAAAGGGGGGGGGACTATAAAGAGGAATGGGCTACAAAATGCAATCTAATCGAGCGACTATATCGGGTCTTATCGGTTCGCGCGTGTATAGCGTGTTTTTGCTCTCGTATATACGCGACCGACAGACGGACAGACAGTGCACTTCACAACTCCAGCAGTCACAGAACCAACCATGAGAAGAATATAAAGAATCGACCTGAAGGCTGAACACTCACGAAACTACACAACAACACTACTGTCCCGTATACGGGTGTCTAAGATTGTAATATAGTTATAGTGAGCCATATGGATCTGCTCGGATTTCGCATATAAAGGCTATAATAATATATCTATCTTCGGAGCGGACACAGTGGACATGACACACACACAGACAGTTTAACAACAACAACGATAATAATGATTCATAATAGCAGGTAATAAAAAGCAGCAGCGCGTGGTACTTACTTCTTCTTACGGCGTAAAACAACAATAGGAGCGTCTTCCCGAGTCGGACTAGAGTCTAAGAAGAAGAAGAGAAACTCCAAGAAGAACACGAAAGAGAGAGAGGGGGAGAGAGAGAGAGAGGGAGAGAGAGAGCGAGAGAGAGAGAGAGAGGGGGGGGGGGGGGCTCCGGCGCTCCGCACTTCAGATCAATGCCGTAATTTTCTATGGCAAAGTGGAGAGAGAGCGCGCACGAGCGCGCGTGTGTGTGTGTGTGTGTGTCAGAGAAAGCGAGATCGAGGGAAGGGACTCAGGGAGGGAGAGAGAGAGAGAGAGAGAGAGAGAGAGAGAGAGAGAGAGAGAGACTGAATCAGATTGAGGGAAGAGAGGAGAGAGGAGGGGGAGTCTCACGTACCGTGCGCGCGCGCGCTCTCGTGCGTGCAGCTCTCTCTCTCTCTCCTCCTCGATCGTTCGCGGAACGGGCAGAGCAGAAGTGTCACGGCGGACGGTGCGGCCAGTAGCCTACTACTGTGTGTGTCGGTTCGCTCCTCTCTCTCTCTCTCTCTCTCTCTATACCTACCTACCGCCGCAAGAACAAACTATAGCACTTAAAGACGCGCCGCCGTGAAGGATGCGATGAAGACGTCGTCATCATCATCATCCTCATCATCATCACCCCGGAGTGACGTAGCGACCGCACCTGACCAATAAAGGAGGAGGAGGAGAGAGGACCGCGGGGGATGGATGGTGATTTTTTTTTTTCCTTATATTTTTTTTTAAGGAAAGCTCAAAACGTCGCACCTTCAGGCACGGAAGGAGACTCTCTCTCCGTGTCTCTCTCTCTCTCTCTCTCTCTCTCTCTCTCTCTCTCTCTCTCTCTCTATCCCAGAGAGAGAGACAGAGAGAGAGAGACACAGAGAGAGGGAGAGAGAGTCGGACATATAGACTTTGTGCCAAACGGAGTTATATGCAATACGTATAAAGCTTAATTTACAAGGAATTTCTATTAGAATGACAGAGTGCTGCATGCGTTACAGCCACATAATCTAATACAAAAGCTCATCATTTGTCATTGTTCAGCAATTAGGATTTTTCTTTTCCGTCTTTCTTTCTTTTTTTCTAAACTTTAAAATTACGATATTAATATTTTCTATACCGTCAATTCAAGCGCAAAAGCTTTGTCGAATATATAGAACGTATACACGCTCTTAAACTGTTGATTCACAATACTTAAAACAATTGTAATCCTGCTGTTGGTTTAGGAGATGGAAGTGAATTGTTATTCGTATAAGTTGAAATTGCCAGTGCGTGCGCTGCCTGCGCGCAACGTGCGTAATGGAAAAACAATAGTGCGTATGTATACACATGCCCGTATAGACGCACGCACGTCAATTAACCGTGTACATTCTGGGAGGGGCATTGGCCAATAATAGCCGATATACAAGCTCACAACGCATCACAGCGCTGTAGATCAGTAAAGATCACCTATTTTTTGACAAAGACACATTTTTGATGTATACCTATAGCCGGAAAAAAAACCTCGGGTCTAGTTTACGTATAGGCCTATATCTTAAAGGAGTGATGTTGTGATATAGCCTATATAACTAACTGATGCACAGCCATGGAAAGCAGTTGGACTACACTTCAAGTTCAAGAGTTCCAGCGAAATAAGAATCATGCACTATAGCTCAGATCCAATAAGTACTCGGAGTGTGGAGTTATGCAAGGGGATTGTGTTGTGTTGTCAAGGTCTCAAATGTGACTTTTGATTGATTAATTAAGCATGCAGTTAAATTAACACAGAAACAAAGTCAGTTGAACAACTTTATAACCATATATAGCCCCCTTTCGGGACCCTATAAGTTAACCGGTAACCGAGGGTCCCGAAAGGGGCTTAAACCCCATATAGCTGCGGTTATGGCTATTTGAAAAGGCCTGAGCTAGTGTATAGATTTCTTAACATTTGGACAAAATGTATAACTATGTGGAATCATGTTCTCTTATGGAGGTTTGGGGGGTGTCCAATGTTTGAGAGTAGTTGTAGTGCTGTGCATGTGTTAGAGCTGGTGCACCAGAGACTGATGGCGATGTCTCCGCTAAATGCGCTTGCATTGGAAAACCTGAACATTTCTCTCATTGATTTCCATAAGGCCTACTATAGGCTATAAGTCTGCTGTGTGTGTATAGGCTATATTAAAATAAAATATCCCATATAGATTTTGACGTGCAATTTATCTTGGTATCACTATAGTTTTTATTTTATTTTATCAAGAGCGCCAATGTTTAATTCATTTAAAAGGGCGGAAAACAGACGGCAAGACAATGAGTCATATAGACCTATTTCATTTATTATTATTATTATTATTTCCACGGTCTGCCCCTGCATGCAGGGCTTGAGTATAAGCAAATTAAATGTATTGTTTCCCCCAAACAATGTCATTCCTTTTGGCCACAGAGCGTGGTCACAAAGTGAGACACGTATTAATGATTAGATTTTAATAACGTGCTATATATATATATAGGCCAAAAACTGACGCCATGAGTCACTTGGGTTTGTTGAAACGGAGAGCAAAATGTGTTCATGTGTGTGTGCTGGAATGCTACATGGAACCGAGGCACTTTTTTTTGTGCGCGAGGCATGCCAATATAACCCCTCATCCAATCACCGGCTCTCCTCTTTATTACTGACTTCCAACGAAACGAATTCCCGAACAGTCTCGACTGATAATCGCTTTTGGAAATGACTAAATCTCTTATCTCAGATATATATGCGCAGAGTTACTCTGATCCATATAAAGCAGCAATCATATTTCAAAAACGATGCCGGTTTAAAATACAGCAGGTCTATGAGTCAACGATCAATTAGAAGACCATAAAAATGGCTATTAAATGAACGAATTGACCGCACAACATAAACGTAACCCGGTTTTAATTGCGGTTGCGAATTATCGCCCCCCCCCCCCTCCCCCCGGCCCCTATAGGTTACATAAATGTATAGCCTAATTGCGCAGAAGGCATGGATGGCGTTTACAATTATTTTGTGTCTGTAATTAATCCGAACAATATGCGATATAACAAATATCAGACGTCAATGTTGGCCCCAGGGAGGGAGAGAGAGAGAGAGAGAGAGAGAGAGAGAGTTCCATGCCATTCCGTGTGAGGTAAAGAGGCCCTGTTCTAATGACCACTTTATTTGGTCATTATTTAGTATTTTGTTTGTTTTTTTACATGATTTAATAATGTAATACGGCCTCGCGGTGTTTTTCTGTTTTAGAAGAACAGTCAAACTCAACTTGCTCACTCTTTAAAAGACCGAATAACAAACTAGACTCAGTGACCTATATTTAACGCAATAAAGCGCCTACGGGGTGGTGTCATTTTGCATTTCTTTTTTTAAATAAGTTTTGTATTGAAATGCTGCGTGTGGGCGATGGTAAAAAAAAGAAAAATACATACTAAACCGACGTTCATGTGGGCCAATTACAACCCCAAAGCTCTAGACCAAATAATGTGGATATAGAGAAAACAATGTTTAGCCTGATAAGAAACGGGAATATATATATATATATATATATATATATATATATATATATATATATATATATATATATCGCGACTCCACAACCATGCACCCTGCGGACATTTTCACTTCATGATGGCACAATATTTTATAAGTCCTGCACCGTCCACGTTCCGCGAGTTTTTAATTAATCTGTCATGATTTTGTTTTACCATGTGCAGCGCATGGATACTGGTCAGTTGCTTTTCTTCTTCGCGGTGGGGGGGCGGCGACCCTCTCCTGAGTGGGATTCCACATGAGGGGGGGGGGGGGGGGGGCTGTGAAGAATTCCCTTATCACTGTTAAAGAGAGGGAAATATGGACGGTGTTCAATTTCGCTTATACAAGACAATTCCGATGCAGCTGCAACTGGTGCACAGCGAAATTTATATAGGGTATACACCATGTGAATTTAACTCGAGTGAAATTGTTCTCTTACAAGAACATAGGCTATTAAACAGCAGAGCCACACTCCGGATTCGGAGGGGGCAACACAATCAGAAAATAAAAAATAAAAAAGCGAGATAAATATCCACTTACGGTTCATAAGTGGATAGAAAGTGTGTGTGTGTGTGTGTGTGTGTGTGTGTGTGTGTGTGTGTGTGTGTGTGTGTGTGTGTCAGTGTGTGTGTGTGTGTGTGTGTGTGTGCGCGTGCGTGCGTGTGTGCGTGTGCGTTACCGGGTGACACCGCTGATTCGAAGCAGTTGGCTGCATTTGGAACAAACAATACACAGAGAGAGACGATAAAAAGAGGTTGGCATTTTTCCTCAAGGGCGGCGTGGTTATTCAATATGCACACAATGGCCACTCAGGTATCGATATATTGCTGTTCGTGTTTCTTCACTTTTGTGAAATCGTGAGTGTTCTTTTAACCGAGTGCCGCTTTATATATGGATTCACTCTGTTCTGCCTATATTAACCTAACTAAGCCATAGTGGTTTTCAAGTTTTATATCACGATTTATAGCCTCTCAGACCCAAAACCAAAGGATATTTTGTTGTTCCTTGGATAAGATTTTGTCCACTTCTTCCATGCATGTGTTCATTTGGGGCCATTGGCGAGATAAACAGGCAACTGTTGATAATTCCTGTAAATGAACTAATGCATATATATGTTTAACAATAATGTAACTCTTGAGAGTGTAAAATGAAACCTGCGGGGTCCATTTGGTTTCATTTTACACTCACAAGAGTAAAAGGTCCATTTTGATTAACCGACTCTCCATCATTTTAGCTGCATGTGGGGACCACCTGGAACCCCCTCAAAGACCACATGGTGGTTCCCGGACCACAGGTTGAAAACCACTGGCCTATATAGCACATTCACAATGTGCTGCCCTGTATTCAATTCCTTTTGTTATGCATATATACTGTCATGAATCAATGCATCACACCCATTGAAGCCTTTTTGATGTGAAGTTATGATCGTTCCACGCACCTGTTGTCTGTGTGTCGAGAATAAACGTTAATCTTTAATTTTCCAGAGTTCTCTGTTGTTTACTTGCCTGATGTGCCAATGACCCCCACTGACCTATACACTTCTCGCTCTCTCTCTAGTGTGTGTGTGCTTGCGTGCGTGTGCATGTGTCACGAGTAAGAGAGAGAGAGAGAGAAACTGGATGAGCAAGTTAGAGAGTACAGTGTAAGTGTGTGTCCAGAGAGAATGCGTGCGAAAGGGAAAATGCACGTGTGCATATATACAGTATAGGCCTATGTGTGTGCACGACGGTCTGTGCGTGTGTGCGTGCCTGTGTGTGTGTGTGTGTGTTGGTCACGGTCAGTCAGCCTGAACAGACTCTGCGTAGTTTACCTTACAGGCTGGACCAATCAGAGCTGAACGCTGACCTCTCGTCGTCACCCTGCAGCTCCCAATGCAACTCATGACTAAACATAATCTCCTGGCTAAACAACAAGCACTGCATTTTAATTATGAGCTACCAAACTCTGACAATAATCCCAACAAGGGTCACACATATTTAATCAAAAAAAAAAAAAAAAAAACCTCATGAAATAAAAGTCAATTCTTTTGTTTTGTTTTTTTCATACACCACCTCATGCCTTCATTAACGATGCTCGATGCACCTGGTGTTGTTGCATCCTCTCTTTAATCCATTTTGACCTGAGATCAGATTCTAAAAGTCTGTTTGAAAATGAAAATTTCAAAAATAGCAGACCTACAAGCTCGTAGCGCGCCACTCGGTGAGCTTGTAGATCTGCTATTTTTCAATGGCTAAAGCATAACATAATGCTAACACCAAAAGGGGTTCCCGCCCAAAATGGGTTAAACAGATATCTAGTGTTAATTTAACTCTGAGCGGGTATACGAATGTAACCAAATGGACCCGTATAAGGGTCCATCTCACTCAACTATATGTCAGGCGACCCCGCTCATGCACTCTGGAAATCCCCGCAGGGCCAGGGGAGGATTTCCCCTTTGGTTGAGCGGGTAGATGCTTGGTTTCCCATGCGGGGAGGCCGGGGTTCCCTTGGTGGAGGGAGGGAGCCGTGACCCGGATCATGTTTCCAAAGGAGACGGAATGCTAGCTTCTAGCCCAAGGTCAAACAGAGCTTAACCCATTTTGGGCGGGAACCCTTTTGATGTTTTAAATTTAAAGCATTATTTTATACTTTAGCATATTGAAAAATAGCAGATCTACATGCTCATAGCGCGCCACCGAGTGCCGCGCTACGAGCTTGTAGGTCTGTTATTTTTGAAAAATCATGAAAATGCGGCGCAAATCTTTGAATATATATTCTTTCAGTGTGTTTTTAACTCAAATCTTTGCTTCTGGGGGAGGTCCCTGGAACAACATATTTTCAGATGGGGGGTCGGCGGCCAATTACATATATTTTTGGGCGTCCTTGACATGAAATATTGAGAACCACGGACATAGAAACATAGGGTTTTTTTTTCAGAAAACTAAGGCATTTGTAGAATCGTCCTCGGGCCTAAATGGGTTAAAGGTATAACAGCGTAGCCGCGCTATGGCTCTTAAACCGCTGTCCCGTCCCGCGTGGGCGACCAAGCATCCACCGCTCATCCAAGGGGGAATCGCCCCGAGGGGGATTTCCCTTCGACTGAGCGGTAGAGATGCTTGGGAGTCCACCGTACGACGCCACGGTTCAAATCCAGGGTATGGTGTGAACACACAGCTGATGGGTTAAATGCTGTGTTGACCGGCGTAGACCTTTTATTTGAATACAGTAGTAATAATATATATGCCTCTGTCATTAGCGTATATAGTTACCGTATAGCGTATCACCTTTAGCCTGGTATATCCAGACTCATTGCTATACGTTCAGCGTTTTTCTTTTCTCATTCCACCCTCACAGTCTGGCAATTATAGCATCCTATCTCCGTGCACAAACGGAAGAAAACGGTCCGCGGCATCTGATTGGTCTGTGGGGGGGAGGGGGGTTACATTTATCCAATGTAAAACTAGTGTCACTTCCTTTTTTTTATAATGTTTTTATCCCACGATTTTGTAACCCATTTTTCACCCCTGTGTCAATTATCTAATGTGATCCTGGGCTCTACACACCCTCCGCCAACCTAGTCCCCATATGGGGGACATGGGGAGAGCAACAGACTTGAACTCATGCTTCCTTCATGCCTGAGTGTACAAGTTGCTCCTAGTCCTTTACACCTGACAGGGGGGAGTTTCCATGGTTGGACGTAGCGCGTGGAAGGAACAAGTTATTCCAACAGGGGGAGGCAGTTTAGAGACCAGGATTACTGCATGTTTTTTGTGAGGGTACCTACCCTATATGGGACACGGGGAGAACATGCAAACTCCACACAGAAAGGCCCTTCCGCCAACTCCGCCTCGGGTATGGGCACTGATGAGAGAGAACACGCCAGCACCCACAGCGTCCCGAGCGGGAATCGAACCCAGGACCTTCTAGCTGTGAGGTGACAGCACTACCAACTGTGCCACCGTGCCCCGTACTAGTGTCACTTCCTGACTCGGTCTATATACTCAGTCTGACTATAGTCAGACTGAGTATATAGTGAAGTGAGAAAAAGACACACGTATAGCGAATCACTTTGGATTCCAGGCTATAGTGATCACAGAGTCCTCACTGTCAGGCAATGTTGCCATCAAAAAAAGGCTAAAGGGCATAAAAAAAGGTTTTTGTAATTTATTTAAAGATGGAGTGCCGTGATTTTCTTCCACCCTAAAACATGATCATCAGGTCTTATTGTTATATAAGGAGGTATATCTTAAAATGTTGTTTTTATGTGGGCACGCTCACCAGTTCATTAAGTATGCCTGGGTGGTGATCCACCTGAACTGAAGCCGCACCCACAGCTGTAGTTGTATGATAAAGGGGGAGGGGTTAGGGGAGGGGCTGATAGTGTGATGTCACTACTGTTTATTTCATTGGCACGTTTGACTGTCAAGGGTTCAGCCTCCAGGAAGAAACCCTAAATACAAAGTTAATACACCATTGAACATAAAAACGACTCCAGGGTGTCTAATGAAGTACTGTCACCTCATAGACACATGAAAAACTGGAAAAATACAAAAATTGTGGCACCCACAAAACCTGAACTTTTAACATCCAGTAGATTTTCGGCGGTCTGGGGTTTTCTGGCTCAAACAAGTGCTCTACATTTCCTGTGGAGTGTGTGATGTATAAGAGCCTGCAAATCCCATACACTGTATGTCAATGGGAGTTGCCAGCAGATGTCGCCGTTTTCACCGTTTTGCCTTGTTTTCATTGCAGCTCAAAAGGCTTCACAGGCACAGAGATAATCCCAGCCCACATCCACCAAATGTCCAGAGTTCGGGTTGTTTGGGTGAAATTGAGGTAAAAATAAATGAAAATGAACGTTGTGAAACCTTAAAAAAGGCCCATTCTGGGCGGGAACCCCTTTTGGTGTTTTAACTAAGCATTATGTTATGCTTTAGCTATTGAAAAATAGCAGATCTGCTATTTTTGAAAAATCGTAAAAATGCGGCTGTCGTATAGTCCAGTCCTGCACAATCCACATACAGTAGGCCTAACTGTTGGTCTCTGTCTTGTGTTGGTAAATATAAGGGTGTTATTTAGGTTATCCACAAAGTGGCCCTCAGACAGACACCAGGGAAAAGGAAACAATTAACCCATTTTGGACTGAGGTCGATAAAAAAAGGCTTCTAAATCAAAACATTTTTCTGAAATGGTGCTCCTTTTTCATACCAAGGACCCCCAGAATTATCTCTATTGGGCCACGGACCCCCATCTCAAAATATGTAGTTCCAGGGACCCCCCAGAAGCAAATATGTTAGTTAAAATGTTTCGCTCTGAAATATATATTCAATGATTTGCGCCACATTTTAACGATTTTTCAAAAATAGCAGATCTACAAGCTCGTAGCGCGCCACTCGGTGGCGCGCTATGAGCTTGTAGATCTGCTATTTTTCAATAGCTAAATTATAACAATGTTTAAAACACCAAAAGGGGTTCCTGCCCAAAATGGGTTAAGGCCGACCTAAGATCACCTGGCGCAGAAGTGTATAGAGGCTGCTGGAGATGGGTCTCTCGTGGGGCACGACCAGGCACGTGCACACATCAAAGGGGGCTTCAGCCCCCTGCCCTTTTACCCGTCTGTAAAACGACATCCCTTTCCATACCACGAATGCAGAGTTTACTACATGGTGAAAAGAAATGCAAATGCCACTAATTTCCATGCCATAGCAGAAGTATATGGCAGCATTCAGGAGAATTGCATTCCCCCCCCCCCCCCCAAAGTCCCCTGAACTTGAATGCAGCATTTTGCGGTAAACAAATTGGTTTTGATCCATGTCGTATACACACCGCATCTCCAGTAGATAAAGACTGCTGCAGTTGCTCCCCGAATATAGCAGATCTACAAGCTCTCAACGCGTCGCAGCGTCCCTAGACACGACACAACTGGTTGCCAAAGGCAGTGCATATATAGGTGGAGGAACATTATCGATGCCTTATGCCCCATTGGGGGCGCCGAAGAGCATAAGTAAGTAAGTATTGAAGTTTCGGTTATAGATTTATTTGACATGCCCTTTTATGTACAGATCAGTCTGAGTTGACAACTTCATGCCGTAATCAATTTCAATCTGACGTCGCTATTTTGAATGTGTCAAGAATTTCGAAAATATTAAAAAAACGGCAGGAAAATGTCAAAACGTAAAACGTGTCACACGTTGTGAGATAGTCGATTGTCTATTTTTTGCTATATGGCGACAAAGTAAGACTTAAAAGGATCCTTGGCTAATAAGACAAACATGCCTTAAAACACTATACTTGCCCTCTATAACTAAGAATACAAAAATGTAAACCACCCTCAATATTTTATTTCTTTCATAAATAGAGAATCTTTCACTCAATAATAGGGACTGCTCCTGTCGCAATTTGATGATGTCATAAGTATGTCCATGTGTGGGTCCAGCCCTATGGATAGGAGATGGGCTGTCTTACTGAGACAACATGTAGTCCAGGAAGTAAGTGAGCCCAGTGTCTATGACATCAGAGACACTGGGCTCACTGCTACAATCTAAAATATCTAAAACCACATATTACACACACAAAGACCCCCAGGAAAGTGTTCTAAATCTTCTAAACGTCATTAACATATAATCTTTTGCAAAAGGGGTGAAGTGTCCCTTTAAGGCACATTTTGTCTTATTAGCCAGGGCCCAGGGGTCCATTAAAGTCCTGGTTGAGAGTCAGCCGCAAAGTAACGTCCTGTGTCACACAAAAGTGCAGCGTTTTGGACACACAATACGGCGAGAGGAAACTATAATGTCACGCTTGTACCCGCATGGGACTAATGTATTTACATAACGCACTGGGGCTTCAGCGGTGACCCATAGGGTTGTATCCTGTTATCTGGACATCATAAACGGCATTAGCAATGCAGATGACGACGCACGCCGGCCAGTTAGCGACGTGCAAGGTCAGCCTTCAGGTCACCGGCAGAAAGACATGCAGAAACAGCATCACAAAGGAAAGGTATATGAGCAGAGAGAGAGAGAGAGAGAGAGAGAGAGAGAGAGGCTTCTAAATGTCATTGGTCAAAGCATCAGAGGTGAACACACACAATCACACACACATGCGCGCACGCACGCACACACACACACGCACACACGCAAGATTGCACGCACAAACACACAGGCGCACACACAAAGAAAGAAATACACATACATAAACACGTGTTTGTGCACGAATATTCACACACATTTGATTAGCAGTCCAGATGATCACGCGCACGCACGCACCCACGCATGCGCACACGCACACACACACACACACACACACACACACACACACACACACACACACACACACACACACACACACACACACACCCACACACACACACACACACACACACACACGCGCGCACGCGTCAGAGAACGTCTTTCCGCGACACCACAACTGCGACAAAATGGAGAGACAGAGATGTGAAACAGGCATTTTTCCTATATTTTGGGCATGTCAAGAATTTTCACAAATGAAAAACAAAATGTAAAAATTAAAAAACATTAAAAAAAACTGTGAAAATAGACAAAGAGACAAATAAAGAGGGGACTTGGCTGTCAGGCTCTGAAACTGCATGGTACCAACTGACCCAACAATGATCTACACTCCTGTCACTCCTCTACAAACAGAAAAAACAATATCAAATATACAAATAAAACATTAACGTGTAATATGCAAACACTGTCATAATGATCCAAATGTACAGTATCGATCGAGTGTGTGTGTGTGTGTGTGTGTGTGTGTGTGTGTGTGTGTGTGTGTGTGTGTGTGTGCGTGTGTGTGTGTGTGTGTGTGTGCGTGCGCGTGTCAAGATAGTCAGTGTTAAGATAATAGTCACTTTGAGTGATGTCTGCTATGTGTCTCTCATTTTGTGACATGCAGTCACAAATGGTGCAGCCAGGTAAGCTGCACCGTTCTCTCCTAATAGAATGTGTTGTTTGTCATTGGCATCTAATTCTGTAAAGTTTGGGGTCAACAACTCAAATATTATGTTCTTATATGTCACATTTGAATAAATGTGATATAAAAAGTGCATCTCAGTCTCTATACCTCAGCTGTGGTATACAGTTGCCACACAGCCTTTGTTCTGGAGGTATATATAGGACTCCTTGTCTCTCTCTCTCTCCATACCATTTCTCTCTACTTCCATCTATTTAATATTTTCTGTTTTTCCATCTCTCCCTCCCCCCTCTATCCCCCCCCCCTCTGTCTCTCTCTCTCTCTCTCTCTCTCTCTCTCTCTCTCTCTCTCTCTCTCTCTCTCTCTCTCTCTCTCTCTCTCTCTCTCTCTCTCTCTCTCTCTCTCTCCATAAAGATGTCATTACTCAGGACATTAGTGGAGAAGAGCTAAAAGCTCTCAGTGACAAGAAGGGTCCTTACTGAGAGTGCACGCACGCACGCACACGCACACACAAACACACACACACACACACACACACACACACACTTGCGCACGTGCACGCATAAGGTGCAGAGGTAAGGGGTGGTAAAATAAAGGTCTTATCCCAGACATTATCATCTATCTAGGCTCCTCATCTCTCCTATATGGAGGAAAAAGAAACAAGGACATTAGGGGATGCACAGTGACAGACAGACAGACAGACAGACAGACAAAGACAGACATGCTCCCTGAGGCTCCGGTATATATCGTGAGGCACACAATCAGTCAAATACACAGTGTTCACGTAACTCGCAGATTCGTAAGAATAGACCCAAATGTATTTAATTGGGTCCACCTTTTGCACCCAGGAAAATGAACACTCACTGAGGATTTTAGTGTGTACACTACACAATTTACAATTTACAATTTAGGCATTTAGCAGACGCTCTTAATCCAGAGCGACTTACATTAGGCAGGAACAAAAGTATGGGAATACATCACATATATAAAATGCATTTATCAAGAAACATGCGTAAGCTAAGAACGTAACTAGAACATATCTATATAATGACACTATACATATTAACTATACATATATACTATACTATGCTATACATATGTAGGCTACTATGATGTGCTATGACTATATACAATGCAATTATTGTGCTGTCTACATGACATGCTATAAGTCTGTTTCAAATGCTATCTAAGCCTAAAAAGTGCTATCTAAGGGGGTAGGATAAGTGCTATGGGCCATGATGGAGTCTGAAAAGGTGGGTCTTCAGACTACGGCGGAAGATTGGGAGTGATGCTGCAGTTCTGACTGCAACGGGGAGTGCAACGGGGAGTGCATTCCACAGTTCTATAATATAAGCATGTTTAGAACCATGCATATGGAAAATACATTTGTGCACATAATATTCACAAATTCCCAAACCGACCAAAACATATTTGATGTATTTTTTTTAGACTCTCTTGTAGATTTTGCCTGGGATTTCCATTTCTATTTTTGATTTTATATATCCTGTACCTGGCTGACCCTGTGGCTTCATGGCATCTCTGTCACTCAACACCTCAAGTTTGAAGTTTTCAAGTCGATTTGATCACAAGTTAGATTTGTACTGCCGCAAATGCCCGACGCACAAAACACACAAAACATAAAACAAAGATTATAAACCACACACACTACACACTATATACGCCGCAATACACAAGATCAGAGGATTGGTGTCCACAGCAACCCCTCTTCTCTCTCTCTCTCTACCATCTCTCCCATGTCTCTCTATCGCTCATGTGCAGCAAAATTCAGAGTGCAATTTGAATTATTATAAGTTACACTTAACAGCTATAAAACTACAACTATTATACAGTGTCTGTATCTAAGAAACTGAACTAAGAAAACAATCTCCACAAGACAGCGGAAGGACTTCCGCTCAATGCATTTGTTTGTACAGTTTTAACCCATTCAGAACCCCTTTTGGTGTTTAAGCATTATGTTATACTTTAGCTGTTGAAAAATAGCAGATCTACAAGCTCATAGCGCGGCACCGAGTGCCGTGGCACCGAGTGCCGCGCTACGAGCTTGTAGATCTCCAATTTTTTTTAAATGTGTAAAAATGTGGCGCAAATCTTTGAATATACTGCATATTCTTTCAGAGCGAACCTTTTAAACCCAAATCTTTGCTTCTGGGGGGGGGGGTCCCTGCAGGAACAACATACTTTCAGATGGCGTCCGCAGCCAAATACAGATAATTCTGGGGGTCCGTGAGGTCTCAGGTCTAAATGCGTCTAAATAATGCAAACAAAAGTAAGCGTGTGAGTGCGTCGTGCATGTGTGCTGACCGCGTGTAACTAACCGTGTCCTCTCCTAAAGATCTACAAGCCTACAGCGCGTTGCATCGCAAAGCGCCGTGGTCTTGCACATCAGGTATATTGTCGGTGTGTGTGCGATGCTGGCATGCATACAATGGCATGCATGTGGCATATAAATGGGGTTTAAGAGGTGTAACACAAACATATTCCAGACGTCACGCAGCCATACTGATCAGTGTAGCAATGCGTGACGAGACGTGACTGATAGCAGGTTCACCCTGCGTTTGGCTTCTGAGATTCGCTATACGATGCACTTTGGCAAGCAACTATAGAGCTTATCCTCATCACACGATAAGTTGGGCTGTGAGACTCTGTGAGTGCAGATAAGGCCTTCATCGATGCTAAGTACTGGAGATTGAATAAACCCCTGATTATGGGCGCTACGTCCTTTAACCCATGTTGACCTGAGATCAGATTCTAAAAATGTCTTCTACATCCTGACAGTTTTCTGAAAAAGCTATGTTTCTATGTCAGTCGTAACATGATGCCAACACCAAAAGGGGTCCCGCCCAAAATGGGTTAACACGTTCAGACCTGAGGACGATTCTACAAAATGTCTTCTGAATCATGTTTCTGTGTCAGTGCGTTCTCAAACTATTTCATGTCAAGGACCCCTAGAATTATATGTAATTGGCCGCCGACCCCCATCTGAAAATATGTAGTTCCAGGGACTTCCCAGAAGCAAAGATTTGAGTAAAAAAATGTTCGCTCTGAAAGAATATATATTCAACGATTTGCGCCACATTTTCACGATAAAAAAAAAGCAGATCTACAAGCTCGATCTATCGCTACATCTGCTATTTTTCAATAGCTATAAAGTATAACATAATGCTTTAAAACACCAAAAGGGCTTCCCGTCCTGAAGGGGTTAATGATATTGGCTTCGGCGCGAACAACTCTGTGGCCTCCAGAACTTAATTTGTTCCATTAAATTTAAAAAACTCTTAACTTCTGCTAATTATTCCATTTCCCGATGCTCAGGGACTTGGAGGATTTTCATAATTTGCCCTCCTCCTCCTCCCTGTCCCTTCTCATCTCCTTTCTTTTTTCCCTCCTTGTCCCCATCACAATCGCTCGCAGTACATAACCATTAAAATTATTCATCTGGCGCGGCCTTTTTTTGTGTGTGCTTCCTTTCAGTTCCAGTAATTCGTGTGTGTGCGTGCATGTGTGTGTGTGTGTGCGTGCGCCCCGTCAGTCTTTATCAAGCCTATGGAGCTCTCGACGGCGGAGCTCATGTATTTATTCATGCTTTTCTCTCTCTGATGGGCGACATGGACGGAGCTGAATAGAAGAGGCCAGCGTGCGTGTGTGTGTGTGTGTGCGTGCACGCGCGCGCACGGGCCCCACTTTAGACCTCCTCCATTGTGGCGATTCTAAGAGAAGGTCTTAATCTAGCCACCGCCATTACCACAGCAGAGACCTAACAGCCTCTGACCGCCGGTCACCCCCCCCACCCTCCACCCCCTGCCCACCCCCACCTCTAACGCCCTGACGCTGTGCCGACGTGCAGCCTCCGAGGCCCTCCGGTGGGGGCCCGGCTCTCGGATCTGGGTGTGTGTGTGTGTGTGTGTGTGTGTGGGGGGGGGGGGGGGGGGGGGGAGTAGTGCAGGGACGGTAGTGCAGGGACGGTGCGGGGGGGGGGGACTGTGGTCTTGGCTCGGGTCCCTGGTCCTCCACCGGCGCTAACTGACTGACTGACTGACCCCCCCCCCCCCTCCCCCTCCACAGCCTCCTCCTGGAGCCTATAACCCATCCAGGACGGGGAAACACGTTATACTTTTGTTATACTTTAGCCGTGATCACTGCGTGAAAAGAGGAGTTAACGGGAAATTATATGGGCACTAGATTTGCCTGTAAACCTCAAGTTTAGCAGCATATACAGTTAATATACGGTAATATACAGGTGTGATGGTAGAATTCGGGAGTTTATACCGGAGTTTGTTGGATATACACATCCGTATTCCATGCTTTTTGCACACAGTGGATGTAAATAGGTTTTCAATGTCATGAGTCCCGGGATGCAGGGATGGTCTTTTAGAAATGAGTCCCAGGGACATTTTATGAGTCCCACTTCAACGACGTTAGGAGTCATTATTTTGCCAGTAGTGCATCCCGTGGATGCAGAGGTCGTTGTTTTATTGCGTCCCTTAACTATAAACTGGCCTCAGTGCTAAATGGCATAAGTCCTGGCCTGACTTGGCCCCGGAAGCCTCTCTCGTTCTCTCTCTCTCTCTCTCTCTCGTCCTGGCTGAAGGCCTGGACGGATGCGGAGCGATGGAGTAAGAGAGAGAGGAGGAAGGGATGAGAGAGAGAGAGTGGGGGGAAGAGGAGGAGAGGGTGGGGGGGGGGGGGGGGGGGGGGGGGGGTCGTTGGGTGATGTGCAGTGGAGTGAGGAGAGGTGGAGAGGCTAACAATGCTATCAGAGAGCTGGCGTTCGTCTCTATGCACCCCCCCCCCCCCCCCCCCCCCCCCCCCACACACACACACACACACACACACACACACACACACACACACACACACACACACACACACACACACACACACACACACACACACACACACACACACACACACACACACACACACACACACACACAACCTCTGTTTATTTATCGCAGTTTTTCACACACAGAGGACAACAAAGGAAGAAAAGGACATAAAACACACAGGATTCATGGGGAGAGCGAGGCGCGAGACAGAGAGGAAGGTAAAGTAAAACAAGAAGTATAAAAGGGATAGCCCCAAAAGACAGAGAGGAAGGGAGAGAGAGAGAGAGAGAGAGAGAGAGAGAGAGAGAGAGAGAGAGAGAGAGAGAGAGAGAGAGAGAGAGAGAGAGAGAATGGACAGAGCGAGAGAGAATGGAGAGTGACCAGGAGATGAAATGAGAATATGAGAGAGCTGGAGAAACGAGAAAGAAAGGGAAAGAGAAAGAGAGAGAGAGAGAGAGACACAGATGGAAGGACAGAGAGAGAGAGGGGGGGTGCTCATCCTCTGGCCCGAACCTCGGTGACATTGTCAGGGCCCCTTGCATGCGCGTCCCCATGGAAACCCAAATCAACATGTTTGTTTGGAATGCAGTCATTAGCGCGTGGCGTCTGGGCCATCACAGCTACAGCTACAGCACAGCACAGCACAGCACAGCACAGCACAGCACAGCACAGCACAGCACAGCACAGCAAAGCAAAAGCTACAGCACAGCACAACACAGCACAGCACAGCACAGCACAGCTACAACACAGCACAGCACAGCACAGCACAGCACAGCACAGCTACAACACAGCACAGCACAGCACAGCACAGCACAGCACAGCTACAACACAGCACAGCAGAGACACAGCACAGCACAGCACAGCTACAACACAGCACAGCACAGCACAGCACAGCACAGCACAGCTACAACACAGCAGAGACACAGCACAGCACAGCACAGCTACAACACAGCACAGCACAGCACAGCACAGCTACAACACAGCACAGCACAGCACAGCACAGCTACAACACAGCACAGCACAGCACAGCACAGCTACAACACAGCACAGCACAGCACAGCACAGCACAGCTACAACACAGCACAGCACAGCACAGCTACAACACAGCACAGCACAGCTACAACACAGCACAGCTACAACACAGCACAGCACAGCACAGCACAGCACAGCTACAACACAGCACAGCACAGCACAGCACAGCACAGCTACAACACAGCACAGCACAGCACAGCACAGCACAGCTACAACACAGCACAGCACAGCACAGCTACAACACAGCACAGCAGAGACACAGCACAGCACAGCACAGCACAGCACAGCACAGCACAGCACAGCTACAACACAGCACAGCACAGCACAGCACAGCTACAACACAGCACAGCAGAGACACAGCACAGCACAGCTACAACACAGCACAGCACAGCTACAACACAGCACAGCACAGCACAGCACAGCACAGCTACAACACAGCACAGCACAGCACAGCTACAACACAGCACAGCACAACACAGCACAGCACAGCACAGCTACAGCACAGCACAGCACAGCACAGCACAGCACAGACACAGCACAGCACAGCACAGCACAGCACAGCACAGACACAGCTACAGCTACAGCACAGCACAGCACAGCACAGCACAGACACAGCTACAGCACAGCACAGCACAGCACAGCACAGCTACAGCACAGCACAGCACAGACACAGCTACAGCACAGCACAGCACAGCACAGCACAGCACAGCACAGACACAGACACAGACACAGACACAGACACAGACACAGACACAGACACAGACACAGCACAGCACAGCACAGCAATGGAATAAGGCAACAGGAAAAAAATATATATCTATTTTTTGATTTATATTATTATAATTATTATTATTATGTCTTCATGCACAAATTGACCAAGGTCTTTTTCGGTACACATTGTCACCGACGGCGACAGGCATCACGTGATGCTCTGAGGATTGTTTTGGAACCGCTGTCACTTTGAGAATGAAAGTATATGTCCTAACATGGTCATAATTGTGCGCAGGGTTTCATAATGATAGCCTTTGGCACGCTGGGTCAAGCCGAGCCTCGAGCCTCGGACATCAGCAGAGAGAGAGAGAGAGAGAGAGAGAGAGAGAGGGCGAAACCTAGTTTGACCCAAACAGCATCCCTGTTTTATTCAAAGACATTTGTTGTAGAAGGGGAAAAAGGAGGGGACCAGATACAGACCCCTGGGGGGACCCCAGTCAACTATAAAGTTCATATACAGGGTTTAAGACTATATATACCCTAAAACTTGAAGTGGTCGTAAAAGCCTATACATTCTTTAACCTTAGCTATAATATATACATATATTTATTTGCAAAACTACATTACTTCACATCTTGGTTATTATATTTGACAAATAGGCAGACACATAAACAAACACTTCCCATCACCATAACGCCATGACGTCATCGTGAAGCGCTAGCGTATGCCTCGTCGTGTTAACATTTTGCAGATTTTGAAATTTGATATAATGAACTGATTATGGGTCATTTGACGATAATGAAGTAATAATGACTGTTGATATCCATGTCGACTTGACGGGATACAATGGCATTTAACCCATTTAGGCCTGACGTCGAAATTTAAAAAAAATCTTCTAAATCCTAAAGACAGTTTTCTGTATCAGTGGTGCTCAATATCTCATGTCAAGGACCCCAAATAACAAAAATTATATGTAATTGGCCACCGACCCCCATCTGAAAACATGTTGTTCCATGGGGACCAGCAAGAAGCAAAGGTTTGAGTTAAAAAGGTTCGCTGTGAAAGAATATATATTCAAAGATTTGCGCCACATTTTCACGATTTTTCAAAAATAGCAGACCTACAAGCTCACCGAGTGGCGAGCTACGAGCTTGTAGATCTGCTATTTTTCAATAGCTTAAAACACCAAAAGGGGTTCCCGCCCAGAATGGGTTAAATGCAGACTGTGCCCCTGTTTCTGTTCCGTCTCACAGAAAATGAACTGTGTATAATCAAACGAGGAGAAAGTAGGACAGGCGCGCGCACGTGTGCGTGTGTGCGCGTGTGTGCGCGCGTGTGTGTGCGTGCGTGTGTGTGTGTGCGTGCCGTGCTGTGCGTGCATCCGAGCCAGACGTGCGCATGCTGCTCTGCCAGAATGACAATCAATGGTAGTCCTCCTCCTCCCTCTCCTCTCCTTTAATTGAAATTGAATTAGAGACTTTTACCTTTAACTGGGCACGTAAGGAGCAGCCCGGGGGCATGATTTAAAGACATGCACAGCTTCCCATTTAGACCACGGCAAACAACTGCAAGCTCACAAGACAGACAGTAATAGGGTTATTAGAATAAAAGAGACACGCGCGCGCACGCACGCACACACGCACACGCTGACACACAAATACAATAAACACACTTTCATGCGCTGGCGCACGTGCTTTAACCCATTTAGGCCTGACGTCGAAATGTAAAAAAATGTCTTCAGTTTTCTGAAATACTCCATGTTTCTGTATCAGTGGTGCTCAATATTTTATGTCAAGGACCCCAACAATTATATGTAATTGGCCGCCGACCCCCATCTGAAAATATGTTGTTCCAGGGACCTCCCAGAAGCAAAGATTTGAGTTCAAAACATTCACTGTGAAAGAATATATTCAAACATTTGGGCCACATTTTCACAATTTTTCAAAAATAGCAGACCTACAAGCTCGTAGCGCGCCACTCGGTGGCGCGCTACGAGCTTGTAGATCCGCGATTTTTCAATAGCTAAAGCATAACATAATGCTAACACGAAAAGGGGTTCCCGCCCAAAATGGGTTAACACAGAAAACACACCTATGTATGTGTGTACGCTGACGTGCGTGAGCACGTCATACACACACACAGACACACGCACGCACGCATGCACGCACGCACGCGCGCACACACGCAGGCAAAGAAACAAGGTAATTAAAATGATGCGGCTCAGATCAGCGTAGCAGAAGTAAGTGTGTCTAGAAGGACCATTGTGAAGAAGACGTGTGTTCTTTACATCACACGTATACGGATATTAACGTCCTCACTGCTCCCACTCGCACGCCTCGTTCCTGCTTCACCTGTGAATCTACATTCACTGTGAAGTTAGAGATCATCTCAGACTATATATGTATACTCAAATACAATGATGTCTATAATTCTGCCATATTAACGGTATCATAAATTGTTTTTTTTCTTCTCTCCCAGAGCCATATAGAGTATAAGACAGGTGGTGTCAGAAACGTATCTGAAGGTGGCGTTTTATTTATTTTTTTGTTTCTATTTTCTTTTAGTCTATCCCCCGGTCAAAATTCCCAGGTAGGCCATGCTTTGGCTAGGCAAAAATGGCACAGTCGCCGTTCAATGAATCTTAACCCATTTTGGGCGGGAACCCCTTTTGGTGTTAGCATTATGTTATGCTTTAGCTATTGAAAAATAGCAGATCTACAAGCCACCGAGTGGCGCGCTAAGAGCTTATAGGTCTGCTATTTTTGAAAAGTCTTGAAAATGTGGCGCAAATCTTTGAATATATATTTCAGAGCGAACATTTTTAACAAAAATATTTGCTTCTGGGGGGTCCCTGAAACTACATATTTTGAGATGGGTTTAGAAATAAGTTTAGGGTTAGACATAGTTTTACTGGGGTCAAGTTATAGGTATAGGGTTAGGTTTAGGCATAGTTTTACTGGGGTTATAAGGTTAGGAATAAGGTTAGGTTTAACCGTTTAAGCATCATTTACTTTAGGAATACCAGGCCGCGCAGTTCCGCCGGCTGTACGCCCGGGGCGAGTTGGTAAAGGGGCGAGTTGTTTTGTATTTGTCAAAAGCGGTGGGGGGGGATGAAATCACCTATCTGTGAGAGTGGGGTGTCGCGACTCACACAGTGAATGGTGGTGACGTGCCTGGAGTAAGACAGTTAGGACAACTCCGTTCACTTCATGACGCCATGAGTCCAATGGCGGCTCTTCTACATAGACTTCTACTGGCGAAGAGCATAGCGAACAGTCACAATGTCCTGGACCGGAAGTTTGGCAGAATGTTCTGGACTCAGTCATCAGCCCAGCTTTTTAATGACCTTAAATCACTTTATTTTAGATATCTTTTTTAGTAATAGTAGACAGTACAACAGTAAACATTACAGAGACTTTAGTTGTCACTGTACTTTAAAACACTTGTGTTGCGCATCAGACACTCCCAGCCTGTGGAGCGATGCGATCGGTTTTGATATCAATAATCTCCGTCCTTTTGATCAATCTCCGTCCTGAGCGCTGGGCGTTACTAATTGATAGGGCGGAGAACTCCGTCAGGGTGTTAAGGAAATTCATATTACGACGACAAAAAAAACAATATATGGTCAGGTGTAGTGCATTGTGCAGCAGTCTACTGTCTTCTCACGATAGCCATTACACATAATTATACTGTACATACCGCCACAATTGACACAAAAAACAGCTGCTCGTGAAGGCAGCTTTTCAGAACTTCAATTAATCCATTAAGACCTATCAGAACAGATTCTAATGTCTAAATGTCTAAATCATGACAGTTTTCTGGAAAAAAAAAAAACTATTTTTCTATGTCAGTGGTGTCAAGGACCCCAAATATTATCTGTAGTTGGCCTCCGACGACCCCCATCTGAAAATATGTTGTTCCAGGGACGACCCCCCAGAAGCAAATTTTTTAGTTAGCTGGGAAAGAACATAACATTCAAAGATTTGCAGCACGCTTTCACGATTTCTCAAAAAAAAATAGCAGATCTACAAACTCGTAGCGCGGCACTCGGTGCCGCGCTATGAGCTTGTAGATCTGCTATTTTTCAACAGTTAAATGTTTAAAACTAATGTTTAATATGGCCTCACAGGTCTAAATGGTTTAATCAAGAACACGGCTTGCACAACGCCGCGTGAACAATGAAAGACTGAGTGACCTTGGAGCGCTAAGTGTGCCACACTGGGTGTGGAGAGAGTCCAAGAGAGCCAAGACCTTGGTTTATTATTATGGATGAGTTCACGAGACGGCTTAGTGTTTAGAAGCCAACATGCTGACAAATACCGACAATAGGACGATCTATACGAAAGGTCACAAAAGGCTCACTATATAGAAGGCATCCGTAGAATTGGCCTCGGGGTCTAAATGGGTTAACCCATTTTGGGCGGGAACCCCTTTTGGTGTTTTAAGCATTATGTCATAATTTAGCTATTGAAAAATAGCAGATCTACAAGCTCATAGAACTTGTAGGTCTGCTATTTTTGAAAAATTGCGAAAATGTGCCTCAAATCTTGGAATATTATTCTTTCAGAGTTTCAGTTTTTAACTAAAATCTTTGCTTCTGGAGGGTCCCTGGAACAACATATTTTCAGATGGTGGTCGGCGGCATATTACATATCATTTTTGGGGTCCTTGACATGAAATATTGAGAACCACAGACTTTTTTATTTTTATTTCGACGTCAGGCCTAAATGGGTTAAGAGGACCCTCGTGAATCAGCATACAACCAAAACGGACGGGTTCCATTTTGTACAATCTCAGACCTGTAAAGGGTCCATTTGGAGTGGTAAATGGTGCATTTATATAGCGCCTTTATCCGAGGCACTTTACATGGATTGCGCATTGCATTCACCCATTCATTCACTCACACACACACACACACACACACACACACACACACACACACACACACACACACACACACACACACACACACACACACACACACACACACACACACACACACACACACACACACACACACACACACACACACACACACCGATGACAGAGAAAACCATGCAAGGCAGTGAAGGCACCAACCAGCAGCACATACCAATTAGGGGTTCAGAGTCTTTGCTCAAGGACACTAACGACACTAAAACTCTACCCCTGAGCCCACCATCGCCACCCTGTGGAGTGGAGTCCCTATATCAAAGACCCTTGAGGGTCGACCTTTAGCAATCAAATGTCAAAGTCAAAGTCGTACGGTTTGTCACACACGTTACCGGCGGTGAAATTTGTTCTCCGCATTTGACCCATCTGTGAGCGGTGAGCTGCAGCCGTGACGCGCTCAGGAATCATTTGATTTGTAGATTTGACCCCCAATCCAACCCTTTTGATGCTGAGGGCAGTATTATGCGTGTCTTAAGTACCAGGTCTTATTACTTAACTTAAGACCTGTAGGCGTGATCAATGCCATTTGGCTATTCTGAGTGGCCAAACCGCATTGACCACGCCTCCAGGTCTTAAGTTAAGTCATAAGACCTGGTACTTAAGACACGCATAATACTGCCCTGAGTATCAAGCAGGGAGGCATTGGGGTCCCATCTTTACAGTCTTTGGTATATGATGACCCGGCCGGGGATCGAACCCCCGACCTCCCAGTTTTCAGGGCGGACACTCTAACCACAAGGCCACTGTCTGGTGGTCAAATCAGTACTTTAACCACTCAAGGCGGGAGGAACGGTTGAGTTGACGAGAGTCGGACGCGGTCACCAGACACACACACTCTGACCTGTCTGTCACCCTCCATATTGTGTGTGTTCACATTCATGGGGGGGGGGGGGGGGAGCAGCAAACAACAACACAAACCTGCCTCTGTAATTATTCCTCAGTGATGCTTCACTCTCTGTAATTATACACCAAATGTGTGTGTGCGCGTGCGTGCGCGCTCGTGCGTCATTTCATTTTCTCCTTTGTGCAGGTGCGTGTGTACGGATGCACACGTGTGTGCGCGCCAACAACGTGCATGCGTGCATACACACATACTAATGGTCGGACTCGTACAACGTTGTACACGACGCGTGTCTGTCAGCGGCGTGCAATTACGCATCCACATCGGAGAGTCAGAGAGAGAGAGAGAGAGAGAGAGAGTAAAATAGAGACAGTGAGCTTTGAGGTCTTTTGTTTGCAAAATGGCAGTGATTCTGCTGTCCATTTAACTAAAGCGTGTTCATTTGTTTGTTTGTTCGTGTGAGAGTGCACATCACGAGACAGAGAGAAGAGAGCGAGAGAGAGAGAGCCTACTGCGCTATCCAGAGAGATATTTGTTTCTTTGTTTTTGCAAAACAAGCAAGTAAACAAAACAAAAACAGTTAACTGCACGTCTGATTCCTTTCATTTCCATTCCAAAAGGCCAACACATTTTTCCCAGTGACATTTGTCAGTAAACGTACGTTAGGCGCCGTCGCGTCGATGTACTGTAAAAGCATGATACCTTTCATTAATATACAATGAGTCACAGTCTCATGACTACGGCTCTATACTGTGTATAAGCAGTATGGTGCGACCTTGTTTATCCTCTCATGAACTTTAAAGCTAATTTCAAATTTAATTTTAGTTTAGTGAACAGTTTCACCACTTAATTGCACCTCTCTCTCTCTCTCTCTCTCTCTCTCTCTCTCTCTCTCTCTCTCTCTCTCTCTCTCTCTCCTCGCGTAGATTCCGCTGGGTCCCCCTCTCCCTTCCAGCTGAGACCCATCTATTATTGATGCCTGAACATGCTCTCCAAGGATCTGGCATCCATTATTCATGCCTGACCATCCATCTCTCCCAAAGGACCCCCCCATGCCCCCCCCCCATGTCCCCCTCTCTCTCACACACACTGTCTCTATCCTCCTCCTCCTCCTCCTCCTCCTCCTCCTCCTCCTCCTAAAAAAACCTCCTTCGGTCCGTCTGGAGAAGAACTAATAACAGGTGCCCACTCTCTTCCATCTCTGGCTGTCTTCATTTTCTTCTGGGTCAACTGAGCTTTGGGAACATTTAGCTAAGCTCTAACTGCGTGTGTGTGTGTGCGTGCGTGCGTGTGTGTGTGCTTGTGAGTGTGTGCGTGTGTGTGTGCGTGCGCGTGCGTGCAGTGTGCCACCTGGGCAGGGTGGCACTTTGGCAACCTGCTAAACGAGTGTGTGTTTGTATTAAAGATGTATGAAGGCTTCTCTCGCTCCTTGTGACAATTAACAGTGTCTTCCCCCAACGCACGCACGCACACACACACACACACACACGCGCGCACACACACACACAATCTCTGCACCTGAGTAGTCCATCGTGCCAAGAAGAGCCTGCTGCCGTCTGTTCCTGCAACGCGTGCGCACACGCACACACACACACACACACACACACACACACACACACACACACACACACACACACACACACACACACACACACACACACACACACACACACACACACACACACACACACACAAGCACAGCCAGGAGGAAGCAATTGTATACGCGTGTGTGTGTGTGTGTGTGTGTGTGTGTGTGTGTGTGTGTGTGTGTGTGTGTGTGTGTGTGTGTGTGTGTGTGTGTGTGTGTGTGTGCGCGTGTGAATGCAGATGTTATGTATCTTGGACAGATGTGAACTAGGACAGTGAAAACCTGCTCTAAGTAAACATGACGGTGAGAGAAGCACGCACACACACACACACACACCCCCACACACACCCCCACACACACCCCCCCGGCACCCGATATCTCCTCCCATTGCATTAAGTTGCTCTAAAGCGCATGAGGCGATTTCACTCATCCTTCCGGGTAGGAACAGAGTGCAGAGTGCATCATGAACGTGTGCAATGATAGTCAACGGACCAGCGCGTTCATGTGTTTGGGCCAGCGCTGCAATACCAAATTCGGCCACTATGTCCATTTCGCCTCAGGGTTTCCTCTGGGTGCCGTCTCTATTCATATATATACTCTAAGGGGGGGGGGACATGCGACAGGCCAACAGCACGCACACCAAGGCCCGCCCCCGCTCGATCACGATTGGCGGAAGGCCCCCCCTCTATCCTGATTGGATGAAGGCTGGGCCAAAAAGGAAACCTAAGGTTCGTTGACCCCCAGGGGTTAACTTGGGGACAGGGAGGAACTCCTTATATGGTTATAAGTGATATTTGCATACCTTTAAAGGTCAAAACAAATTCCTACAGTATGTGTGTTCAACAGGGCTGGACTGGCCATAGGACGTACCGGGAATATTCCCAGTGGGCCGCGACCGTAGGGGGCCACCATGATAAAAATTGGCTGCCTGGGACAGGCAAGCAGGCCAATAGGCGGCAGGCCACCAGGAAAGGTCCGGGCGTGCTGCCATTCTGAAATAATAATTTCACTGTACCTGTATCAGTGAGTGACAAAATAGACCCTCTTCTGTCTTGAATCCTTTTGCCAGCATCATTCTTGTGAGAGCAACAAAGGGTTGTGTAGTTGTCTGTTGGTTTGTATCATGTATGTTGTTCTGTAAAAGTGGTGGTATTAGGGCTTGTTTGTTTGTGTGTGCCTCGACGGAGCGGCGCGGTAGAGTTAATGCTATCTGCGCGCTGGTTGTGGTGGGCCGGTCTGGGCCAAATTCACGCGAAAATGACTGGGCCGAATTTTTGTCCCAGTCCAGCCCACAACACACAATTGATTGTTTTTGTCAAGGAGAGACGCTGCAGCAAAGATAAAGAGAAAATGTTCTTTTTCCACAAATGAGTCTTGAAAAATGGGGGTCGTCTTATAATCATGCAGTCGCCTTATATTCAGGACAACAACGGTATATGCATAAACGTTCCTTAATGAGTTTGTATTGGGGGTGGGGAGGTGGGCGGGGCAGGGGTCGTGAGACATGGTGGCCAAAGAAAGCATTTCCGGGGGTCTCTCACAGCCAAAAACGTTGAGAAGTGAACCCCTGATCTGGTCTAGTAACACATGAACACAAACACTCACATTTTCAACCTTACAAAACAAACAGCATGCTCTGCTGTCTGTTTTTCAGACATGAATTTATGTTTGTTCTTTTTTTAAATTTTCATCCCACGATTTTGCAACCCTTTTTTTCACCCAGTATCAATTATCTAATGTAATCCTGGGCGCCACACTTCCTCTGTGGGGGGGGGGGGGGGGGGGGGGGGGGGGCAGTGGACTGACCTCATGCTTCCTTCTATGCACGAGGAGTCCAAGCTGCTTCTCTTCACCTAGACTGGAACTCACCTATGCTTTCTGTGGCATAGGCAGCCGGGAGAAACCAGACACAGCTGCGCAACAACATGAGACTAATCAATTAGAGCGACAGAGAGAGAGAGGAGTATGTGTGTGTGTGTGTGTGCGTCAATTTAACAAAGGTGCAGACGATCAGAAATCAGCAGAGAGACCGACGTTTGCGCTACTGTATGCCGAATTTAAGTGGACCCAGACTTTTTTTCTTCTCCCTGGAAATAAAAACGGCTGGGTTTCCGAGGCTATACTTTTCAACTGACATGGGGAGAGTTTCCCCGGGCCGGACGACGTGGCACGTGGAAGGAGCACGTTTCCTTTCCCCTCCATCGGGCGCCCCGGCTGGCCAGGGGGAGGCAGTTTAGAGTCCAGGTTTACTGCATGTTTTTTGTGAGGGTACCTACCCTAGGGGACATGCAAACTCCACGAACATGCAAACTCCACACAGAAAGGCCCTTTCGCCAACCCCGCCTCGGGTATGGGCATTGATGACGCAGGGGAGGGGGCACGCCCCCAGCGCCAACGGCGGGAATCGAACCCAGGACCTTCTGGCTGTGAGGCGACGGCAATACCGACTGTGCCACCGCGCCCCCCTCGGGCCTTAAGTGTTTGTGACCACTCAGCATGTACGCAGTCTGCGTTGCTTTGCTCTTTAGTGGTTCCTCTGCTGAAATAAAGACGAGTTGTTCTTCATGTTTAATTAGCAATCAGCCTGCTTCCTTATGTCCTTGATCCTTATAAATGCCACATATTCAACAAATAACAATCACGTTTAATTAGAATGATTAAAAACAAACCATCTAATCCGTCTCTGCTCCGTGCTACACTATACTCTCTGTACGGATAATGTCATTTGTGTGTGTGTGTGTGTGTGTGTGTGTGTGTGTGTGTGTGTGTGTGTGTGTGTGTGTGTGTGCTTACCTCCTCTTCATGCATGACAAATCACAAAGATCACAGTATAATGAGAGAATAACAAGGGTGTCCTTAAGAAGACATACAGTGTGCACGCACGCACGCACGCACGCACGCACGCACGCACGCACGCCGTATTCACAAACAAACACGTCCTTAAGACACACTGAGGCTTATCAATAGAAGTTAATTAAATTCTTGCATGGTGTATTAATGAAATACTTAGAATAGCTGTTTACACAGTGTGTGTGTGTGTGTGTGTGTGTGTGTGTGTGTGTGTGTGTGTGTGTGTGTGTGTGTGTGTGTGTGTGTGTGTGTGTGTGTGTGTGTGTGTGTGTGTGTGTGTGTGTGTGTGCGTGCGTGCTTGCTTGCGTGCGTGCGTGCGTGCGTGCGTGCGTGCGTGCGTGCGTGCGTGTGTGAGTGGTGTGTTTTCTTAATATATTGTGTTTGCTCTCTCAAGGTAAATGATGAATGACGGACAAAAAGATACAGATACAGATACAGAGAGAGAGAGAGAGAGAGAGAGAGAGAGAGAGAGAGAGAGAGAGATTGAGAGAGAGAGAGAGAGAGAGAGAGAGAGAGAGAGAGAGAGATGTAGGCCTACAGGAGGACAAAACAGCAGTAATAGATTAGAGAATACAAAATGAGAGGGTGTGAATTACAGTCTCAAGTATTTTATAACCATTCATTGCAACAGCCAGACAGTGGCCTTGTGGTTAGAGTGTCCGCCCTGAAACTGGGAGGTCGGGGTTCGATCCCCGGCCGGGTCATACCAAAGACTGTAAAGATGGGACCCAATGCCTCCCTGCTCGACACTCGCATCAAAAGGGTTGGATTGGGGGGTCAAATCTACTAATCAAATGATTCCTGAGCGCGGTACGGCTGCAGCTCACCGCTCCAAGAGATGGGTCAAATGCGGAGAACAAATTTCACTGCGGTAACGTGTGTGACAAATCGTTTGACTTTGAACAAATGGTTGTGCAGTTGGCGAAAAGACTGCTCATCAGTCAAATCTTTGCTTAGGGGGGGTGGGGGTCCCTGCTCTTAACACATTCAGACCATATACGACGTGTGGGAACGTCATAACTATCCATTTTCATTGATATCAATCGAGAGAAAAATATTCTGAAAGGCTCGGCGCGCGTAATCTAAGGAGCTCTCCGTGGTTTTGACCAGATGGATATACTAACTAAGCTCTTCATTTCTGACTTCAACATGCCTCTCGTTCAAAATATGAAGCGAGGGATTATTCAGCGACTTTATCGTAATGACAGCGAGGTAAGCAAGCAAAAATATGTCTCCCGTTTTTTGTCCGGAACGGAAGGGGAGGGCTTACAGAGTAAAAGCGGCCATATCTTCCCCGCAGCCCGAGCTTCTATTTTGAAAGAAATCCCGGCGCTGATTGTGTTAACAGTTTGACTGCATAACCTGTGTTCCACGCTATTTAATGCATGTTCTGCCCCTGCGTAACACGCTAAACCCGCTATTTGTTTATTGTTTTATGTGTTTAATTCGCAGTTTTTTAATAATTAAATAGAAATAGCGGGGCCTGGGCCGTGGCTCAGCGGTCCAGGCACCTTGGCTGGTAATCCAGTCTGGCAGTGTGCCGCGGGTTCGACTCCCGATCCCGTCGGCCTTTACTGCATGTCACTCCCCATTTCCTGTCAGCCTATGTCTATCCCTCCATACAAAATATATAAAATAAAGGTGAAAGCCAAAAAAAAATAGCGGATTTGTCGCGGCCATGGTGACTATATATTCAGGGGGATTTTCATGGATCAAAAGGCGCAAATACTTCGGCGTTATGCTCCAAAGGTAATTAAAACCCATTTTGTGCGGGAACCCCTTTTGGTGTTAGCATTATGTTATGCTTTAGCTATAGAAAAATAGCAGACCTACAAGCTCATAGCACGCCACCAAGTGGCGCGCTACGAGCTTGTAGGTCTGCTATTTTTGAAAAATCGACATACGGTAGAAACATAGCTTTTTCAGAAAACTGTCAGGATGTAGAAGACATTTTTTAGAATCTGATCTCAGGTCAAAATGGGTACAATCCCGGCAGCCTCGATATATATGTCACATATTAATATAAAGCCCTCATAAAGTGTGCATTTTCAGGTCGGGATAACATCCGAAACCTACAGCTACACTGTCTGTTCTTATACGGAGAAGGAGAGATGGTATGGCTGACCGATTGGAAAGCTCTCTCCTTTCCTCCCTGTCTCGTCTCCATCCTCTCACTGCCATCTGTTCCTTAGTGGAGCTTACTGTACCTTCCTCTCTCTGCCCTCTCTCATTCCCCCTTTTCTCATACCACACGCACGCACGCACACACGCTTAGCGTCCCATCTTCCCTCCTATCTCCTTCTCTCTCTCTCTCTCCTCTCCTTCCTTCCACCCACATCCTCCCGTGGGGCATATGTCAGGAGGAAGCAAAGCATCTGCTTCTAGAGTGGGGATTTCATTTAAGGGTGCGTGCGTGCGTGCGTGCGTGCGTGCGTGCGTGCGTGCGTGCGTGCGTGCGTGCGTGCGTGCGTGGTGCGTGCGTGCGTGCGTGCGTGCGTGCGTGCGTGCGTGCGTGCGTGCGTGCATTGTCATGCGTCATTCAGTGTCAGGGCACCTTCCCCATGTCGGTCAAGCAGCGCGGTGGTTCGTTCTGTGACTTGGTCCTAAATGGCGAGAAAGTGGGATGCATTTTCCTGAGGTCAACTAAACCAGTGGTTCCCAAACCTTTTCATGTCAAGGACCCCCGAATTGACACTAATTAGCCTGCGGACCCCGCATTTGAAAATATATGCCAAGGACCCCCATAGATTTTTACAGCTCTAGCAATGATTTTCAACCATTTTCATTTCAAGGGCTCCCGGTTTGACCTGAATTAGGCTACGGAACCCCATTTAATGGCATTTCTATCTCTGGGACCCCCAATGTATATTGAAAAATCAAAGTTAATTTAACTCTGAGAGTGTACAAATGGAGCCAAATGGACCCATTACTTTCTTTTCCTTGCAGGTGATTATTTTTCTAAGTGTTGCAGTTTGGAAGTGCTCGTTAGATATCACTCAACTGCCCTGCGTACCACCTGTTTTGAATTTGCACATAATGCAGGAGGCAGCAGGACGTTGCTTATACTGAAAACGAGTGCTTCCAAACTCTGATGGCAAGATGGCCGCGGTCTGCAATTGGTCAAGTTCCTTCCTTCCTTCCTTCTTTAAAAAAGAAATTATCCCACAATTTTGCAACCCATTTTTTTCACCCAGTGTCAATTATCTAATGTAATCCAGGGCGCTACACTTCCTCTGCCAACCTGGGGAGGGCAGCGGACAGACCTCATGCTTCCTTCTATGCATGAGGAGTCCAAGCTGCTTCTTTTCACCTGACAGTGGGGAGTTTCCCCGGCCGGACGTATAGCACGTGGAAGGAACACGTTATTCCGACCAGTTCCTTTCCCCTCCATCAGGCGACCCGGCTGACCAGGGGGAGGCAGTTTTAGAGACCAGGATTACTGCATGTTTTTTGTGAGGGTACCCACCCTATAGGGGACACGGGGAGAACATGCAAACTCCTCACAGAAAGGGCCCTTTCGCCAACCCTGCCGCCTCGGGTATGGGCACTGATGACGCGGAGGAGAGAACTTCCTTCCTTAGTACCTGGTGCCTTATCTATGTGACATTAAAAGGTATACTGCAGTAGGACAACATAAGGAAGCGCACACACACACACACACACACGTGCATGACTCACACTAGTGTGCACGGAACAGCGGGACAACGCAGAGCACACACACGCCATGCTGTACATACGGTACAGCAGGCGGTATACCGCTAAGCACATAACACCTATGACATGAAGTGTGTGTGCTGCGTGTGTGTGTGTGTGTGTGTGTGTGTGTGTGTGTGTGTGTGTGTGTGTGTGTGTGTGCGGTGACCTTGCTCCGACATTGGCCAGCGCTTGACCATGACAGTGACCGCGCCACACCTATCTGTGAAGCACACACACACACAACGTGGTCGTGCGCAGGCAAACACACGCTCACATCGACTGACACCAACGTCACCTGCTCGATTGCCAATAACACACACACACACACGGACACACACACACGGACACACACACGCGCGCGGACACAGTAGGGTACAGAGCACTTCCTGTCATACATGCGCGTGTGTCCCCGTTGATTAAGTGTAGGTCACTGTGAAATAGACCTCACCTACCGTATATTACATGGAAAAGGACTGTCGCTCGGTTTGCTTATATATATATAGAGAGATTTCCCGATACCGAAATAATAAGTATTATATACTGCCTGTCTCCAAATCTACAAAGATTGACAGAAAAGCATATTTGACAATATATTTTAACACATTGTATTAACTATAGTTATTTTTTTCTGAACGGAAACCCCTTTTGGTGTTTTAACTAAGCGTTATGTTATACTTTATAGCTATTGAAAAATAACAGATCTACAAGCTCATAGCGCGCCACCGAGTGGCGCGCTACGAGCTTGTAGGTCTGCTATTTTTGAAAAATCGTAAAAATGCGGCACAAATCTTTGAATATATATTCTTTCAGAGCCAACGATTTTTTTTATTTTGACGTCAGGCCTAAACTGTGAGCCTTCTCTCCTCTCTCTGTGTCTGTGTCTCTACCCAGCAGCACACATTTCCATTTCTTATTAGTTCTTATTACGTACTTGCGCCTGAGCATGTCAACACCCTAATGACCTTGCCCATGCGGTTGCCCCCTCTCTTTTCAAACGACTATTCAAAATATACTCAAGTAGACGCACGCACGCACGCACGCACGCACGCACGCACGCACGCACGCACGCACGCACGCACGCACGCACGCACGGACGCACGCACGCACGCACGCACGCACGCACGCACGGACGTCGCACGCACGCACGGACGGCAAAACCTCTATTCATTCTCCAATTTGCAGGAAGACCAAACAACAGAGGAAAAAGGATAAGAGTGAATGAAGACACAGTAAATTGTGGCGCGCCATATGCTGCATCAAAAAAATCAAAACTCCATTAGACGGAACGAAGGAAAATAAATAAATAATAATAATCAACAAGCGTCTTAACAAGAGAAGAAATCCCACCAGGGCTTTTACCTCCAATTTGGTCCTATATAGCTGCTATTTAAAACCACCTCCTTGTGTGTGTGTGTGTGTGTGTGTGTGTGTGTGTGTGTGTGTGTGTGTGTGTGTGTGTGTGTGTGTGTGTGTGTGTGTTTTCAGACAGTGCCCTAATGCGTTCTAATGAGTCAAACAAGGGACAACTTTATCTAATCTCCATAAATGGCTTGTCAAATTCACACAGGTCAAAAAGTGGTAGCGCGCGCGCACACACACACACACACACACACACACACACACACACACACACACACACACACACACACACACACACACACACACACACACACACACACACACACACACACACACACACACACACACACACACACACACACACACACACACACACACACCCTTGTGTATACATACAAGAGCACATGCACCAAGCCTGTATTTGAGTGCAGTATAGCCTAATTGAGAGAGATAGAAGTAAGAAATGGAAGAGATTGCACTGGTTGTGAAGAGGAATGGAAGGCAAAGAGACGTTTAGCTGTTATTTGCAGTCACTTAGCTCTCCTTCTCTGTCTCCCACCTTATGAAAAGGTAGAGCAAGTGATTTTATTTGGTTAAAATAAGTGTTTAAAAGCTCTATATAGAGAGTATGCACATGCATGATTTTCCCATCAGGACACGCCCCCCTCATCTAGACTGAGTGGCAAAACATTGAGCAGCATGGAGTGTTGGAGTTTGGAAGCGCTCGTTGGAAATCACTCAACCGTCCTGCGTACCACCTGTTTCTAAATGTCACATAATGCAGGAGGCGGCAAAATGTTGTGTCATTGAAAACAAGCACTTCCAAACTCTGACACTTCCAGAGTGCAGGGCATGCACGGCATTTCTTGACAGAAAGTAGCTCATAACGTTTCTATGGTGGATTTTTATGAAACAAAAACTTTGCAGATAGAAAGAGGATAATTCAAGCTTTTCGTACAGCTGCAATGTTGGTGAGTTTAACATTGTTTAATGCAATCAGACAGGACTTTTCTGTTATAGGATGAATGGGCTGTCAAGGCCAGAAAGTAGTTTTTTGCCACTCAGTGGGCGTTCCCGCATAACTTCCAGGTACGATGATGTCACGCGCATACCCTCTATTGTGATAGTCCTCATTGCTATATAGAGCGTCGCAGTCCCGCCCCCCGACGAGAGGGCATTGCAAGACCAAACAATGAACATCAATGATGTTTAGGTGAAAAAAAAGAACATAAAAAAAATATATTAATTAAGTAATTCATTAAAATAAAAATGTTGACCAAAAGCATCGCTGGGGCTTGCAGGGTTTTAAGCCTCAGGCAAAACCAACTCATGACAATAAACACAATGTTTTGGGCAGATCAAATAATTTTTTTTGTAATTTATAGTAATGTAGGCCTACTTAAGTACAATTTTAAGATATTTGTACTTTACTTGAGTATTTCCAATTTCCAATACTTTAACTTCTACTCCACTACATCTCAGATCTAAGTAATGTACTTTTAGCCTACTCCACTACATTTATTTGAAAACTATAGTTACTAGAGATGTCCCGATAGTTTTACTGTATCGGTATCGGAAAAGTATCGGAATCGGCCCTTATTTGTCATATCGGGTCATATCGGTATCGGCGAATATGCCAGTCAGGGGTTGAGATTATGGCAAGTAAATAAAATGTTGGGACATGTGGAGTTTGCTTTGGAGTTGCCCAAATTGCAAGTGCACATATGAGTGAGTCTGCTATAAACACAGCATGAGATATATAGCTATATAAACACAACACGAGATATATAGCTATATAAACACAACACGAGATATATAGCTATATAAACACAACACGAGATATATAGCTATATAAACACAACACGAGATATATAGCTATATAAACACAACACGAGATATATAGCTATATAAACACAACACGAGATCACAACACTGGTATATGTATTCTCTATCGGTATCGGCTAACACAGAAATTGTGGTATCGGGGTCGGATCGGGAACGAAAAAAGTGTATAGGAACATCCCTACTATAGCATTACAAAACATACATTAACCACTTCAGCCCTATACATTTCCGGGCCATTTGAAAATAGCCGATCTACAAGCTCACAATTGGCATTATCTACACTTGTGAGCTTGTAGATCTGCTATTTTCAAAAGATTTGTATACATTTGAAGACCCGAAATGTGACCTGATCTGCATAATGAGTACTTTTACTTTTGGTACTTTAAGAACATTTTGATACCAACACTTTTGTACTTTTACTCAAGTACATTTTTAATTCTGTACTTTTACTTGTAACAGAGTATTTCTATATTGCAGTATTGATATACTTTTAGTAAAACATTTGAGCACTTTTTCCACCACTGGATAAGCTACACTTTAACCTGGCGAAGCCGAGGTGATTGTACTGTGCACTCTCTGTGTGTGCGTGTGCGTGCGTGTGTGCGCGCGCGCGCGTGCATGTGTGTGCGGGCACTGTCATGTGCACTAGTGTAAATGAGTGTGAGCATGTTTCTGTAGCATTGCTTGTATATATCTGTGCATGATGTGACAGACGCGGTGCAGCACAAAGTGGGTTTTGTGCTTTGTGTGTGCGTGGGTGCATGGATACGTGCGTGTGTGTGTGTGTGTGTGTGTGTGTGTGTGTGTGTGTGTGTGTGTGTGTGTGTGTGTGTGTGTGTGTTCCTGGCACCGCTTTGATGCCATCACAAAGATCTAGCCGTCGCTTTGTGATTTTCCTTTTTGTTGTGAAGGTGCTGCTCTGTCTCTCTTTCTCTCCGCCCCGTCTGTCTCCCACTCTCAGACAGCACCCCCCTCCCTCTATTGTCTCTCTCTGTCTCCCTCTCTGTCTGTCTGTCTCTCTGTCCCCTTCTCCATGTTTCCCTCTCCCTGTCTCCCTCTCTGTCTGTCTTTCTCTCTGTCTACTGTCCCCATCTCCATGTCTCCCTCTGTCTGTCTGTCTCTCTGTTTCTCTGTCTCCCTCCCCCTCTCTGTCTGTCTTTCTCTCTGTTTCTCTGTCTCCCATCTCCATGTCTCCCGCTCCCTCTCTGTCTGTCTCTCTGTCCCCATCTCCCTGTCTGTCTCTCTGTCCCCATCTCCCTGTCTGTCTCTCTGTCCCCTTCTCCATGTTTCCCTCTCCCCCTCTCTGTCTGTCTTTCTCTCTGTCTACTGTCCCCATCTCCATGTCTCCCTCTGTCTGTCTGTCTCTCTGTTTATCTGTCTCCCTCCCCCTCTCTGTCTGTCTTTCTCTCTGTTTCTCTGTCTCCCATCTCCATGTCTCCTGCTCCCTCTCTGTCTTTCTCTCTGTCCCCGTCTCTCTGTCCATTTTTCATTTTGGATTGTGTTTGATCTTCGAATGAAGCCTGACTCTGAGGGGTGTGAGTGCATGTCTACTTGGCGAGTGGGCGTCTGCATGTGTGTGTGTGTGTGTGTGCACGCGTGCATGTGTGTGTGTTTGCACGTGTGCATGTGTGTGTGTTTGCAGTGCCTGACGTCTCTTTGAGGCCATCTGGAGTTGGGCACATGTGGGAAAACCCAGCATTCACAGTGAATGCCACCACTGAAGAGAAAGAGTGTGCGTGCGTGCACGTTTGTAACAGAAGATATCACAGTTGACATTAACCTTCACACACACACACACACACACACACACACACACACACACACACACACACACACACACACACACACACACACACACACACACACACACACACACACAGTCTGGTGTAATCAGGGTGGGCTGAGGTTTTTAAGCTTTGATATAATAATAACCAGTGGGATGTTGTCATATGAAGAAGAAGAAGAAAAAAAGTCTATTTGAGAGCTTTCCACAAAAAATGGATGTCAGGCCCAGACGGTTCGCTCTGGGCTCCTATAGGGCGTTAGCTCAACCATCTGGGCTCCTATAGGACGTTAGCTCAACGATCTGGGCTCCTATAGGACGTTAGCTCAACGATCTGGGCTCCTATAGGACGGTTAGCTCAACCGTCTGGGCTCCTATAGGACGTTAGCTCAACCGTCTGGGCTCCTATAGGACGGTTAGCTCAACCGTCTGGGCTCCTATAGGATGTTAGCTCAACCGTCTGGGCTCCTATAGGACGTTAGCTCAACCATCTGGGCTCCTATAGGACGTTAGCTCAACCGTCTGGGCTCCTATAGGACGTTAGCTCAACCGTCTGGGCTCCTATAGGACGGTTAGCTCAACCGTCTGGGCTCCTATAGGACGCTAGCTCAACGATCTGGGCTCCTATAGGACGGTTAGCTCAACCGTCTGGGCTCCTATAGGACGTTATAGCTCAACCGTCTGGGCTCCTATAGGACGGTTAGCTCAACCGTCTGGGCTCCTATAGGACGGTTAGCTCAACTGTCTGGGCTCCTATAGGACGGTTAGCTCAACTGTCTGGGCTCCTATAGGACGTTATAGCTCAACCGTCTGGGCTCCTATAGGACGTTAGCTCAACTGTCTGGGCTCCTATAGGACGTTAGCTCAACTGTCTGGGCTCCTATAGGACGGTTAGCTCAACCGTCTGGGCTCCTATAGGACGTTAGCTCAACCGTCTGGGCTCCTATAGGACGTTAGCTCAACTGTCTGGGCTCCTATAGGACGTTAGCTCAACTGTCTGGGCTCCTATAGGACGGTTAGCTCAACCGTCTGGGCTCCTATAGGACGTTAGCTCAACCGTCTGGGCTCCTATAGGACGTTAGCTCAACGATCTGGGCTCCTATAGGACGTTAGCTCAACCATCTGGGCTCCTATAGGACGTTAGCTCAACCATCTGGGCTCCTATAGGACGTTAGCTCAACATTACATTACATTACATTACAGTCATTTAGCAGACGCTTTTATCCAAAGCGACTTACAATAAGTGTATTCAACATAGGTAGGGAACAAAAACTACTAATCACCAGAAGTTTTTAGTGCATTTTCTGCAAAAACAAGCAACCAAGAGTATACCTAGCGCTAAGGTAAAAGTGCAATATATCAGCTACCTATTTCCTTAACCAGATGAGACAAAATAGCTAAATCAAATGAGCATGAGCTAAAACAATTAAGTGTATCGACTAAACAAGATCCAATAAACAATACAACAATAGAAAACAAGCGTTCGTACAACTAGTTAACAACAAGTAGGTCAGGCAGAGAGGAAGGGTAGTGTTTCCTGAAGAGGTGGGTTTTCAACCTGCGGCGAAATATGGGCAGTGACTCTGCTGTCCTAACATCAGTGGGGAGTTCATTCCACCACTGTGGGGCCAGAACAGAAAAGAGTCGTGACCGTGTGGATCGGCCAGAAGGACCCTTGAGTGACGAGGCAATCAGTCGCCCCGAGGTGGCAGACCGAAGTGGTCGGGCAGGGGTGTAGGCATCGACCATAGCCCGGAGATAGGAAGGAGCTGTTCCTTTCACTGCCCTATAGGCTAACACCAGGGTTTTGAACTGGATGCGGGCCGCTACGGGGAGCCAGTGTAGAGAACGGAGAAGGATGGTTGTGTGGGAGAACTTGGGGCGGTTGAACACCAGACGAGCCGCAGCTTTCTGAACAAGCTCCAGAGGTCTGATGGCAGATGCCGGAGCACCAGCAAGGAGGGAGTTGCAGTAGTCCAGGCGGGAGATGACGAGAGCCTGGATGAGCACCTGGGCTGCCTTCTCCGTGAGGAAGGGGCGAATCCTCCTGATGTTGTAGAGGAGGAATCTGCAGGACCTTGTCACTGATGCGATGTTTGCCGAGAACGTCAGTTGATCGTCCAGGGTCACACCCAGATTTTTCGCAGTGCGAGTTGAGGTCACCACAGCATTATCAATGGTGATGGCCATGTCTCGGTGCGGACAGCCCTTCCCCGGGAGGAACATCAGCTCGGTCTTGTCCAGGTTGAGCTTCAGGTGGTTTGTCGACATCCACGCCGAGATGTCAGCCAGACAAGCAGCAATGCGTGCCTCCACTTGGGTATCAGAGGGGGGGAATGAGAGGATCAGCTGGGTGTCATCGGCATAGCAGTGGTAGGAAAAGCCATGGGAGTGGATGACAGCACCCAGAGATGTAGTGTAGAGAGAGAAAAGAAGAGGACCCAGAACCGAGCCTTGGGGAACCCCAGTTGTGAGCCTGTGTGGTTCTGACACAGACCCTCTCAGCATCACCTGGTAGGAGCGACCCGTCAGGTAGGATGCAAACAGGGAGAGTGCAGAGCCTGAGACACCCATCCCCTCGAGGGTGGAGAGGAGGATCTGATGGTTCACTGTGTCGAACGCTGCAGACAGGTCCAGGAGTATCAGGACGGAGGAGAGAGAGTTCGCTCTAGCGGCATGGAGCGACTCCGTCACTGCCAGCAGGGCAGTCTCTGTCGAGTGACCCACTTTGAAACCAGACTGGTTGGAGTCCAGGAGGTTGTTCTGGTGGAGATAGGAGGACAGTTGTTTAAAGACAGCACGTTCGAGAGTTTTAGATAGGAAGGATAGAAGGGAAACCGGTCTGTAGTTCTTGATCTCAGAGGGGTCAAGTGTCGGTTTCTTCAGGAGGGGGGTGACTCTGGCAGTCTTGAAAGTAGAGGGAAAGTAGCCAGATGTCAGAGAGGTGTTAATAAGGTGGGTTAAGAAGGGAAGAAGTTCAGGTGCAATAGACTGCAACAGAGTGGATGGGACCGGGTCCAGAGAGCATGAGGTGGGGCGACTAGAGGTAACAAGGAGAAGGACCTCGTTAGGGGAGAGGGGAGAGAAGTGGGATAGAGAGGGGATGGGGGGGGGAAGAGGAGTAGATGAAGGTAGAGAGGGGGGGGTGGCAGGCAGACGGGTGTGGGCAGTGCGCAGGGCACCAGCCGGGGGAGGAGGGAAGGAGGATCGGATATCGTTCACCTTCTTGTCAAAGAAGTTGGCGAAATCGTCAGGGAGGAGGGACGAGGAGGGAGGAGGGGGTGGTGGTTGTAGGAGAGAGGAGAAAGTTTCAAAGAGTTTTTTAGGGTTGGAAGCAGAAGCCTGAATTTTAGTGCAGAAAAAAGCAGCTTTAGCAGCTGATAGAGAGGAGGAAAAAGTAGAAATGAGAGATTGGAAGGTGAGAAGGTCCTCCGGGAGGTTGCCCTTTCTCCATTTGCGCTCAGCCGCTCTCAGGCTCCGTCTCTCAGTCCGCACTGAGTCCGACAACCAGGGGGCAGGTGGAGTTTGGCGTGCAGGCCTGGTGGTGAGGGGACAGAGATGGTCGAGAGAAGAGGATAGAGTAGAGAAAAGAAGATCTGTGGCGGTATCAGGGGATAGAAGAGCAAAGGATTCAGGGGCAGGGAGAGCAGAGAGAACAGAAGAGGAAAGATCAGTGGAGGAAAGTGAGCGAAGATTGTGACGTGAGGAAATCATGTGGGTAGGGAGGGGCTGTGAGGGGGGAGAGGAGAGAGAGAGAGAGTAGGACATGAAGTAGTGATCAGAGAGTTTCTTACCCTTTTCACTGGAAAGAGGAGTGACAGACAGGTTAGCAATAGAGCAGCCTCTGGTGAAGATCAGGTCCAGTTGGTTGCCCGCCTCATGGGTAGGAGGAGATGGGGAAAGAACTAGGTCAAAGGCGGCGAGAAACGAAAGTAGTGGGTCTAGCTGCTTCTCAGTCGGGAGGTTGAAGTCACCCAGAAGGATGAATCCAGAGCCATCAACAGGGAAGTGGGAGACTAGATGGTCCAGCTCCTCCAGGAAGCCACCAGCAGGGCCCGGTGGGCGATAAACAGCTGCAATGGTGAGCTTGACTGGATGAGAAACAGTGACCACATGAAATTCAAATGAGGTAGGAGAGAATAGTGACAGTGAAACAGGAGAGTATTTCCATTTTCTGGAAATGAGCAGACCAACCCCACCACCTGTCCGCACGGCTCTGGGAGTGTGAGAGAAAGAGTACACATCTGACAGAGCCGCGGGCGTAGCTGTGTTTTCTGGTCTGATCCAGGTCTCAGTCAGAGCAAGGAAGTCAAGGGAGAGCAAGGACGCGTAGGCTGAGATGAAAGCAGATTTGCCTTCCACCACAGCTGAGTGGCAATTCCAAAGCCCTCCCGTTACCACTTGCTCGACGTGAGTTGAAAGAGTAGGATAGATGAGATTAGTTGTGTCGCGACATCTGGGTGGAACCCAGTGTTTGTGCGACCGCCAGGAAGAAGAGAGGACAGGAATAGGAAGAAAACACATTGTAGATCACTAAACATATACCACAATACACTACTATATCTATCACACTACTATATATGTCACTAATCAATGCTACAGCTTATCGTTCAGTGACGAAGTCGGACTTTGACAAAGTCGCCTGTCGCCTTTGTTCGCCTGGCCTTCGTTTGCTGGCCGCCGCTTAACAGCTGACGCTTTCACCTGGTGGTATAAGGCCACTCCAACTGATTGCTAATCGTCTGCCAGGAGTGCTGGCTAAAGCACTCACTTCACACTTCACAAGGAAATCAAGTGGCCTATACTACTTATCAAGTGGCCTATCACAGGGTGAAACTAGTTACACTAGTCCAAAGTGTCCAAAGCCTACTGCTTCAACACAAACAATACAACTATAAACTACTGACTACCACACAAGCTAATAATATAATACTAATACAAAAGTACTTAGAGTAACACTAACAGCAGTTTGCTAAAATACAAAAGAATGCTACTTACTCAACTAGACAGGGGCCAGGAGCTCCGTTCACTTCAAATGTTGGTTTACACACTGAATTGAATACTCCCAACCTGGCTACTTAACCCTAGAGCTGTGCTGGCTAAAGCACTCACTTCACACTTCACAAGGAAATCAAGTGGCCTATACTACTTATCAAGTGGCCTATCACAGGGTGAAACTAGTTACACTAGTCCAAAGTGTCCAAAGCCTACTGCTTCAACACAAACAATACAACTATAAACTACTGACTACCACACAAGCTAATAATATAATACTAATACAAAAGTACTTAGAGTAACACTAACAGCAGTTTGCTAAAATACAAAAGAATGCTACTTACTCAACTAGACAGGGGCCAGGAGCTCCGTTCACTTCAAATGTTGGTTTACACAACCATCTGGGCTCCTATAGGACGTTAGCTCAACGATATGGGCTCCTATAGGACGTTAGCTCAACGATATGGGCTCCTATAGGACGTTAGCTCAACCGTCTGGGCTCCTATAGGACGTTAGCTCAACCATCTGGGCTCCTATAGGACATTAGCTCAACCGCCTGGGCTCCTATAGGACGTTAGCTCAACTTTCAACCTATCAATAAAGGCAGAAAAAGCCTAAAAGATATCTTACAACAAAATGGATGTCAGCGCAACTCTCTCTGCTTCGCTCTTCCGCACTGTACTGTATGTCTAATAGTTCTCAAAGTGGGCTTGTACATCTGCTATTTTTGAACATTTACAAAACAATCTTGATCAAGTGTTTGTGTGTGTGTGTGTGTGTGTGTGTGTGGGGGGGGGGGGGGGTGATGAGCATGTGTGTGTATCCACTTGTATTAGTATTACAGCTGTTAGTTGTGAAATTATAGATAAAATAAGTCAGCAAGCAGAATGAAAAACAGAGGAGGGGGAAACGAGGAGAACACGGCTGAGAGAGAGAGAGAGAGAGAGAGAGAGAGAGAGAGAGAGAGAGAGAGAGAGAGAGAGATAGATCAGTTGTTTGTTTATTTGGACATCCACCTGGCCGCCACGTGGAGTGAATAATAGATGTGAGGGAATAGAAGGGTACAGAGAACAGAGAGAGGGGGGGTGGGGGGGCAGGTTGGATGTCAGAGGGATGATCTCTCTTTGATTCCAACACTGTATAGCTCTCCCCCCCCCCCCCTATACACAAACACACTTAACACAACTAAAGCCTGTTCCTTTAAAGATGGAGTTCCGTGACCCCCCCCCCCCCCCTAAAACATGATCATCAGGTACTATGATACTATAGAATGCAAATTGTAAATTGATTGCCACCTCTACTTTTTAATACATTTATACCGTGGTGGAAAATAACTCAAATGTTTTACTTAAGTATAAAAGTATCAATACTGCAATATTGTGGCCAAATTTGACTGAGGGACTGCCATTGGATTTTTTTTTAATTTTCTTTTTCATGTCATATGAAAGCAGGGAATCATAGCTTCAACATATAGCTTTGACATATTGGTTGTTAACTTGTAACAACAACATATCAATTAAATGAAAAAAATAAAAATACCCCTACTGTCAGTCAGTCAGTCAGTCAGTCACTCACTCACTCACTCACACATTCACTCACTCACTCACACATTCACTCACTCACTCACACGTTCACTCACTCACTCACTCACTCACTCACACATTCACTCACTCACTCACACATTCACTCACTCACTCACACATTCACTCACTCACTCACACATTCACTCACTCACTCACACATTCACTCACTCACTCACACGTTCACTCACTCACTCACTCACTCACTCACACATTCACTCACTCACTCACACATTCAGTCACTCACTCACTCGCACATATACACGTACGCACACATGCATGCACGCACACATTGTGGCCCATGTACTGCACATATATAAGCACACATGTAGACACAAACTCACCCACATGAGAGCACGAGTAGTACACACAAAATATGCATGCACACTAAAATGTGCATGAGTGTGCGAGTGAGCATGCGTGTACGCCACGCCACGCCACGCCACGCCACGCCACGCCACGCCACGCCACGCACGCAAGCACACGGGAGTCCGTAGACTAATGCATGTCCAACTGGGCTTCCTTGAAATTAAACATGCTGACAATCACTGCTAGAGCCGTAAAGATCTTATCTCTTATGGGGGTCCCTGGCATATCTTTTCTAATGGGGGTCTGCGGGATAATTAGTATCAATTTGGGGGTCCTTGACATGAGCTCTAGGGAGTATGCGTGCACAGTTCCATGCCGGTTGTTCCGTTTCATGCTGATCAGCTGCCCACACCCAGACGGACTAGCGGACACAATAAATAATTTAACCTTTTCATGTCAAGGACCCCTAAATTGACACTAATTATCCCGTGGACCCCCATTTGAAAATATATGCCAGGGACCTCCATAAGATAAGATGTTTACGGCTCTAGCAGTGATTCTCAAGCCGTTTAATTTCAAGGACCCCCAGTTTGACATGCATTAGTCTACGGACCCCCATTTAATGGCATTTCTATCTCTGGAACCCCCAATTTATATTGTAAAATCAACTCTGAGACCCCAATTGTACACTCTCTGAGTTACAGACCCATAAGGGTCGATTTGGTTCCAAACTATCATTTAGCTGGGGACCCCCTGGAACTCCCTCAGGTACCCCTGGGGGTCCCCGGACCCCACTTTGGGAACTACTGATTTAGACCACAGTCACCACACTCATTTGGAGTATTTTTGGTAAATGGTGCATTTATATAGCTTTTATCTAAAGCGCTTTACATAGATTGTGTGTTACATTCACCCATTCGCACATTAATGGCGGAGGAAACCAATGCAAGGCACCAACCAGCACATCAGGAGCAAATTAGGGGTTCAGAGTGTTGCTCAAGGACACTTCGACACTAATCCTGGGGGAGCCCTGGACGGAGCCCATCGGGCCTTTCTACCAGACACTCTACCCCTGAGCCACTGCCGCCCTGGCAAATGTTTGTCATTTTGTCCAATGTTTGTCATTGTACATTTGCGCACAATGTAAAACGTGTCCTCTGCATTGAACCCATCCTAACTATTAGGAGCAGTGGGTTCTATTAATACAGCGCTCAGGGAGCAGGTATAGGGGTTAAGTGTTTTGCTCAGGGACACTTCAACACAGACTGGGCGGTCGGGGAGTTGAACCTGGGACCTTCTGATTCCCAGAAGGCCTTCTTTCTCTGCCCACTCAGCTATGGCCGCCCTATATACTTCCATATCGTTGCTGTCGGGAAGAAAAATCTAACTCCATTATTTTTAGGAAATGAAAAATATAATTTTTTAAGGAAATGAAGAAAACCTTATATTTTTTTAAACGATGCAATACTGCCTCATCAAAGTCGATGTTGTGACTCTGGATATTGTCGATTACTTGCATGAGAAGGAGAGAGGTGGTGGAGTTAGCTAACCTGACTCCGCCAGATGGGGCAGCAGAGAGTACACTGGGTTCCCCCCTCCCAGTGTACTCTCTGCTGCCCCATCTGGCGTAGTCAGGTTAGGAGTTAGCTGCTTTAGCAGACAGTTTGAGGGTACAATGGAGTTAAGAGGTTTTGTCAAATGCGTTTACTATACTTGGACTCCATTGGATCAATATTTTCGAAACAACACACATACGTAAAGGGTGTTCAATAGCAACTGATTTATGCAAAAAATAAAAAAAACTCAAAAATGGAGTTATGAGGTTTCCTCCCGACAGCAAATGATATGATACGCCCTAGGTAATTTGTTGACCGGGATTACTTGGGATCCTTTTTCCCCCTCATCTACACCGAATCGTGTTGCCCAAAATAGCCAATCTATAAGCTCTCGATGTGTTGCAATGTGTTTATTATCACCAAATGTTCCGCAAATGATATGCCCAGTAAGAGTACGTATTGAGTAAGATGTTAATTAGCATGAAAAAGTATAATAGTAGTACATTATGATGGTAAAAGTACAAACCTTGTCAAACCTTTTCGAAAATAGCATATCCACAAGCTGAAATGACCACTCATGCACACACCTGCAAACACGCATGCGCACGCACACATGCACACATGCGCACACATGCACGCGCACGCACACACACACACACAAAGAGCTGAAAAAAGGTGAGTGTTTGAAAAGTTCCTCCGAAAGCAGCCAGTTGGGTGGCAGCGCTGCAGAGGGGATGGAGGGATGAAAGAGATAGCATGAAAGAGAGAGAGAGAGGGGGGGGGGGGGGTGTAACGTAGGTGTGCACGACATGCGGAGCAAAGTGCACCATAGTGACTGATTGGCAGAGCAGATCGCATGCCAGACCATAGTCACTGCATGGACACATGAAGGGAAAGGAAGGAGATGATCACGTTGTGCACACACACACACACACACACACACACACACACACACACACACACACACACACACACACACACACACACACACACACACACACACACACACACACACACACACACACACTGCATGTTCTGAACCTCATGAATGTCAGAATGTCAATAAATAATGATTTGGCTAACCCTCCCTCCCTCCCGCAACATACGTGCAGACACACGGACACATAACGCGTCACACAACAGGCGTGTCGCGCATGCACGGGGCAAACACGCACGCACGCTGAGCACAGTTACTGTAGAATACATAACTTCCATGTTTTAGCTAATGGAAAGTTTCCTCTGTGTCTCTATAAGTATACCTGTGTGATTACGGCGTCCAGCCAGGGCCCGTCACTCACAGGAATGACCACACACACACACACACACACTTGTGTCTGTAAATATGCACACACAGGCACACGCGCACGCACACACACAATTGAAGTGACTGCAGGCGCCTACATCAGAATGCAGGTTGGAGATTTGACATTCCTGGAGGCTGTGTCCGTCTAGCCAGTTAAGGGGAGAACAGCCAATACCGCGTGCGCACACACACACACACACACACACACACACACACACACACACACACACACACACACACACACACACACACACACACACACACACACACACAGAGAACGAGTCCCTGACTATCTGATGAGTCTAATGCTGATCCAAGTCAATAGTGATAGACAAAAAAAAACAAAAGATGGCTTTTACATGTTCCTCCCTCTTTGCCAACCTGCGTGTGCGCGCACGTGTGCGTGTGTGTGCGTGCGTGTGTGTCCTGTAACAGTAATGAAGGCAGTCTGAGAGATTATCACAGTTGGGGCGCGAGCAGACCTCAAGGTTAAAGAAGCACAGAGCCACAGTGAAAACAGTGGTGTGTGTGTGTGTGTGTGTGTGTGTGTGTGTGTGTGTGTGTGTGTGTGTGTGTGTGTGTGTGTGTGTGCGTGCGTTTATTTTTTGAGGACCACAGAGCCGAGAGATGCCAGACAAAAGCCTTGATGATTGATTGATGGAATGGTAAGACAGAGAGAGAGAGAGAGAGAGAGAGAGAGAGAGAGAGAGAGAGAGAGAGAGAGAGAGAGAGAGAGAGAGAGAGAGAGAGAGACAGAATGACTGATAGACAGTGGAGAGTGAGAGAAGGTGAGCTGGAGAGCAACGAGGAGAGAGAGAAAGACATTTTTAATAAAACGCTGTCAACCTGATGACTTTTATCAGCCCAAAATGTTGACTCTTAACCTCCATAGAAGCAGTCGTACAGATAAAACAAAATGAATTTGCCCTGAAGAAACCACTTAAATCCCATTATTATAATAGTTGACCGGGATGCTCCAAGGCTCAATACTAGGTCCGCTAATGTTTCTCTTGTACATCTTACCTTTACGCTTTGTGAAAAAACATAAGTAAATGTCATCATGAATATTGATAATAACCTATGAGCATTTCTATCTTATCTCTGGGACCCCCAATTCATATTGTACAATCAATGTTAATTTAACTCTGAGAGTGTACAAACAGAACCAAATGGACCCGCTAGGGTCCATTTGGTTCTGTTTGTACACTGCTTTATAACTATGGAAAACACTCACAGGAGCTCCCGTCTGCAGGGGATGGTGGATAAATATGCATTCTAGAGTGTCATGCCACCAACATGTGGAAGCCCCACCACCACCACCACCAACAACAACAACAATCAAAAGGTGGTAGTAAATGGTAAATGGTGCATTTTTATATTTTACATAGATTGTGCATTACATTCACCCATGCACACACACATTCATACACCGATTGCGGCGGAAGCCATGCAAGGTACCAACCAGCACATCGGGAGCAATTTGGGGTTCAGTGTCTTGCCCAAGGACGCTTCGACATGTAGACAGGAGGACCCGGGATTCGAACCGCCGACCCATGGATCATTGGACGACCTAATCTACCTCTTGAGCCACAGCCGCCCCGACTGTAGTGAGTGACTCCCTGAGTCCCTATCCTCTTTCAAACCCACTATAAAAAGAGACTTTTTCCAACATGTTATTTCCATTTTTAACAGGATCTGGATAAGACTATAGCTATTTTCCGTTTAGACTGTATATATTTTTGTATCGCTCCCGACATCGATGATGTGGAACAAACTCCCACCGTACCTTCGACAGGCAGCCTCCGTAGACATTTTTTAAAGCGCAGCTCAAGACCAATACTTCTACAACGTTGCTTTTAATTGCTCTTTTAAATTCCTTGTTATTCATGTCCTCACTGTATTGCATTACTGCTATTATTTTAACGTTTTATGCCTTGACCTTTTCTTTTCTTTTCTCCGTTGCTCTGTAAAGCACTTTGAAGCTGCATTTCATGTCATGAAAGGTGCACCACAAATAAATTTGTATTTTTCTTATTATTATTATTCAACCAATCAATAAAAATAACTAAACAATTGACATGTAAAAAGACACATCTTATGGTTCATGCATATTTGCAGTCTTTAGTCTGTGCTGAAAGTGTATCCTGGGCGTTTATGACTGTTTAATGAACCTTGCCGAATGGCCTCTGAAGTTTTAATGTCATCTCATTCAATTAAAGTTGGAGGCAGAGACGGACCTGAGGGGGCAATAAGTCACGTACTGGTATTATCCTGCCCTGCTAATTACTGAGGCAATGAACTTTAATTAATATCACCACGCTTGTTTCTTTGTGTAGTGTGTGTGTAGTGTGTGTGTGTGTGTGTGTGTGTGTGTGTGTGTGTGTGTCAATCTGCAGGAAGTGTGTGTGTGCACTCAAGAGAGATGGCTTCAGATAAACACGAGCTGACCCGATGTGCAACTGGAAACAGACACAGACGCGCGCGCATGCATGCACGCACGTATGCACACACACACACACACATGCACACGCACACACACGCTTTCTGGAGGCTGACATTTTCTCGGTGTGTGCAAAAGACAGTGACACCGTGAACCCGGGTGGGCTAGCAACGGCGCCGTTAGCATTAGCATAATTATCGGAATCATCATCGCCGTCACATGGCGAGCTCATGTGAACAAACGAGAACAACCACAACATGATGAGACACGACCAGTGTTGATTTCGTCGACTAATACTGTGACAGAAAAATGTTCGTCGACCAGAGTTTTTTTTCACTGACGAAATCTAAACGGAAACTAAATAAATGGTAAATGGTGCATTTATATAGCGCCTTTATCCAAGGCGCTTTACATACATTGTGCATTACATTCACCCATTCACACACACATTCATACACTGATGGCAGCGGAAACCATGCAAGGTACCAACCAGCACATCAGGAGCAATTAGGGGTTCAGTGTCTTGCTCAAGGACACTTCAACACTAACTCTGGGGGAGCCCGGGTTCGAACAGGCAACCTTACAGTTACCATCCAGCCACTCTACCCCTGAGCCACCGCCGCCCCTAAATGAAAGCTAAACTATGGTGACTAAAACCGTGGCTAAATATAATTGACAGTTTCGTCAACAAATAAAAACTAGACTAAAATTAATGTTAGGAAGGGACTAGTGGACAAGAGATCCAGTATATGAGTCATTTTATACTTAATTGGTTTCACGCTGATAATAGCGGATGCGACGCGTTGTGAGCTTGTAGATCTGCTGTGTGACGTATTGGTGTGAGGGCTGCTGCGTATAGAAGCCCCCAACCCCCAACCTCTAGTGTATTTTAAACATGTTATAATTTAGCTATTGAAAAATAGCAGATCTACAAGCTCGTAGCTACGAGCTTGTAGATCTGCTATTTTTGAAAAATCCTAAATGGGTTAAATAAGCTAAAATGATCTTCATAGGGCTGGTCTATCTGCTGATAGGGTACGTCATGACTACTGAATCCATGCATTCAGATTCACCTGGTTGGAAACTAGCCTGGGGGTCCACCTATGCTTTCTATGGCATATATAGGCAGCTTCCGGCAGGATCTGCCGGGAGAATCTAGATGCAGCTGCGGAACATGAGACTAATTAATTAGAGCGAGTGTGTGTGTGTACGTGTGTGCGTCAATTTAACAAAGGTGCAGACGATCAGAAATCAGCAGAGAGTGATCGACGTTTGCGCTACTCCATGCCGAATTGAAGTGGACTCGGCCCCAGACTTTTTTTTTTCTCTCTGGAAATAAAAAACGTCTGGGTTTTCCGAGGCTAGTTGGAAACTAATGCTCCGGTGGTGTTGGGACTATAGGATTTAGAAACAAATGATCTGGTGGCGTTGGGACTATAGGATTTAGGGCTACTGGTCAAGAAAACAATGCCATCAATGACTTCACGGCATGACACAATAAATGTTTCTCCCTTCAAGCTTGCCAGCTAATGAGAATGACCACATAGTGTTAAGAGATATAGTGTTTTTGTAACGTGGATGCTTTTGATTATAAGCTTTGTGTAACCAAATTGCTTGGAAACTATTTAAAATGTTAAAGTAGCTATAATAGCAATAATATCAAAAAATTGTGATGACATTTTATTTTTTAGACAACCAGAAAAAAAAGTCTCTGTGACACATCTAGGGGCCAAAAAAAACCCTGCACAAATGACTAACCAATCAAGAAGAAGACAGGCAAATCGACCAAAGACAAAGCTTCTAGGAAAATCTTTGAATGCAGATTGTGGCCCCTAGATGTGTCACAGATACGTTATTGGGGAGCGTTTTACCCACATTGCTGGCTGTCTGAATAAAAAAAAGGGTAATAAAAATGTTGAGATATTATTGCTTATAGCTACTTTAGCAGACGCTCTTATCAACTTTGAGCCCAAGAGAGAAAATGGCAATGAACCCGAGACAACACAAACAACAACAACAACAACAACAGGGCACATTATCATGTAAGTGGAGTGTAATGAAAAATAATAAGTGCTTCAAAGAAACGAGGGTACCAGGTAACATCAAACCGAGCAGCTGTCTAAGCAACATGTCATCCAAACAACTTCATTAGCATTTGTGGTAAAAGCGAACAGAAAGCCTCACAGCTGGGCATGGCCAATTGGCCCAGGCGCATGTAGTAGTCTCGCGTAGCCAGACAACTATTCCACAATCTATAGAGTCTGGAACTACACCTCTCGAAATCCGAGTAAGGAAGCTGCCATTTCCGTTTCGCGAACATATATTTTAACCCATTTTGATCTGAGATCAGATTCTAAAAATGTCTTCTACATCCTGACAGTTTTCTGAAAAAGCTATGTTTCTATGTCAGTCGTTCTTCGATTTTTCAAAAATAGCAGATCTACAAGCTCATAGCGCGCCATCTGCTATTTTTCAATAGCTAAAGCACAACATAATGCTAACACCGAAAGGGGTTCCCACCCAGAATGGTTTAAAATAGCTTTACATTTTATTTGTTTATGTCCTTTTCTGCTAAGCAACAATAAGCTATATATTCTTAGAATCCCTTAGGTGATTTCTATTATTTGCGCGACTGTAAAGACGAAACGGAAGTGGGGAGGAGACTTCCGCTTTATATTTTACTCATGATAGAGCTTCCGTTGCTCCAGACTGTAGAAGAAGCATTTGGAAAGTGTGAGAGGGAACAGTCTGGCAACGTGAGACTAAGGCACATGCCACATAATAGGCTGCGTGTTCGAGTCCCGTTCATGACCTTTGCTGCGTCTCTCCCCGCCTCTCTCTCCCTCTTTCCTGTCAATCTTCACTTGAAACTATCAATAAAAAAGGCAGAAAAGCCAAAAAACTAATCTTAAAAAAAGAAAGCCTCACAGCTCCGTCGCTCGCCGTGTGAAGACAAAGGTAAAGCCAGGAAAAGCTGTCAAAATAACCCTGCATACCGACTCTGCAGGGTGTCTCCTAATATCTGTGGAATTAACACTGCGCGTGCGCATGCGCGTGCACGTGCGTGCGTGAGGTACGCATGCGTGTGTGTGTGGATGCAACATGCTGAACACTGTGGAGAAGGTGTTTCAGTGTGTTACATTTGCGCATGCATGCGTATACCTGTGTGCAATGGCGTGTGTGCGTGTTTTTGGGCATATGCGCAAGTGTGTTTAATACTACTCTGCGTGCGTGCGTGCGTGCGTGCGTGAGAGAGAGAGACAGAGAGAGTCATGCTACCTACTGTTCTTTGCCTTGAGCTAACTGTACCCTTCACTTCCCTTTGCCCAGAGCTTGGCTATGACCTCCGCTACGCTGAGAGCCTCACAGAGGAAGCTGCTCGCGAGCTGAGCCACTCGTCCTATGATGAGAACAATGACTTCTTGGACATTAAAGAAAACACCTCCATTACGGAGACTTTCAAACAAAAAAAATTAAATCCTCTTTTGCTTTTTGGGGGGATGGGAGGGCTGCTTGAAATTCAAAAGAATAGCTCTTGTTCTTTGAGGGACAGTGTTTATGTGCCTGTGCCTGTGCCTGTGCGTGCGTGCGTGCGTGCGTGCGTGCGTGCTTGCGTGCGTGCGTGCGTGCGTGCGTGCGTGCGTGCGTGCGTGCGTGCGTGCGCGTCATGTGAGGCTAGAGGGTTGCTTCTTGGACGGCCTTCATGGCCACCCACGCATACCGTACGTCGCAATAGAGGCCCCACTGCAACATTTCTGAGTATTCAACTTTGAAAACGTGAGTGTTTCACGTGTGCCGATACCACTGTGTGTGCATGTGTTTGAAGGTAAAGGCGATTGTAAAGGGAACAGGAACTCAACTCCCTCTCATTCATGCCTGAGAGCCAGGTGAAGAGTATAGACTGACTGGAGTTATAGCAAGAGAAAAAGGCGAATAAAAGAATAAAAGAAGAGAGACATGAATCTGGAGGGAAAAGATGACTGTCGATTTCGTCGACTAAAACCAAGACGAAAAATGTTCGTCGACTAGCTTCTTTCACTGCCGAAAACTATGAGGAAACTGAATGAAAACTAAGCTATGATGACTAAAACTAAGACAATTTCGTCAACAAATAAAAACTAGAGTAAAATGTTAGGAAGGGACTAGTGGACATGAGATCCAGTATAAGTCAGTATTTTACACTTGGTTGCATGCCGATAATAGCAGATGCGACGCGTTGTGAGCTTGTAAATCTGCTATTTTCAGCAAGTGTAAAATCAGAAATCAAGGCCCGTCAAAATTCGCTGTTAAAAACAACACTCCTATCGAAGAGCGATTTCCAACCTGTGGACAACCTGTTGCAAGAGGAGCCCCAAATTATTGGCAAAAATAATGTTATTCTTTCACTAAAATAGGTTTTCATCGTGATGCCAATATAAAGCGTACAATCTCAGTTCCACTGCCCAAAGGAAACAATCGATTGAGTCAACATTAAAATAAACATGCTCTTTCATCTGGAGTGGAAGGAATAGCCTAGGCTGAAACTGGCCAAACTTCAAATGGAGAGCGCAGATGGTGGTCTGGATCTGCCCAATATAAGGCATTATCAACTGGCCGTGCACCTCAGGGTGCTTACAAATTGGCTTAATCCATTTTGACCTGAGATCAGATTCTAAAAATGTCTTCTACATCCTGACAGTTTTCTGAAAAAGCTATGTTTCTATGTCAGTCGTTCTTCGTAGCGCGCCACTCGGTGAGCTTGTAGATCTGCTATTTTTCAATAGCTAAAGCATAACATAATGCTAACACCAAAAGGGGTTCCCGCAATTTGGCTTGATATTGAATCTTCACAGTCCAAGTGCCCTTTTTGGAATGTATTATTCGTAAAAGACCTTAAGTCTATATTAGAAAACTTTGTACTAAATCCCATCACACTATGTTCAGTCAAAGCCTGGAGGTCTGTGCGTAATATAGAAGGCCTTGCTAAACTGACATCTCCCCTTACTCCTGACTTTAGGCCGGGAAACTCGGATGGAGGCTTTAAGGTTGGAGATCTGTTTGATGGTCAGACCTTGATGTCTTTCACACAATTGCAGCAGCATCATGGGTTGTCAATCTACAAATTAGACATTTTATAACTGAGGACACTTCACTTGTAACCAATAGTTCTGCTTCACAGGTAGAACGAGCCCTCTCTTTGCAATTTTCCAAAGAACAAATTTCAATTTTCTGTGACGTATTGAATTCCTACTCATCTATATCCTCTCAGGTTACTGAGCAGTCCTGGGAAAAAGACCTGGACGTCTCTATTCATGATGAGGACTGGGCAGATATGTGGGCCTATGCAAAACCGATTTCCGTTTGTAACCGAACTAAATCCATCCAGTTCAGAATATTACATCTTATACATATAACTCCTGCTCTCAAGAATAAAATGGATGTCAGTGCATCCCCGTTTTGCTTGAAATACAAGACTGGTAAAATACGTTCACTGTCTCTGGTCCTGTGTGAAGCTTCAGAACTATTGGTATGACATTGTATCGGAACTCTCTGTTATTTGTGGTGTCCCAATTGATTTAAACCCATTGTGTCTTTTACTTGGTCTCCCAGATGATCATGTTATTGATGTCAAACACAAGAGGTTATTCTACTTATTAACGTTTGCTGCTAGGAAGAATATTCTTTTGTTTTGGATCAAGGATGCTGCTCCATCAAAGAAATCATGGCATAACATTATAATGGACTATATTCCTTGTGAATACATTACATGCATGTTGCATTCTAAATTGGACACTTTCTACAACATTTGGGACCCTTATTGAGATCATATTGGACCAACATTGTCTGCCGCAGTACTTGGAGGTTTTCCGTGCCAACCTTAGATTTGTTATATGCCAGCATTCTTCCCTGGTGGGTGCTCTGCTTTGGGGTGGGGGCTTGTTCGCCCTTTGGGTATGGGGGGGGGAGGTCGCCCGGGCGGGGGTCTCGATGCGTTGCATCGGGGCCGCTTCTTGGGGCGGTGGCCCTGCCGCCTGGAGGGGCGGTGGTTGCCGCCTTTGAGTGGAGCATGCATGGGTCTACTCTCAATTTGGTGCCTTTGATAACTGTATTGTCTGTCTTTTTAATATATGTATATATATATATATATATATACTGTATGGATGTATTTCCTGAATGGGAGTCTATCAAAATTCAAAAGCCACTTATTGTCATTATGGTTCATTGTTCTTGCCATGTCTTTGTATATTCAATCTTTTTATTTATAATAGTGTTTTGTCTGAGCTGTTTTTCTTTACTTTCTTTTCTTTTATTGTCTGTTATTATGTTCTTGTTGTGTAATGTCTGTGTTTGTTGTCCTTAAATTTGTTAAAACCAATAAATATACTTTATAAAAATAAATACAAAATAAACATGCTCTGAAAATGTATGCGGGCCACCCATCTGAGCACGCCACGTTGAGTGGTCAGATGGGTGGGCGACAGGACGAATGCAGATGTTGTTCCTGCCAGGCAATGAGCCGCGCGCGCGCACACACACACACACACACACACACACACACACACACACACACACACACACACACACACACACACACACACACACACACACACACACACACACACACACACACACACACACACACACACAGTCTGAGTCACCTTGCCATGGGCTCTATTCCTCTCCATGGTTCAAGTCGGCTCCGCCTGTGAGTGTATTGAGCTGGCTGGTTCAATCAATGGTAAACGTGTGTGTGTGTGTGTGTGTGTGTGTGTGTGTGTGTGTGTGTGTGTGTGTGTGTGTGTGTGTGTGTGTGTGTGTGTGTGCGCGCATGTGTGTGTGCGAGTCGTGTTTGTGCATGCGGGCCGGGCACCCACCAGTGAGTTATGACAGCAGGCTTGCATTAAATCACATGAATTCAGCGCAGAACATGTGAAAAATGAGCATGCAGCACACAGAAACACCAGCAGGTATTAAAGCATATCCGGTATAGTTTCACCTCACAAACAAACGGCACACAGACCTGCAACATCGCTCAGGACCTGTGTGTGTGTGTGTGTGTGTGTGTGTGTGTGTGTGTGTGTGTGTGCGTGCGTGCGTGCGTGCGTGCGTGCGTGCGTGCGTGCGTGCGTGCGTGCGTGCGTGCGTGCGTGCGTGCGTGCGTGCGTGCGTGCGTGCGCTCTGACTAAACTCTGACAAAATCTTTAACCACATTAACCCCCGACATCCCTATTCTGGGCCAACAAATCTACAAGCTCAGAATATATCACAAGCAAGAGGGGGATGGGTGCGCACGCACACGCGCACACACACACACACACACACACACACACACACACACACACACACACACACACACACACACACACACACACACACACAAGCACACAAGCACACACACGCACGTGCACATGTATAAGTAAGGCTACTCATTTCTCCACATCCGCGTGGATGCAGCTGCAACATGCTCTCGCACCTGCCCTTGACCTTTTGACCCAGGAAGTGAAAGCTGCCCCGCCTCTCATCTGAGCCCCGAAAGCAGGAAACGCTTTCCCCCCCGGGAGAACTATTGGACTCAACACCAGCACTTCTTGGACATTTAAACACTGCTCAGACAGGTGACAGGAAACAAAGACATAATGTTGATGTTGGTTGCTAGGGTCACAAGTAAAAGCACAGCGTTTGGAAACTACTTAAAGATGTGATTAATATAACACAATCGGTGCCGGGATGCCTTCAAAATAGGAGCTCTGGGGTGCCGGAAAGACATGGCCGCTTTTACTCTGAAGCCCCTCCCCCCCCGGAAACAATCCGGGAAAAAAACGGAAGAAATATTGTGCTAGTGTGGTAAATTATGAATCATATAAGCATATATTCTACTTGAGCAATGCTAAACAAATGTTAAAATTGGACAGTTACAAAGTGGAGATTTTAGACGAATCCTATTTACCATGAGTAAAGTATCCTATTTACCATGACCAAAAGGGGCTATTGTTAATGTCTTGAGCTAGCAACACCTTACAAGGAGAGGATGTAAATCCTTTTGTTCTAAGTTCCCTTGAAGCCCACAGAAGGTGTGAGACAGATGGCTAGTTTTACTGCATCTTATTTCAGGCTTGGGTCTAATGCATGTTGACTCTAAAAACATTATGTTGAAATTACCTTCTTAAAATGTCTTAAAACACTCGTTACTATAGAATAAATAAAGATAAACGCTAGGAAACTTATACATAGACTAGGTTACTAAACTATTAAGAGCATTCAGTACTAATCTAAAATGTACTCTTAACATAGGGTTATTTCAGGAATATAGTGATATGTATCAAGCTCATTCATTTCTTAAATATAGTCAGTTCAGGTGTATATACTTTTGTTTAGTTTCATATAGTTCTGTTCATATATTTCCGTTTATATCTTCATTGTATCTTTAATTCATTACTGTGGTATTATTTCTTACTCCGTTAAATGTTTACCAGGAGACTTGCCTTTTGTCTAGAAATGCCTGCCTCTAACGGGAAGCTAGGCTCAGACCTCATTGGTTAGAAGTCAGGAAGTGTTTATGCCCAGAGAGGGGAGGGACTTCTTGGGGGACGGCGAATCTTGAGTATTTAACACCATGTAATGTCAACATTCAGGGCTGATCAACTAGACTCATTTTGGGACGGAGGCTGGTGTAGATACAGTCAACGGCGTGTACTTTTCACATGCATGTTCTGTTACGACCCTGACTTCTGTGTTTAACAAATAAATGCGGATGTCATGAGACCATCATCACGGGTTTTTCTTTGTTCTTTCTCCTGCTCCGTCCGAGGCGACACACACACACTTCGAGATTCCACAAAGTGGTGCGGAGACCCGGTGTTTTTGGGGCAATATCTTTGCTCCAGGCAATGAGAACCGGTGGACCAGATTTTTCAGTCTAATAGCGATGGGTGAGTTACGAAACAGTGTGTGGCGTGTCGATGGGAGCTTAGGAGGTGTAACACAGGGAGATCTGGTGATGTTTGTTTCCGGTCGCGACAAAACAAACCGGGCGCTTTTTCCTTTGTCTGCCGTCCGTTTATTTTTTTCCCGTGGACTGATCACGTGGTCCGTTTTAAATAGGGGTTTATTTTTTTTTTCTTCATGTTTCATCTGTTTTGGTGCACGCTTGACTGTGTGTGTTTCTCTTTGCGACAAGTTTACCGTACGCGCGTAGGCCGGTTGTCGTAAAGCGTTGTAAGTTATGGACTGGGATAGCATGTGATGGGACATTTCGTGTTATTTCTGTTTTCTGCGGCGAGGAATTTAATGGTAGGGTTAATTAATCATTTATTGTTCACCTTCATAGACTCGATGCTTTATTTGACACAAGAAGGGGTCGTTTTTAACTGAGTGGAACAACTGTATGTTTTATTATTTTTTGCTATTTTTTTAGGCACGGTCTAAATGGGGTGAGTAGTGTCTATGCTTTGTTTGAAAAGCCGTGAATTTGTTTTGTGAATACCCTGGTGGTTGCGACCGGTGATGCGCTGTTAAACGGTGGGTCGTAATTATTTTTATGGGGATTTGCGCGTGGTATTGGGTAAACATTTTTACTGGGGTTCTTTTTTTTTTCCCGTCTGAAAGAGGGGCTTGCAGGGTGGTTTATCTGGTTCACGAATGGTTGGTTGGTTGGGCAGATGCGTCTGTGAGCGACGGGGTTTTGACGTAGACTCGGTTGTTAGGCGTCTCAACTTTTGTCGTGGTCTCACCCGTCGACGGCGCGCTAAAGGGACGTTGCATTTATCTGCATTTTAATTTTTTAAAGTTGTGTTTGGGTGTGTCCTGGTGCAGAGTCTGTCTGGCGTTTCTGTAGCTGAGAAATGTTATGGTTTGGTTCGGTTCGGAGCGACTATTTCTCTGATTTTACAGAGAGGTGGAGATAAGGGTGTGCGGTTCTGTGTTAATATTTTCCTTTAAAAGGATTCTTATGAATATGTTGTAGTTTGGTTTGGTTGGTAGTCTGGTTTGGTAAAGATGTTTGTGTGGTGGTGTGGATGTTAGTCTTGTAGGTTCCTTTGTTCTATTGTTTGTCTGGGGGTCCGCGGGCGCCATTTTGGATTTTCGGCGGGAAAGTTGTGGATGGTTGTTGAATGGTGGGTGACTGAATGGGGGTTGTTTGAGTGTTTGTGTGAGTTGAGGGGAGTTGATGAATGGCTGTTGTGTGTAAGTTGAGGAATGTCAGTGGTTGATAGTGGGATGGTTAAGGATAGTTTTATGCCTTCATGAGGTTGGGGTTATCTTTGATGTTTGTTTATTTGTGATAGGCTTATCTTGTTTTGTCTTTGTCTTTGTTTTTGTTTTGTTTTTAGTATTTCAATGCTTTATTTTAGTCTTCATATGGGTTTATGGTTTTGTAGTCTCTGCATGCGACTGGAGGGTTTTTAGGGGGGTACAATGGCATTTGGGGTGATCGCTCGATGGGTGTTTGTTTTCTGGCTGGCCCAATTTACAAACCCGGCTATTGTGTGACCGTGGAGAATCTTTTGTTTTGTGTTGAGACTGCAGGACTAGGGCGGCACATGTTTAGACTTATTTGTGTTGTTTCCGTTTTTAGGCAAACGTTTTGTGTTTTGTGTGGATCATTTTGTTTTTTACAGGGCCCGCCAGTCGTTAATGTAATGGGATCATTTGTTCTTTCTTTTATCTATATCTCCGTTGTTACACTCAGTGTTACATATCTATTAGTGTTGTTTTGTACTTTCGGAATGACTCAGTTTAAGAAAAAAAAAAAAAAAACATTTAATGGTGAGTAGTTTAACTTCTTTGCTTTCAACAGGTGTTGTATGGGAATAATGTTTTATTTTATTTTTCAGTTTGGAGGTCTGTCAAGGGAAACACGTGAGTATCGCTTTGTGTAAATATCAAGTCTTTTTTCACTATTCTTAATTGACGGTTGGGATAAATTATGTTTGTCTCGGTCATAAATTGCTAATTGTCAGTGAATTACATTTGGTAAACATAATTTGATATTGTCTCGTTGTTTCATTTTGGTCAGCTTCCTGAATGTCCTCTTAAAGGTTGTTCATTTTCACTATTCCTTTTGGGAAAACCATTCGGTTGTTTCAAATTTTCTCATAGTTTTATAGATACAGATACAGTTATAGATACAGTTAGCATATGGTCTTTAATGCATGCATTTCTTTTTTCTGACTAACGGACAATTCCTGGATTAATGTGGTGACTGGTGGCGTTTCATTTTTTTGCATGATTCTTTTTGTTGTCAACTAATTGTTTTAACAGTGAAAGCTGTTGTGTGGGGTTCTTTAAAAACCTGTGTTCTCTTTCAGAAAACGGGGTGTGTTTCTGCCTGTTCAAAGTAAGGTGTAAGGGTTTCATTTTTTTGGGTTTTGCTACATTTTAATCCAAACTTTGTACTTCTTTACCTTTCCAACTCAAAAAGTCCATTTCGTTTGCTCTTGTTTAAAGCTTGTAGTCAGTTATAATATTTCTCACACAGGTTCTTGAACTTGTGTATAATATATACAGTAGTTTTTTGCATTTCACATAATTTGCGTGACACCATACATTCCTACAGTAACGCAGCTGCTCGCAAGTTCTCAAGTGCCTACAGTCTGTAAGTGGTTGGCAATTCTTTTTGGAGTTCTCTGTATGTTCCCTGTTTAGGTGAGGTGTTTTAGGAGCATTACAAATCAATTGCATCCGTAAAGGTTAGTTGACGTGACATTTATTGTAATTTAATATCTCTGAACTCAATAACTTAAATACTGGTTATGGATTCGTCTAGTCAGCAAGCTTCTTTCCACAATGGTGATGTGCTTATTGACGAGTTATCATCGATCCTGGGGAGATGGGAGTTACATGGTCCGATAGATGATCGGTGTTGGCCACGGGAAAGCATATTCTATCCGGATGTCATTGGGGACATGAAGGTCCGTGTGCACAAGTATGAGGAAGCGTTGGCAGCTAAGGTGAAGGAGGAACGGAAGGTGATGAAATTGTTTCTTCAACAAGGTAAAAGGATTTGTAAGGCATATGCAAAAAGTCTTTCTAAAATGTCGAATGCCCAGGATGATGCTTTGGTTGTGCCACCGCTCCCTGATGGGGGGGTCCATGCTTCTGATGGAGATGACTCTTCCGGCAACGGGAGAAGCGATGCAGTGGGTGCGGATGGAGGTCCTGGAGTTGGAGAAACATCTGGACAACGAGTGGTCCGGGTCCTCCAGGAAAGGTTGGACTGCGTTCGCAGGAAGAGGTCTAACTTGATTCTTGAGGTGCAGGCTGCCCATCCTTCTAATATCATTTTTAAGCGTGCGTTGACAGCACGCTTGGACGAACTTTCAGGTGTGGAGGCGGTGCTCGTTATTGACCTGGGTGAGCGTTTAACGGTGGACTTGAGGGATTTTTTCCCACCGGGGGGACCAGTACAACATTTCCGTGGCTCACAGGATGCAAGGCTCATGGGACCCGGCGATCACGCTGTTTCTCCTGGGGCCTGCCAGCGTGGTCCTTTGCCACGTAACTATACGGGTTGCTTCTCGTGTGGCAGTGTGTTACATCTATCAAGGTTTTGTGACGGGCCAGGACCCAGTTTTTCCCCTTTTCAACGTCAGGGCTTGCCAGTAGCAACGGCAGTGTCTGGAAGGCAGTGGGGACTTGGGTCCGCTCTGTCGATGCGAAGCTGTCCTCCGCGGCCTTCACCATCACGTGACCCGCAGTGAAGTTCGGCTGTCACAAGGACTCTCATCACTGCAGCCCATCAACGAGTATCACAGTGAGTCTGTCCTATTTTGCGCGGGATGCAACAGTTTTATTTTTTTTTGTTTTTGAAGTGCTTCCATTGACTTTGGACTCTATGAGAGAATAACCTCTTTCCTGGTGATGTGGTGGCAAAAAAGAGACGGGCGACGTCGTGGCAGGTTAACGATTTTTCCCCCCTGTTTGGAGTGTGCAATTTCTGAGTACTTTCTGTTTCCTTCCTTCTGTCTCAGCGTTGGTATGGGTGTTCGTGGTTTATGCTTTTCGGTAGGCTACGGTTTGGCGTAAAAGGACATGGACATTGGACATGGACATGGGTTGTGGCAGGAAGCTGTTATGACGTTTTGACAAAATCAGTATGCGTGTGTAAATTCTGTCACTCTATTTTGAGTGTCAGAAGGGGGGAGGGTATTGGTTAATCAGATAAAGGTCAAATTGATAATGAGGGGTATTTTTTTCAGATTGCACTCAATGCAGTTTGATTAAATTCTTTAAAAATGTATAACATCTTATGAGGAGTCAGAGTGTCACGATAAATTACTTTTGTTTAGAGGGAACATGCAATGAGTTTTAAACTTATTGTGGCTTATAATTGCTTGGAGAAATGACTATTGTCAACAAATGTGCAGTCTAATCTAGGATGCATTATTCATGTATAGAAGTAATTTGGTTGTTCAAGAAACGACCATTGCATTAATAAGGCAAACGAAAGATGAGTCTACATTGTTAAATTTATCAGGAGTTGGCGAGACAAGAGAGTACAAGGAACAATTTGATTTTAATATGAGTAGATTTTTTAGGACTTTGTAAGTAACACTGAGTAGTCAATACTAACATGTGTGAACCAAATATTTTAATGCATGGTTGTGTTTTGCAAAAGAATGTCTACTCTAAATCTTGGTGTGGAGTTAGTTCATATTTCTAAACAGGAGGATGACGGGAGAAAAAACAGTTGCAGTGACCCAGTTTGGAGTATGCCAGTGTACCAGTGGACATCCGACATCATGTCAATATTGACACCTGTGCCGAAGGCGAGTTCTGCTCTCCTCTACACAACAGTGGTCAACATCTACAGGGCATCCTGCAGCTGCTAAGCGGTTAACCAGAAGATTTCGTTGCCGATACTACGTCATCTATGGAGTACGGACGTCTGCACCAGGTGTCAGACGACATCAATCTTCAGTTCAAATCACCAGGTCACTTCTACACGCTGCACGTCATCTGTGTCTAAAGCTGGTATACAGTCTTTTAGTCACCCAGCTTTCTGATTGCTCAGAAATATGCAAAGCTACATGGATGGGGAGTATTTGTTCGAAATGAAGATCATCGTTCCACATTCTTGTTGATTACACGTCCCTTGGGATGTTCATGGCCGTCCAGAGCCAGGATTCATCTGCGTTTATATTTTAGTCGAAAAAAAAGAAAGTCTAAAGCGCGTGGACCATCGACGTGGGATTTGCATCAAACTTTGGAGGAAAAAAAAAAGAAAAGTATTACTGTATTTGGTATGATTTTGTGTTTGTTTTCATATTTTGTTCTACTTTTACTGATACAATGGGTTGACCGAGTTCAGGGTTATGGGATTAAGTGTTGGTTGGTTTTAAATCGGGTTTCCTAATTGGTAAATTTTTTGATTTTGAATGTATTTACTTTCATTTTACAGGTATTATTGTTTGGTGACTTTTGATGAATCACGACGGATGTTGTGTTTCTATTTGAGTCTTAATTGTATTCTAGCTTTCCAATTATGAGTGGTGAGGGTGGACTGCAATTATGGTTCAAAATTAGTTTGTTGGTCATCATTGATGTGTCATTCGATTTTAGCTTTGATCGTGTTTTCAAGTCTCCCATGTCTGTGATAACTAGCGGACATGGCAGAATGATACGATGGAGGTTCGAATGATTGCTTATTGTTTGTTTAATTTCAGTTTGATGTTTTTAGAGCGCCCAGGGGGGACCTTGAAAAATTTAAAGGTTTTGAAGAGAGGAAAAAAAAAAAGATTTTTAAAGTTTTAATATTTTGGTCCAAATTATGATTCATAATTCATAGTGACAGACTGAGTCTGTCAAAGGGGGAATGTGGTAAATTATGAATCATATAAGCATATATTCTACTTGAGCAATGCTAAACAAATGTTAAAATTGGACAGTTACAAAGTGGAGATTTTAGACGAATCCTATTTACCATGAGTAAAGTATCCTATTTACCATGACCAAAAGGGGCTATTGTTAATGTCTTGAGCTAGCAACACCTTACAAGGAGAGGATGTAAATCCTTTTGTTCTAAGTTCCCTTGAAGCCCACAGAAGGTGTGAGACAGATGGCTAGTTTTACTGCATCTTATTTCAGGCTTGGGTCTAATGCATGTTGACTCTAAAAACATTATGTTGAAATTACCTTCTTAAAATGTCTTAAAACACTCGTTACTATAGAATAAATAAAGATAAACGCTAGGAAACTTATACATAGACTAGGTTACTAAACTATTAAGAGCATTCAGTACTAATCTAAAATGTACTCTTAACACGAGGCCTGCCGGGAACATAGGAATTTTAAAACGTAGAATCTTGTGGCCTGCCACAAACGGAAAAGCCGTTTTAACAGCGATGTATTAATTAATGCATGTTTTAATACGATCGTATCGAAATCTACCGTCAGTTAGCTTTGTTATGCTTCTGACACAATGGGCGCGGCCATTTTGAAAATGCGCGCGCATCCACTTACATTGCCGGCTCTGGTTTCAGACGGCTTTATCTCACAGAAGCGACATTGCAGAGGACGCTTTGTCCCAGACAAGCGTTTTCAACGGCCTGTAGCAGGCGCTGTGATACTCGCGGTCAGCTTTTTCCACCGCCGAGCGAGACAACAACAACCGGTCATGATACCACACACAGCAGCTTTTCACAGGAACAATGCGATTACGGATATTTGGATCTTCAAAGTAAGTGTTACGCGCGATAAAACCTTGGCAATACGCAATCGAGGGATTAATGAATGGCGGCAGGCAGACGGTTAACATAGGGTTATTTCAGGAATATAGTGATATGTATCAAGCTCATTCATTTCTTAAATATAGTCAGTTCAGGTGTATATACTTTTGTTTAGTTTCATATAGTTCTGTTCATATATTTCCGTTTATATCTTCATTGTATCTTTAATTCATTACTGTGGTATTATTTCTTACTCCGTTAAATGTTTACCAGGAGACTTGCCTTTTGTCTAGAAATGCCTGCCTCTAACGGGAAGCTAGGCTCAGACCTCATTGGTTAGAAGTCAGGAAGTGTTTATGCCCAGAGAGGGGAGGGACTTCTTGGGGGACGGCGAATCTTGAGTATTTAACACCATGTAATGTCAACATTCAGGGCTGATCAACTAGACTCATTTTGGGACGGAGGCTGGTGTAGATACAGTCAACGGCGTGTACTTTTCACATGCATGTTCTGTTACGACCCTGACTTCTGTGTTTAACAAATAAATGCGGATGTCATGAGACCATCATCACGGGTTTTTCTTTGTTCTTTCTCCTGCTCCGTCCGAGGCGACACACACACACTTCGAGATTCCACACTAGCTTACCTTGGTCTCGATTTTATTATATCGCTAGAAGCTCCAAAAAGCGTTCATATTTTGAGGGAGAGGCGGATGAGGAGCAGAAATGAAGCGCTAGTATATCCATCAGATCAAAACCACGGAGAGCGCCCTGCCGCTGCCGCGCTAACAGCTAAGTCAACAGTAAGCTAATATGAGTGCAGAGCACGAATGACGGTGGCCGAGAGTCGGACTGAAAAATAGAAAAAGGAAAAAATTCAGAATATTCTTCTCTCGCCTGGTATCATTGAGGATGCGCTAGGACGTGTACACGTCCTTTGAACGCGTCGGTTGGAATCCCTAGGACGTGTGGACACGTCGGATGGACGGAACCAGTTAATGATGCGTTGCTCGCGGAGTTAGTTTCAGTCGGATATACTCGAGGGGGTTCATGTTGTGTTCAAAGGCGCATACTATACTCAATGGGTTAATATGCTGCATTACTATGTGGGCGTATAAGTGTGTGCAAGACCCACACGTCATTCGCTGACGTGGCAGTCAGCTGACCAATTGGGCGGGCTACTTAAGCTCACTAGACTGCATGCTCTTCCTGCCTTTCTTCTGCATATGGTTCCTGGTTGTTATGCACTGATTGCTCCCACCACCACCAGTGGGCTCTGTTAATTATGTCCCCCATAGGGGTGTTATTGTATATCTATCTCCCTGCTCTTAATGTTTAATGATGGTGTTTAATCGTGCCGAGCAGGGAGAAAATGCAGCAGAGCCGAACGCCAAGATTATATATCATATGCACACTTGTATTCTCATTCTACAATAAATGTTGGTAAATCTATTCGTGAGTTGTCCGACTGATCCGGACCCCACTTAGGGTCCGGGTCCATAAGAAAAGAAAGAAACCAAACTTCAGGGGCCCATTTTAGTTCAGGTGCGTTTTTGGACCGGTTGCAGTCATTTATCGACTCTAGAATGAAAACCTTCAACATTTCAACTGTGTTTATATGGCAAAAAAAAAAGTTATATTGTATTATGTGACTGCAGTCACATGTGACTGTATTATACAACTGCAGTCACATAATACAGCACAAATCTTGCATGGGAAATTGGGGCCGTTCACGTGATCGGAAATCTGGGCTGATCACTTCATTTTCAAATGATCTTAATCGGATCGGGAGCAAAGAAACATGATCGGGGACATCCCTAGTATCAATATTATATCCATATCATCATATTAGACTGGATATCATCTGTGATTTGGGATATTGTACTATTATATGGCATAAAAATCAAAATATCGGGACCGGGAAGAATCTATATCGGCAGATACTCAAAATCGGAATCGGATCGGGAGGGAAAAAAGGTGATCCCTAGTCCTTGGCATGAAAAAGACTGAGAACGAATCACTGCTCTATGGCGTCCTCAGAGAAGATGATGAACCTCTGGTGGATGCGGCGTTTCTAGATGAGCATCTCTTGCCCGGAAGTCTGCTGAAAAGAAATAAAGATAGCTCACCCATGCGCCAAGGTTCTGCTGTTCAAAATGAAGCCAATGTGGAAGTGAAAATGCTGCTCCAAAATCCATGATCTCGACCGCGGTCGAGATCACGGATTTCACAATGCCACGCCAGACTTCCCGGTCCTTCATTGTCAGGCAGGATTCCAGAGAAGAAGGGAAGATATAACCTCATGAGAAGCTCTGTAGCAGCTGGCCAGCAAACGGTGTTCTTCTGGATCGGACTAAACACGAGGAAGGTTGCCGTGTATTAGAGAAGTCGATGGATGGGTGGCTCTTCCAAGAGAGATTTTGCGCTTTCATTAGAAGGCCATCGAGCCATCGAGCCGCTTCTCCAATTTCTTTGAATGTCTCGGAGCCATAGAGTAGAATCAGCTCGACGGTCGTCCTAAATATTTTTTACTTTGTATTTACTTTGTATTTTTTTTTACTTTTTACTTGGTTCTCAGTACTGGCCCAGCAGGTGGTGCTATTTTTTGCAGCTAAAAAATGGGAATGTAATGGGACTTTACAATTGATTTCATTAGCTTGGTAAACCTTTTCATGAAGACCTTTTATTTGTAAATTATAGTCCCAGTAATTTTTGAAATTGATGATAAAGGGGTATGCTTTGGGGGCGAGGCTATGTTGTGATTGACAAGGATACCGGGATTCTAATGAGCGAAAACGCACCCCTCGCACCTCTTCCCACCCACTAACATCCCACTCACAGCCAGTTTTCGCTGAACTAGAGGCTTGAAAACTGCCCGGGTGTGTATCCCTCAATCCCTCACTACCTGGACTTTTCCACGTAGAAGATGGAACTCTCTAGGCTGGGAGGGGCATTGCAAGGATATGGCTGGCTCTGTCCTAAACTAAACACCTGCACAATCGTGATAGACCTCTGGAACTTCTCTGTAACAGAGGTTACTGGCGGGGACGTGAACTGAAAACACTGCATACATATAGAGACGCACTGTATAAAAGCCCCTGTGCCTCAATCTATCTCAGGATTGTGGGCCACAGGCCAGGGATATGCCGACACTAAGGGAATGGGTAGAATAACTAATAATAGTTATGCAGATCAGATACCAGTAGAGAAAGATCAGTGGCCTAGCTTTCGGTCAATGGCCTTAATGGGTACACCTAATGGGTCAACAAGTGTTCTGTCTATGAAGTCCTCACGTGCTCCTCAATCTATAAGGGCAGTGACTTCAATACGGTCATGACAACCTTGGCCGCTCATCTCAAGTCTTCCATAGCTAGTCAGTATGCCCCCCGGTCTTTTGGCCGTATGGGGCACACGGACAAGAAATGTCCATCCTCGCCGCAATAGAGGCAGCAACGACTTGCCATACGTCTATTCCTTTCGTCCGGGGTTAATCGGGTTGAAGCGGTCTGCATAGGCCGATGGTCAGGTTCGGGTCGCAGGCTGGCTTTTGTAAACCTGCCATCCCCTAGGGGGCTTGTTACTTGGGCATACTGTTGGGCAAAGTCTTTTGGCCGTATGGGGCACGTGGCCAAGAAATGACCCTTGTCGCCGCAATAAAGGCAGCTAAAACTTGTCATACGTCTATCCCTCTCATCTGCGGTTAATTGGCTCGGACCTATCTGAATAGGCCCGAGTTCAGGCTCGGGTTGCTGGTAGGTTCTGGTGCACTGGCCGCCACCACCCCCCGTTACTCGGGAATACTGGCGCGCATTGTCTTTTGGCCGTACCGGGCACGCGGCCAAGAAATGACCCTTCTCACCGCAATAAAGGCAGCTACAACTTGAAATACGTCTACTCCTTTCTTCTGGGATCAATTTGGCTCTGGTACACCTACCACTCCCCAAGGGGCGGGTTACTGCTCTGGAAAGATGCTCAGCACGCCACTGCAGAGAAACCTGGTCTGAAATTCTAATTGCTAAATTGATACATTCCTCCAACGACCCTAGTTCCTCTTTGAGAGCCAACTCATCGCCAACCCCCCTGTTAAGCCCAGTCTGGAAAGCGGTGATGAGGGCATTATCATTCCAGCCAGACTCTGCCGCCAAGCCGCAGAATCTGTCTGCATACTCACGAACGCTGAGCCTACCCTGCCGCAGTTTCATTAACTGTTGGCCTGCCTGTTGCCCCCGTACAGGGTGCTCATGAATGCGCCCGAGTTCCGCTGCAAAGGCTCCCGGCGAAGAGGCAATGGCCTCCCTGTTGCCGAGCTGTTCAACGCGGGGAGCGGCCAAAGTGGCAGAGAGATTACATAACTGGCCCACGGCAGTTTGCAGGGCCTGCTGCCCCCGTACAGGGTGGAGGTCATAAACATGCCTCAGCGGTTCGACTGCGATGGATCTTGGTGACGAGGTTATTGCTTCCGTGTTGCTGGGTTGTTTAACTGCAAAGGCTTTTGGTGAAGAGGCCATTGCGTTCATGTTGTTGGATTGTTTGACGCGGGGAGTGGGCATTGTGGCGGAGATGTTACTCAGGTGGTCCACGACAGTTTGCAGCGTCTGCTCGTAGCGATCCAAGCGCTGCTCCTGGTTGATGATCGTCCGTCTCAGGACGTCGGGGTCTGCTGGGCGGTCCATGGTGTGGGGAGGAGGTACTATCATAAGAACCATAACCAGACTCGCAAACAGGAAACTACTCCTTACTAGAAGAATATCAAGATGGGGTACAAAACTTGACTACACCAAAGAACTGATCACTCGGAAGCAACAGGAAACTAGAACAACTGAGACTCCGAGACTAATAAACTTTTCTTCTCACCGGGAAGTTTGTTAAAAGGATTACGCTGACAGCATATATAGGCCACTTATGACGTCATGCCGATTTTATTTTTTTAAACGCCAATCTGACCGATACATAAAGAGGGCATATATCCGGTCATTCAGCGGTTATATGGGAATAAATCTGGGCATAGATCGATGACATCAGGGAACTCCATAATATGGGACGAGGACAGGCAGATACAGAGATTGCCACATGGCCATAGAAAGGATGGAGATCTCCATGTATGGGCATAAAAGGGACAGACATATGATGTGATATGATATAGTACTTTATTGTCAGTTCACACTGACATTTGTCTTGCGATCCAGCAGCCATGTATGCAGAACATACACACATACATTTGACATAGCACAAAGAACAAAACAATACTACATACATAAAGACATGAAGACAAGAGCAATGTCCACCGCCTAGATTACCCCATGGCTACTACAACTCCCGATTAAGCCTCAAAGTCGACTGGTGGACAAAGAACCTCTTTAGTCTGACCTTACTGTAGACAGACAGACAATGTACGGTGGGTAATCCGAACAGGTACAAAATGGGTGTTGCATATCCAGAGGGGCATGCGTTTTGGTTTTCATTCGTGTCCCTTTTATGTCTCATATATGGAGATCCATGAAGTCATCATGATGACATCCTGATGTCATCAACATGAGCCTATAAGAGCACATAGGAGTGCTTGTTGACGCAACGAAATTCGAAGGACTTCTCTTGCCATCAAGAGTCATTCTAAACAAGACATAGCCCCATATCACCGAAATGTCCCAAGCCACCAAACGCAAATATGTCATCAGGGAGCTCCTGGAGGAATTTGTCGTTCCCACGGACAACCAACAGATCGTGAAGGTCACCAGAGGCTGCGGCAACAACCTCCACGAGGTCGTCACCGACCAGGGGGGGGCGGGGTTCCTGGTGAGCATGCCCACAAAGTTCCGCAAGAACGTGTGGATAAAGAGAGGGGACTACGTGGTGGTGGAACCCATCGAGGAAGGAGACAAGGTCAAGGCCGAGATCACGGCCATCCTCCGCCGAGACCACATTCGGCACCTGAAACAGAACGAGCTCTGGCCACACGGCTTCGCCGACGAGACCGCGTGTCCAGAGAAGACGGACGGACGGGAGACGGACGGACAGACTGAGGAGGAGGAGGAGGAGGAAGACAGTGACTCTGAGGAGGATGATGAAGATGATTACAGTGACCTGTTTGTCAACACTAATCACTCTAATAATTACTGTGGTGATGATGATGATGATGATGACGACGATGATGATGATGAATGATGGAAGGAAGGAAGTTCATATAGCCTACTGATATACATTTAACAGGGAACTTAACAGGGATATCGTTATGAATAAAGGCGCACAAGTGCCAAGCAGAGTGAGGGAGATTTACTCTGAAAACCATTTCCATTTCCCCCCAAAACAGGGAGGTGAAATCTTCCATTACTACTACATCGCCAGCTACATTAGAAGCGTTCGTATGCTAACCGAGATGTATGAAGTCAGAAATTAGGACATCGCCATTATGATCAATCCGCGCGGAGGCAGCATAGATTCAGAGAAAACGGGGAGGTTTGTCGGTGCCGAGCAAGGCATTGCCTAGCAACGGCCGCTGTCAAAACATGGATTTTAGTGATCACGTTTTATATATCGTTAAAAAGGAACTAAATACGAGCCCACGCGTCCTCAACCTCCTACAGGTGTAATTATGAACACGCCATCAGAAGTGTTCATACGCAAATCCCCAAATATGGTCGTATGAGGTGTCCAACCGAAAAACCTCAAACTCGAACCGAGGGAGTACGGACGGTAGCCAGTATGAAGGAGTTGGATCGGCGGTTCTCCAGAACCGCAGACAGATACATATTATGCCCCATAATATGGTCGGATCAGTGGTTGGGATCTCCATATATGGGCATAAAAGCGACACAGGCAGACAGATACAAAGATCTCCACATATCGACATAAAGACAGACTGACCTACAGACACAATGGCTACTCTGCCCATATACGGGCATATACTAATAACCTTCAGAAATCTCCATACTGTACACTGTACGGACTGACAGATACAGAGATCTCCATATATGGGCATGAAGGAGTCGGAAGCTTATGTTATTTATAATTTTCCTTGGAGATGTAAATATTGTACTTTTACTCCACTACAATTGAAAACTTGAGTTACTTTGTAGATTTTGATTATTATTACAAAACATGCAGTACTTTCGTTTGAACTGTACCCATTCTACAGAGTGTGAATAAGAATGTCAATCAATCAAACCACTTCAGCACTATATACAGTACATTTCGGCCATTTGAAAATAGCCAATCTGCTATTATATATTTGAAAACGTATGATACTTATGAGACATTATGCATAATGCGTCCGTACTTTAAGTATTTTGATACCAATACTTTGGTACCTTTACTCATGTAAATGTCTAATTCCAGGAATTTTACTTGTAACATATTGATACTTTCTACTTAGGTAAAACATTTGAGTACTTTTATGGAGTTATGGAGATGACTGACGTCACACAGTACCGACGTCATAGTCGGAACTGCGACTCTGAACTGCGATTCTGCACCAGTAACGTCTATTCCAGTTTTGTGTCGGTTATGCTTTTCGATAGGTCAGGGCGACTGTGGCTCAGGAGGTAGAGCAGGTCGTCCAATGATCCATGGGTCGGCAGTTCGAATCCCGGCTCCTCCTGTCTACATGTCGAAGTGTCCTTGGGCAAGACACTGAACCCCAATTTGCTCCCGATGTGCTGGTTGGTACCTTGCATGGCTTCCGCCGCAATCGGTGTGTGAATGGGTGAATGTAATGCACAATCTATGTAAGGCGCCATATAAATGCACCATTTACCAAAAATACGATTAGCTTACCGCCAACAACGGAACTAGCATAAAAATGCAAATTTTCCTGTGCAAATTGGCCTCGTCAGGCACGCTTTGTATCGGGTGTGTGACATCAGACCAGAGCTCTGAAGAAAGTCTATGTAAGGTAAAGAGAGTGACAGGACACGAACAGAGATACAAGTACAGTAAAGAGAACGCTGGGTCACCTTTACGCCGGCACTATGAACGCGACCACCAAACCGTCAAGAAACTAGAAACAGGCCTCTCGGCGGCACGTCTCGGACATGGCGCTGCTTTTGAGAACACTGACCCGGCGGCGGGGCGTCCGTCTCTCCGGTCCACCGTGCCGTGGCGTACCACACACACATTCAGCCCCGAGGGGAACCACCGCGCAGGAGGAGATGGACAAGTTCTGGGCCACGAACAAAGCTCTAAAAAGACCCATGTCTCCTCACCTCACCGTCTACAGGTGGTCCGTGCCCATGGCGATGTCCATCGCGCACAGGGTAACGGGCGTCGGAATGAGCGCGGCCATCTCGGCCTTTGCCGCGGCGGCCCTGGTGGCATCGCCGGGCGGTTGTTACCCGTACTACCTGGACCTGATCCACTCTCTCCCCGCGGGCCCCTATCTCATCGGCCTGGCCAAGTTCGGAATCGCCCTCCCTCTGTCCTACCACACCTACAACGGCGTCCGCCACCTGTGGTGGGACGCGACGGGCAAAGGCTTGAAGATGCCCCAGGTGTATCGTACGGGCTACGCCATCGTGGCTCTGTCCGTCGTTACTTCCTTCGCCGCCGCTTTGCTCTGAGCCCGAGACGAGGGGACTATAGGCGAAGGGGAAGAGGAGAGTCGAGGTGATGAAGAGGAGATCCAAGGATTATGGACAATTCGAGGGGGAAACACGTGCAGAAAGGACTATTTGAATAATAATAAAAATAAAAATAATAATAAAGTATAAAAATAATACAGTATAAAAATAATAATATAATTGTTTATACTGTATACGTTCTTCTCTGGCCTTAATGGTCCACAACTTTAACCCATTTTGGGCGGGAACCCCTTTTGGTGTTTTAAACATTGTTATAATTTAGCTATTGAAAAATAGCAGATCTACAAGCTCATAGCGCGCCACCGAGTGGCGCGCTACGAGCTTGTAGGTCTGCTATTTTTGAAAAATCGTGAAAATATATATTTCAGAAAACTGGAGGATTTAGAAGATTTTTCTTTTTAAATGTTGAGGGTTAATGCACTCTGCCGAGGGGGCCAACTTGCGCCTTGCACACAAGTAGGCCATACATGGCCAATAAGGGACCACCATTTTTACCCGGACATTTTAGTTATAGAGAGAAAGTATAATGTTTTAAGGCATAGGCCTACTTGTCTTATTAGCCATGCAGGGTTCATGCACTAGGCCTACTATAAAAACATACTCAACTGCTCCACCTGCTGGTTGATTTCGGAACTAATTTTCCAATATGTGCAAAAGGAAAAGAGCAGCTAAATGAAAAGGGACAAGACCACATTGGCACCCGACTGTACATACATACAGCCGATGACCAAATGTACCTTAGTTACGACGGAGTCCACCGACATGCGATTGACATACACAGCCGATTACAGTACTTGCCGCTCTGCTTGCGCAAGTAATACATTAATGAAGATTAAGTTAAACAATGAGAGTTATAATGCTAGACTTTTAATACTACAGTTACTTTTAATAATAATAGACTTAAAAGTCTATTATTGATACTACATGACGCTACATTATGAGATTGATGAGCGATGTGACCATAATTATACAGTGCTACAAAATGTTGCAGATTCATTATAGACATGGGCTTCATAGACAAAACAAAAAAATAAAAATAATAATATTTGCTGCCCAGTACAACTGGAAATTTGACAAAGATCCACCCAATTATTTTGAACGCTGAAAATAAGTTTCACTTATCTTTGGGCATTTATTGTTCCAAAATCCAAATAAAGATAACTTTAGTGGAGTCCAATAATTTCACTTTGAGAGGACAAAGAATAGGTAAAATAATTGGTTACTCAATCTCTAAGAGAAGTATCTGCAGTTAAGATGTGTCAGAGGATCAAAGAAATGCACCGTATTAAACTAAATGTTTCCCAAAGAGACAAGTTCAGACTGACAGACTGAGTTCTGAGGGCTAAGCACAATCTCTCTCCAACACAGACTGGCAAAAGCAGATGGAGACGGAGGGGTACGGTAGGTTACATAATGGACGATGGAGGGCACAGGGCACCGCTCAAACACCTAAACCAAATGGATAACATTTAGTTAAATGTCCAAAAAAAAGTTAAATGTCCAAAAGAAATCACACCCGTGTGAAGTGAGTGGTGCAACTCCGTGTGGGGGTTCCGGGGGGGGGTGTCCAGACCCACAGGAAGGCACCCAGGGTGCCGGCCCGGTTCCGGCGAGCCGCCCGTGTCCGAAACGTCCTCTACTGTACCCTCTACTGTACTGTACTGTATACTGTACTGTCACACCCGAAATCATCATATATACAGTTAATATGTGCGTGGGTGTGTTTGTGTGTGTTAGGTTGCGCACAGGTGGTGAAAACATGCTGTTTTCGTGCTCATACCTAGCCAGGCAGGCACACACCCACCCACCCAGCCAGCCAGCCAGCCACCCACACACACACATAGCTCCGTAAGGGAGTGGTTGCACCACTCAAAAACAGGTGAATACGAATGCGTCCAAAGGCTGAGGGGACCACGAAAGGCTGCGTATACTACAACCGAGTTTGTGCTGACTTTGTGGATGCTTATATGTGTGCATAAGTGCACGTGTACGTGTGCTTGGCGTGCACGAGCATGTGCGGTGCGTGTACTCGTATAACGAATGTCAGGAAGGGTAAATCTGTCAGCATCTATTATTCTGTAGGTCGAGGAAATCGAGGAAATCCCTGGGCCGGCGTACGCATGCAAGAGCTGCCCTCCACGAGAAGTGGTCAACTGCCATTATATATGTCTCTGCTGTCGGGAGGAAACCTCATAACTCCAAAATGAACATTTTTCAGGAAATTAAAAATATATACATTTTTCAGGAAATTAAGAAAACCTTATATGTTTTAAAACAAAGCAATACTGCCTCATCAAAGTTGGTGTTGTAACTTTATATATTGTCAATTACTTCCATGAGAGGGAGAGAAGTGGTGGAGTTAGTTGCTTTAGCAGACAGTTTGAGGGTCCAATGGAGTTAAGAGGTTTTGCCCAAAGCACTTTTTACTACTTTCCATTGGTTCAATATTTTCTAAACAACACACAGACGTAAAGGGTACGTGTTCAATAGCACTGATTTATGCCAAAAAAAATCAAAAAAAAGAAATGGAGTTATGAGGTTTCCTCCCGACAGCAACGATATGTGGTTTCAGCGACCACCAACATGATCATGATTCTCTGCCTTGTTTTGTCCCTATACCACACGTGACATGGTGCCGTGCAAACTGCAGAGGTACGGTAGAGATTCACATTATTCATATTCATTTAACTTGGATATATATATAGGTCGTTTTGATCCATTGTTATGCTCCAGGGTATATTAACATTCTGGATGGGAACCCCTTTTGGTGTTTTTTTAAGCCTTATGTTATACTTTAGCTGTTGAAAAATAGCTCGTAGCTTGTAGATCTGCCATTTCTTCGTGAAAAAAAAAAAATCGTGAAAATGTGCCTCAAATATTTGAATATACAGGTATATTCTTTCAGAGTGAACGTTTTGAACTCAAATCTTTGCTTCTGGGGGCGTCCCTCCTGGAACAACATATTTTCAGATGGGGGTCCGCAGCAAAATACAGATGATTCTGGGGGTCCTTGACACGATAAATGTTGAGCACCACTGACACAGAAACAGAGGTTTTTCAGAAGAATGTCTGGATTTAGAAGCCCTTTTATTTTTTTGAATCTGTATTTGCAATATGCCAAAGTACAAAAAGGGCCAACGGCAGACTAATTAATTTGATTCAGTCGATTAAGAATCTGTTTTGTCACTCAAACAATTATATATATATTTAAAAAAAAATAAACGTGCTTCTCGATGATTTGATGAATCGGAAAAAAGTCAAGAATAAGCGCTATAAGAAGTTAATCTACAGTTGCAGCCTTAACCCATTTTGACCTGATTCTACAAATGTCTTCTTCATCCTGACAGTTTTCTGAAAAACCCACGTTTCTATGTCAGTGGTTCTCAAACATTTTCATGTCAATGACACCCAAAAATATATGTAATTGGCCGCCGACCCCCATCTGAAAATATATTGTTCCAGGGACCTCCCAGTAGCAAAGATTTGAGTTAAAAACGTTCGCTCTGAAATAATATAATTATATTCAAAGAGTTGTGCCACATTTTCACGATATTTCAAAAATAGCAGACCTATACAAGCTTGTGGTGCGCTATGAGCTTGTAGATCTGCTATTTGGGTTCCCGCCCAAAATGGGTTAATCGCGGTCATCTTTCCGTCACAATAAGGGGCAAGCACAGTTCAGTTTAATTGTTCTGTTGAGAGGCGTCAGCGGTACAGAGGGAGGTCGTGCGTGTCATCACACACAGTGACGCACGCGGGGACATTCCTCTGGTATAAAACGGAGGGAAAAAAGACAATAATAGATTGTTAAATACATATCATTTGGCTGGCTGCGATCCACGACTTCAAGCAAAGGAGGGCAAACCATACCAGAGTGCATGGCATCGTTTGGCCTTTGATATACCAACGAGTTGGTCGAAAGCAGCACACATACGCACACACACCTCTTTCCATTTCCTCTGGAAAGCCCATCAAAGGTTGTTTGACTTTTTCAAAAAAAAAATCTAAGTACAGACTGAAAAAACGATAGCATTATTATTGTCCTGTTGTTTTCTCAGTGGAGGTGCAGAGGGCACACATGTCGCCCTCCCCCTCCCACACCCACACACACACTGTCCTGCCCCGTTCCCCTCCCCGAGTCCTCGCCCAGGAACCCAGGCGTGAACCCATCTCCAATGGAAAGTATGCACACGCTTCGTTGCGTGCGATATGGAAAGGAACGTCGTCGTCAACTGTCTGACGCTTAGAGAGCGGCCAAAGACACGAGCATCATCAGGACTGAATGTACTTTAAAAAACTGTCCATTGCCTGCCTGTCTGCAATGGTTTTAACCCATTTTGAGAGGGAACCCCTTTTGGTGTTACATACATTATGTTATAATTTAGCTATTGAAAAATAGCAGATCTACAAGCTCATAGCGCGGCACCGAGTGTCGCGCTATGAACTTGTAGGTCTGCTATTTTTGAAAAATCGTTAAAATGTGCCTCAAATCTTTCAGAAATTTGTCATGATTTAGATGACATTTTTTTTAATTTTGACGTCATGCCTGAATGGGTTAATGCGCGTTGATTTGATGTAGGCTACTTCAACGGGTTTTACTTACATTACACCCAATTACCCCCTCGTTTTGTGTGAGCGTACGTGCGTGCGTGCGTACAGTACATGCGCGTGGGTGTTTTAGGCAGACAGGACGCAGGCTGTTATTGACTGTTGTTCATGAGCCTGATGGAAAAAGACATCCAGCTGGTTGGAAGGTCAAGAGGTCAGTCAGTGAGGTCAAAGTTCACCATGCAGAGTCATGTCAAAGTCATAACACCACATAAAAGCTCAAACGTTTACATTTCTATGGAGTAAACAAAATATTATGAGAGCCGAATAAGAGCTGAATACAGTACATGTAATTGACCTTGACATGAAAAAGATTGAGCATCACTGATTAAGCAACCGGTTTTTCAGAAAACCGATTTAGAATTTGTAGAATCCGCCTCGGGTCTTAATGGGTTAACCATTTAAAGCCTCTAGACTTAATAAAGTGGACCCGAACTGGTTTTGTACGTGGAATGCTTTTCCCATCTTCAACAAATCTCTTGCCCCAAAATAGCGAATCTTCAAGCTCTCAACGCCTCACATTGCGAGATGTCATGAGCTTGTAGATCTGTCATTTTTGTAGGGGCGCTAGCCCCTCCTATATACAGCTTTTGTCCCCACAAAATGTCCGCAACACAAACATTAAATGCCATTGACAACGAAGGGAAAACGTCATCTTCTCCCCACATATTGTCTCATATTTTCCATCAACAATGAAAGGAGAAATTAGGTCAAATGTATGACGTAAATGTGTGGCAACAGGCATTCTGATTGGCCAGTACGAGCTGATGCATGATGATGTACGATGATAAGAGCGCCCCTCACTTCACATGGGTGTGATTTTTTGCTGATGTTCCCTCAGAATATGGATACTGGGGGTTCAAAAGTGTTAAGAAGACAAATGGTGCAATACAAACGCTTTTTTTCCGCCGCATTGGCTTATTTTTCTCTCAACATGAAAAATCCAATAACAAATTCACTGTATACTGACTGAGCACCCTCCAACCCATGCATACATACAGTCCTGTTTATATGAGTGGGAAACTTTTCCAGTCTTCCTCCAACCTGTGCCTGCAGGGGTGTGTGTGTGTGTGCGTGCGTGCGTGCGTGCGTGCGTGCGTGCGTGCGTGCGTGCGTGCGTGCGCGCGTGCGTGCGTGCGTGCATGCTTCGATCATGTAATTGTGTGTTGTTTCAGGGGATAGAACCACAGGGTGTGCCATGTTTGATGTCTGATTGATCTTAAACGCCTGCTTACCCTCCCTGCATCTTAACATTGACCGGCTGAATGTGTGTGTGTGTGTGTGTGTGTGTGTGTGTGTGTGTGTGTCTTGTCAGCATCCCTAAAGCTGGTAATAGGAGTCGTCAATATGCCTGCATGTATGCGTGTTCATGTATGTGTGGCGCGCTATAGGAACATATGTGCCTGCATGTGTTGTGTGCGTGTGATGATTGTGTCTGCCATGTTTGCTTAAAGCTGATAATAAGAGGGTTGCAATATGTCCGTGTGTGTGTGTGTGTGTGTGTCTGCGTGCGCCGTGCGTGCACAGTGACCTGGGGGAACACTGCAGGAACACATGCCTCCTGTTCATGTCCAAAAAGGTCCTTGTGAAGGACAATTTAATCAATCGTTTGTTAGTTCCCTGTAGTAGTGGCGCTTAGCTGTTGCTTTCATGTATACTAGTAGGCCTACCACGAAGGTTGCCAATGTAAGGATAACGCTATCAAGACATAATCTTTGATAATTAATACTCCATGAGTTATGGAATATTAACACTCCGATTGCCCAGGGTTTTTTAATCCATTAAATCAGGGGTGCCCAGACTTTTTTGACTTAAGAGCTACTTTAAAAATGACCAGCTCAACAAGATCTACCCACAAAGAAGTATGATCTCATTGCTGAAAATAGTAAAAACAAATGTACCTGAGGGGGCGAAATGGAAATAGTTTTTGTATGTCTAACTTTGTAATGCTACCGTTTTTTTCAAATTATATATTTTTTTAATTTAAATTATATATGTTTTATAGGGGCATGTGATCATGTGAGCCTTTGTGATCTACTGGTAGATCGTGATCTACCTTTTGGGCACCCCTGCATTAAATCATAGCGACCAATCGATTTATAGCAGCGGAGCAATTTTACAGACGGACCGGATGTTATCCCGGATGTGGATGTAGCAGCTAAATGTAGCCAAAAACACTCTAGAGACGATCGACAACAACGGGAGGTATAAGATTAATTCTACCGCGGCTAGCGACTGGACAGCGGGGGGTTGGCGTCTAACACATGTTTTTTTCTTAGAATCGGACGGGATGATTTAGATCGCGAGTTATTAACGTTTTAAGATTTTCGTTCTCGTCGGCTAAACAGGGGGGGGGGGGGGGGGACATTTTCGATGACGTCCCACAACATTGAGGATTGCGCAACAGGCGCTCCTACAGCCTCCTAGGCTGTGGAGCGATGCGATCGGTTTTCATATCAATAAACTTCGTCTTTTGGACATTAGCCAAACCGAGCCAAACTACAAGCTTGCGAGATTTGGTGTAGACTGTAGACAGGAAAAAGCAGTGCAGACAACTCCAAGTGGAATAGTAAGAGAGTGGCGACACGCTTTGATCTCGCCGCAAAGCGGGTGCCTATATGGGCTATAGTTCCAAACATTGGAACTATCCCATTGAGATAGAATGAGCACTTCCGCATTCCATTAATTGTTACAATGGGAGTCAACGCTAGTGTCGCCACTCTCTTGCTAGATTACTCTAAGGCTGAGCTCACACCTTTCATGCAATTCTGTGCTCGTTGGATGCTCGTTGGATGCATGTTGTGTTGTGTCATGGCCGCCCAATGTATTGCCAATGGAGGTCACATGGTTTGACTCAACATTGTGTTGGGTGAGGGGGAGGGGCACATTCGCTGCGCCCCTCCCCCTCACACAACACAATGTTGGGTCAAACCATGTGACCTCCATTGGCAATACATTGGGCGGCCATGACACTACCCAACGAGCATCCAACGAGCACGAGAATTGCATGAAAGGTGTGAGCTCAGCCTAAGGCTGAGCTCACACCTTTCATGCAATTCTCTGCTCGTTGGATGCTCGTTGGATGCTCGTTGGGTAGTGTCATGGCCGCCCAATGTATTACCAATGGGAGTCACGTGCTTTGACCCAACATTGTGTTGTATGAGGGGGAGGGGGGGCAGTCAACACACAGCCAACCATATATCTATGCATACAACAGCTTGTAGGCGCAACATCCACCCAACGTCCACCCAACACAGAGGGTGGGGTTAACCACCAACCAATAGGAGAGAAGGGCTGTTTTGTATCCCAATGGGCGGAGTTTAGTTGTAGTCTCCTGAGCCCCGCAGAAAAGTCCGACTGGAGAGTGACAGAGCTTTTGAGAAATGATGATGTCACCGCTTATTAGCGCATATCATTTTTACTATAATTAGGTGAGAAATGCAGCTTGTGCCTGCATGGAAACTACACAGATATCTATCCAAGTGTTCATGTTTATATATCACTGTTAACAACTTTAAAACGTATTATGTTGCATCAACTGCAGTGAGCAAAGGCTCTGCTCTGCTGCATCCAATAATAAATATATCAGCCTACTAGTCCAGTGCGGACTATTTCATTTGCATTGGTGCCGAGTGCTAAGCACAACCGATTGTTTTAATTCAAAGTGGTATATATTCTGTGAAATGTTTATCGTCATTCCGTGTATCTACAAGCTCCAAGTGTTGCGTCCACATGCAGCGCGTTCCAAGCAGAGGTCCTCAAGTATATGTAAAACGGTCACCAGAGATTTCGACCCAGGACGATTCGACCCGGACCATTCGACCCGCTCTCGACCCGCTTGGACCTGACTTTTCGACCCGGACCGCGAGAGAGAGAGACAGAGAGAGACATAGAGAGAGAGAGAGAGACAGAGACATAATAATAATAATATGTACATTGATTTACCAAACAATTATTGTGTTGGTGTTTTTATTTACCAAACAATTACAAAGCTAATGGAGGCTAATTATAACTATTTTTGATAACTTGTTTTTCTATGACTGAAATAGTGCACATTCAATCAGACTCAGCCTTTTTGTAATATACATTTTATTTCAATTGTTTTTGTATATACTACTATTTTTGACTTGAAATTGTTTTACACTGCCCTGTTTTGTCAAATAAAATAACAGTTACGTTAATTCATTTCACCTCTTTTGTGTGAGGACTGCGGATGAAAATTAGCATCTTTGCTAATCCCGGTGTATTTACGTTCATGTGACGTTCATTAATATGCTCTGTCCTGTCTAAATAAACAAATAAAGTAAAGTAAAGTAAAGATAATTCGACCCGGTAAAAACGGGTCGAACGGACTCGAATTTGCGGTTGGGCGAGTTGTCCTGGGTCGAAATCTCTGGTGACCTGTAAAACACTGCCAGTCCTCAGCGCAATGGCCCGTTGCGCAAAAAAGTTGAGATTTTACTTGTGTGATATTCAGATAATCTTCAACCGATTGTTATAATTCGAAGTGGTATATATTCTGTGAAGTTTATATTTTCATTGGGTGTACAAGTCATGTTTTTAATATGCCTTTATCAAATGATATAGAGATGGGTAGTGCCCAAGTCCTGTTAGCCATGCAGCCTATATGATCTGTGGTGCAGGCCTATACACTCTCTCAATTAGGGATTTTCCCAGAGGTTAATTTCACTGATGTGTACAACCTTTATTCAAATAGTTTAATTTGTATTGGAGTGCGAAGCTTGAACAATAGGTTCATTGCGGACCGCTACGGATAAACTGTGGATATTAACCTACCAATAAGCACCCAGGCCAAATGCCATTGCGCAGTAGCCTACACCAACAAGTCTATGCGTGGTGTGTGCATAGCCGCATGTGAAACTATATCGTGCTGTATTTTGCTCTCCATTTCATGGTCATGGTCATGCGAGGAGAGAGAGAGAGAGAGAGAGGGTGCAGAGAGAGAGAGAGGTGTGAATGGAATCGCATCGTGCGTATATGGCACATCTCTCATGTTTAGGTAATTAAGGGCGCACCATTGAATGCATGTCACTGTGCCTACATGCTGACAATGTGCGCGCGTGAACTTGTATTAGCCAGCCTACACATTATAACGTGACATTTATTATACAGCTCGAAAATATAGCCACTCTACAAGCTCACAACTTGTTACTTCTATAGGTCTGACTCTGCTATTAATTTATGTGCAGGACTTGCCAAGTCGCCAGAGCAATGGTAAAGTGTCTATCATTTTTAAATTGAGAAAAGTCGAGAGTCGGGATTTTGCACATAGTGTGACATGCTGACAGACAATGAAAGAAACATGTTCCACTTCCACTCACAATTTAGGTGGCTTTTAAAATGCGGTACTTATTCCTTCATTAAAAAATATGATTGGCACCTCATAAGTGTAAATATAAAAGCAAGTATAATATAGCCTACAATTGAAACCTGCTACTGCAGTGATTTTATCCTGTGTTCAATGCGTTTCTGCGTTTGGGTGTGGACATGATGATGATGATGAAATGACGCACGGCTGTCTCCAGTCATTTCAACAATCAGTACCAGATTTAAAGGCACTGATTCTGTGTGTTGGCTTGTTCAGAAGAGGATGACGTCTTTCGAAGAAAGTTTGATTCATTTAGCAAGCCAGTGCCCCATTCTGTATGTAAAAAGCCATCCGTTTTATTATGACAGTGTACAACTACACATATCGCCGTATTGGTCACCAAAAACTACACGCAGATAAACGTGGGTCTGTTGTTTTCCGCATTCCGCTCTAGCGCACCGCCCACTTCCCGCAAAACCTTGTGGGAAATGGATGCATCTAGGGAGGGACGGCCATGACACTACCCAACGAGCATCCAACGAGCATCCAACGAGCAGAGAATTGCATGAAAGGTGTGAGCTCAGCCTAAGGCTGAGCTCACACCTTTCATGCAATTCTCTGTGCTCGTTGGGTGTTGTGTCATGGCCGCCCAGCGGCCCAATGCATTTCCAATGGAGGTCACATGGTTTGACCCAACATTGTGTTGTGTGAGGGGGAGGGGCGCAGTCATCCGCCCCTCCCCCTCACACAACACAATGTTGGGTCAAACCATGTGACCTCCATTGGAAATGCATTGGGCCGCTGGGCGGCCATGACACAACACCCAACGAGCACAGAGAATTGCATGAAAGGTGTGAGCTCAGCCTAAGACAACTCAGGTCCACTTTGTAAGTAGTGGTTTAAGTGGTTACAAGTTACAACCTGTGTTATAGTAAATGTATACGAGTTGTTTCAACTTGTAAGATGTGTGTCATTGATGATTATTGAGTCTCAAAAATAAGGAACAAAGTGTGTCCCTTATCAATTCAATAAGGGACACGTCTCTTAGTTTCCAAATTAGGGATGATTTCTTATTCCAATGGATGGTTGGCAACCCTATACATACTAGCAGTGGTGGAAAAAGTACTCAATTGTTTTACTTAAGTAAAAGTACCAATACTGCAATTTAGAACTACTTCGTTACAAGTAAAAGTACGGAATTAAAAATGTACTTGAGTAAAAGTACAAAAGTATCGGCATCAAAATGTACTTAAAGTACTGAAAGTAAAAGTATTCATATTGCAGAATGTCCCATTTCACAAGTTCAAAATGTGTAGATCTACAAGCAACGCGACGCATTGAGAGCTTGTAGCTATTTTCAAATGGCCGAAATGTATAGGGTTAAAGTGGTTAATGTATTCTAATCAAAATTAAAATCGCCAAAGTAACTAGTAACTAAAGTTTTCAAATAATTGTAGTGGAGTAAAAGTACAAATTTTGTCTCCGAGATGTAGTGGGGTAGAAGTAAACGTACTGGAAATTGGAAATACTCAAGTAAAGTACAAATACCTCAAAATTGTACTTAAGTACAGTACTTAAGTAAAAGTACTTCCACCACTGCATACTAGCATCACTAATTCTCATGTAGAAATGCTAGTAATTCTAAATGGTTTCAAGTAAGGCTATACTATACAACTATTACCAGTGGCGGCTGGCAGGGATTTTGGGTGGGGGGGCTATAAGACATCCATTATGGGGTGCATACTAGCGGGGGGAGGAGGGGCGCCCCCATGACGATTATTAAAAAAAATCGTCTCTGACTACAGGCCTATACTTTGTTACAGCAAGTGCTCCACAACAACATAAGTGTGTGCCCACAACTGAACACAGCCCTCTATAGGCCTATCTCACAGCATTTCCCCGCCCCCCTTTTACGCCCCCTTTTGTTGATAGTGGTGTTATTTTGTTTGCGGTCCATAGGCTTCCATGTTAAAAGAGGTATTTTCACAAGCCACAAACTACCGTTTTGTAAAGGTAAGGTTTATTCTACTTATTTGAGTTGTTATACCATTGTGTTTTCTTCATATTATTATCGGTCTTTGACATTTTAACATTAGGAAATGTACTTAGATTCTCCAGAGAAAAAAAGTGGTAATGCCTAATGTTAAATGACACCACTATCTACCGGAAGTGGGCGTGGAAAGGGGGCTGTGAGATAGGCCTATTGGCTCTGGGGCTGAGAGATTTTAGCCCCAATGGCAAGTAAACCAAGCAGGCGCGTCTTGTCAGCTGTCAATCATTCAACGCAATGAAAGCCAATGGAAGCCTTTTGGGCTGTAACAAATCAGCCCATTTTGACCTGTTTTGTGTTTTTCTTGTAACCATTTGATGCTGTTGCTGCTTTAGATTATACCAGAATATAAAAGTATCTATTCTAAAACATTTTAATCTTTACTCCATAAGATAGGGAGGGCTGAGCCCCACTTGCCCATTGATACTATGCTATTATTAAACATCTGTAAGCTAGCAGCCACATCTTTCTCCTTGCTTAACCTCTGTGCACCCCCCTCCCTCCAATGTGCGCGCGCACACACACACACACACACACACACACACACACACACACACACACACACACACACACACACACACACACACACACACACACACACACACACACACGCACACACGCGCACACGCACGCACACAGATGTCTGAATGCCAAAGACATTGATAACTGATGCCAATGTGCACAGACACACACACACACACACACACACACACACACACACACACGCGCACACGCACACGCACGTGTGCACACGCACGTACATACACACACCACAATTTTGTATACCCCAAACCTCCAAGATCATCGCGGCGCTTTTCCATGGCATCTAGTCTCATCCAAAGTGACCTACAATAAATTAGCACGTGGGGAATTCCACTGTCTTGCCCAAGGACACTTTGTGTGAGGACACACAGTTTGCACTGGGGATTGAACCTGTGACCTTACCTTTCCCATTACGGGACGGTCACTCTAAGCACCCGTAAGCGCACCCCCCCCCCCCCCCCTCCCCCCACTAGATTTCATCAGCTTGCCCCCGAAAATAAACCCCCCTAAAACGAGAGGAAACTTACACCGAAGGACCCGAATGGAAACAAGACCGCAAGGTCTTTCTTCGGTGCTGTCCTTTTGGACCAATGCTGTGCTTGACTGTACCCTGTACTGTTTGCATCTAATTGTCTAATAAAATTATCAATCAATCAATCAAAACACCTTGAAGGAAGTATATAGCCTACCGTAACGTAGAACTTATAACACTATATCGCTTTTGATTTCATTTAACTTTTAATGAAAACACATTTCATTAAACAACGAAACAATGATAATTCCCTAGAATTATCCTTGGTCTTTGGACGAGATGATATCACTTACTAATGCATGCATACTATTTCACGCATGCACGCGCACATGCACACACACACACACACACACACACACACACACACACACACACACACACACACACACACACACACACACACACACACACACACACACACACACACACACACACACACACACACACACAGTGATGTGTAATGAAGATGACCTGATCTGTGAAAGACATGAGTTGATGTTGACAGTCATTACCTCCACTTAAAACAACTGATACTCAACACATAATAAACATGGACAGCAGTCCACCTCTGTTCGTATAGTCTTAAAACACAATCTCACGCACACATGCATGCACGCTCTCACACACACACACACACACACACACACACACACACACACACACACACACACACACACACACACAAGCGTGCGTGCGCACGCACACACACAGGAATCTACTATGAGATTATAGGTATAATAAATTGAGAGCTCAGTGAAACACTGGAAGATTAACAAGAACAGATTTAAAAGATTAGACAGAGCAGAAGAAAGAGAGAGAGAGAGAGAGAGAGAGAGAGAGAGAGAGAGAGAGAGAGAGAGAGAGAGAGAGGGGGGGGGATGGGGGGGGACAGAGATGCAGAGTGAGAGTGAAAGCAAGGAAGAGAGATTTAGAGCTAGAGAGAGAACTGAAGAAACAAGGAAAAGAGAGAGAGAGAGAGAGAGAGGGAGAGAGAGAGAGAGAGAGAGAGACAGATGGGGAAGCGCGGAGATAAAGAGAGACATGTGTAGCACTTGTAAGGACATGGATTTAGTGTCTTAATACACTTCCATGTCTCCCAAGGGAACCAAACGGATTAGATATGGTCATTTCATCACACCGGATGACGGAGGGGAAAGATTAGGGAAATAAAGGACTCATGGGTGGAGAGAGCTGGGAGGGTGGATGGACAGACAGACAGACAGACAGACAGACAGACAGACAGACAGACAGACAGACAGACAGACAGACAGACAGACAGACAGACAGACAGACAGACAGACAGACAGACAGACAGACAGATAGATAGATAGATAGATAGATAGATAGATAGATAGAATTATTTCTACACAAATATTGTGTAGAAATGTCCCATCGGACAAAATATTATCGGAGAGGCCAATATCATATGAATTTGGGGGTCCTTGACAAGAAAACCTTTTACTGGTCGACAGCAGTGGTTCAAGGACCCCCAAATTGACACTCATTATAGCCCACGGACCCCCGTTTGAAAATACATGCCAAGACCCCCCCATGGGAGAAGATATTTTTACGGCTCTATAGCTCAACCCGTTTCATTTCAAGGACCCCCAGTTTCACATGCATTAGTCTATATATACACGGACCCCCATTTAAACGCATTTCTATCGGGGACCCCCAATTGATCAAAGTTTAATTTAACTCTGTGTACAAATGGAACCAGTTACCGGTTCCATTTGTACACTCTCTGAGTTCCAGACCCAGGTTAATTTGGTTCCAAACCATATCATTTAGCTGGGGGACCCCCTGGAACTCCCTCAAGGACCCCCCCGGACCCCACTTTGGGAACCACTGGTCTACAGTGTATAGAGCTCACATGGACAACATAAGAGGATTTGCAAACGTCTCACCGTGTGTCCTCAACTGTCCGGGCAGTGGTAAATACGTGCACTTTGTGTTGACTCTCAGTTTCCCCGCAGGGCCAAAAACCCAATCATTTAATACCTACATCATTAAGGCCTCCCACAGGGTACGCTGTGGCTGAGCACGCTATACGCTGACTGGGCACGGTTGCCACGCGGACATACATTTTTTCACATGTTTTAACCGTGCTGAGAACTATCCTATATGGTGCAGAAAAAGGGCTAATTGCGAACGCTGTGAGCACTAACTATGAGACCTATAGCAGAACATGTCTGTGTCTGTCTGTCTGTCTGTCTGTCTGTCTGTCTGTCTGTCTGTCTGTCTGTCTGTCTGTGTCTGTGTGTCACGCTGTAACACCACCCGCCCACCACCAGAGGGCGGGTTAAAATAACCTAAAATAAAAACGTAAAGAAAAAAAAACACACGCACACTAAACAAAATAACTTAAAAAAAAAACTTAACTTAAAAAAACTTTAAAAAACCACTAAAAAAATAAAATTAAGAGAACTTAAAAAAACCTTTAAAAAGTACGTAATTTATTCTAATTGTTGTTATTGCAATTTACGAGCTGCGTTCGCTACCCGCGTTCGCGCATTGTGCTGTTTACTTTCTATGTAGTGACTTAGACTTGTGACTTCCATTCCCAATGGAAGTCACATGGTTTGTAGTCCACATTTTGGACTACAAGCTGTTGTATGGCTTTTGGCTGTGTTTCGACTGCGCCCCTCCCCCTCATACAACACAAATGTTGTGTCAAACCATGTGACTCCCATTGGAAATGCATTGGGGCGGCCATGACACTACACAACATTCATCCAACAAGCATACAGCAATACAGTAAAGGTCTGAGTGAGGCCGTAGAGTGGCTGAATGGTAACCGCAAGGTTGCCAGTTCGAACCCGGGCTCCCCCAGAGTTAGTGTCGAAGTGTCCCAATTGAGCATGAGACACTGAACCCCAAATTTGCTCCCGATGTGCTGGTTGGTGCCTTGCATGGTTTCCCCCGCCATCGGTGTATGAATGTGTGTGTGAATGGGTGAATGTAATGCACAATTATCTATGTAAAGCACCTTGGATAAAGGCGCTATATAAATGCACCATGTTTACCAAATAAATGTAATGGAGAAAAAGTACAATATTTTCCTCTGAGATGTAGTGGAGTAGAAGTAAAAGTATTGGAAATACTCAAGTAAAGTACAAATACCCCCAAGTTGTACTTTCCACCAGCGCCATGATTTGATGAGATTTAACCTCCGCCGTTTTGGTTATTGTTGGATGAGAACGTGGATTAAAAACCACAAATCCATGCTGTATTGATGCGGTATACCATTAGGAGTAGATGGCAGGCAAACGTTGTAATGCAGATGTTTGGGCGGGAACCCCTTTTGGTGTTAGCATTATGTTATGCTTTAGCTATTCAAAAATAGCAGATCTACAAGCTCATAGCGCGCCACCGAGTGGCGCGCTACGAGCTTGTAGGTCTGCTATTTTTGAAAAATCGAAGAACGACTGACATAGAAACATAGCTTTTTCAGAAAACTGTCAGGATGTAGAAGACATTTTTAGAATCTGATCTCAGGTCAAAATGGGTTAACAATAATCTAACTCTCGAGAGCGTATAATGAAACCATGGTTTCATTTTAAATGCTCACGAGTTCAAGATCTGATTAGGGTCCATTTGGTTAAACCCCCTCAAGGGCCACTGCTGGTCCCCGGACCACTGGTTGAGAACCACTGGGACGGACGGACGTACGGGCGGACGGGCGGACCGACGGATGGACGGACGGGCGGACGGACGGACGGACGGACACCGAATAGGAATTGTACAGAGAGGTGAAGAGGGAAAAAAAGCCTAAAGAAGTCTAAGGCTATCTTCCAACAGGGTCAGTGCACTGCCAGCTGTCCTCACACAGGAGACTCTCTCTATCTCACACACACACACACACACACACGCACACGCGCACACACACACACACACACACACTATGTGGCAGATGAGCATGCCCATTCCTAAGACCCAAGCTCATGAAGAGAGGGAGAGAGAGAGAGAGAGAGAGAGAGAGAGAGATGGAGGAGAGACAAGGAGCAGAGAGCCAGAAAGGCCATGGCTCAGCACCCTCAGACATATGGCTGTCTTCTTCTTGATTACACTTCAACTGGCTGGAAGATTACCAGCACTGACTGTGCGTGCGTGTGTGTGTGTGTGTGTGTGTGTGTGTGTGTGTGTGTGTGTGTGTGTGTGTGTGTGTGTGTGTGTGTGTGCGTGCGTGCGTGCTTGCACTTGGTGTGTGTACTTGGTGCGTATATTTGTGCGACTGCATATGTAACCCTGACACTTCTTCAGCGGATCTTGGGCAGATTACTGGCACATTGAGTGTGTGTACGCATGTGTGTGTGTGTGTGTGTGTGTGTGTGTGTGTGTGTGTATCAAGATTACTCCAAGTGAGTAGATTGAGCTGGCGGATGAGAAGATGTTTAATCTCACACTATATATACCCTGGCTGCTACTATGCGTTTCCGCTCGCTCGCATGCGCACGCGTGTGTTGATGCGTCCTGTGTATCCATTATGTATCTTACATAGTATGTGTGTACATACTATGTTCAATTCCTGTTTGTTTGTGTCCGAGTGCGTGCGTGCGTGTGTGCGCACGTGCGCGTTTGTGCGTGTGTCCGCGCGTGCGTGCGTGTGTGTGTGTGTGGTCTCATCTGGCCGAGCTTTTCTTGGAAGGAAGCGAGTCCATATGCTAGAAGACGACCGCCTGTGTGACCTCACACCACGGACCTTCTGCAGAATGACAATACAGAGAGAGAGAGAGAGAGAGAGAGAGAGAGAGAGAGAGAGGGAGAGCGAGAGAGGGGGGGGGGGGGGGAGAGAGGGGGGGGAGAGAAACAGACATACATGGAGATAGAGATTAAGCTTTCTGTGAACACTCAGCGCAATTGCCGTACAATAAATGAATTATACAACGTATAATTGAATGTGGACTAGAAGACATCCTGCCCATCTACACTGCAAATATACATTAGTTTAATATTTATCTCTGAGAGAGTATACAAATGGAACCAAACTCAAGTCGAAACCAATTCATTTTCTTTCTTTCAATTCACTGCAATCTGTGTGTGACATTTGAAACAGATAGATAGATAGATAGATAGATAGATAGATAGATAGATAGATAGATAGATAGATAGATAGATAGATAGATAGATAGATAGATAGATAGATAGATCGTCCATAAAACAGTGGTACCGAAAAGGTGAAGGCAGAAGCCGAGGCTTATTGCGCCTACCCCTTTTTAACCCATTTTGGGCGGGAGCCCCTTTTGGTGTTTTAACTAAGCATCATGTTATACAACGCGTTGCGCTGCGACGCGTTGTGAGCTTGTAGAACTGCCATTTTCAGCAAGTGCAAAATCAGTCATCACGACGTCACCAAGGCCCGCCAAAACACATTTTAGTCGACTAAATCAACAGTAGATTTAGTCGACTAAAATCTTGTCTAAAACTAGACTAACACTAAATCATTCCAGGTGACTAAAATGTGAAAAAATATTCAAAAGACTAAAACTAACAAACAAATTTTGCTGCCAAAAACAACACTGGCGCGAGCAAGCATTATATAACTCATCGGGGCTTAAAGATGAAAGCCGTGTCAATGTGTGTGTGTATGCACGCATAGGGTGTTGAAAGTAGCTCTGAATGTTTGACTATCATTTGAATGTAACTCGACCAGATCATGGCGCTATGCTCATAATACCATGTGAAAGGCGAGCCGGCTCTATTGGTTCAACGCATTTCAACAGCGGAGGCTGCTTTACATGAAACATTAACACAGTTTGGGCGGGAACCCCTTTTGGTGTTAGCATTATGCTATGTTTTAGCTATTGAAAAATAGCAGATCTACAAGCTCATAGCGCGCCACCGAGTGGCGCGCTACGAGCTTGTAGGTCTGCTATTTTTGAAAAATCGAAGAACGACTGAAATAGAAACAGCTTTTTCAGAAAACTGTCAGGATGAAGAAGACCTTTTTAGAATCTGATCTCAGGTCAACATGGGTTAAGCGGAGGAAACCCATCGTGAGTGAGAGATCATTTGAATTCAAAAACAAAACCTCCTTAGGCTTAAACACCTATTCAGGAAAATGAGCAGAAAGAAACGCAATATATACTTATACGGTATATATAGCTAACAAAAACATGCACCTCAAAAGAATTATTAACAGGGAGAATGCATGCAGTAATTTCAAGAAAACGAAAAAAATAACAGTGTACGTGGTTGCGTGCGTGCGTGCGTGCGTGCGTGCGTGCGTGCCTACTCCAGGGAGGTATATAGACACAGCTAAGGTTTAATGTCAGTGGACACTAATGGGTCAAGGTTGGTTCATTTACTGTTTTCCAAGCATACATAAATGTCATTACAGACCACCGCTGTTGATGTCCAAGGAACAACCGCCCTGGAAAACACTCACATAGCCTGGGGACACGGACACACACACACACACACACACACACACACACACACACACACACGCACGTGCGCGCATTTGTGTGTGTGCGTGCGTGTGTGCGTGGTATCACAGCCCCCCTGCAATCAACTACATCTTCATTATCTGCATATTTAAAAATATACCCCTAAAGAATGCATAATGTGTGCGCTCGCGCGTGCAGTGCAGTGCGTGCGTATATTATGTGTGCCATGGGGCTCTTATATAGCCAGTGGCATTGTTGTGCCTGAGAAAGCAGTCATATTTATTTTAGTTGGTTAGTTTGTTTTGTTCCTTCGGTCCTGACTGTTGTCGGTCTTTTGATAAACCACGTCTCATAAACACAGAGGCATGCATAGAAATACATTTACAATATCCATGGTGGGCTGCATTGGACAAGCCTAGTCTGCTCAACACAGTAGTTTGGTCTGTAGGTGAGTGTCTGTGTACATATGTGACCGTTTCTGACCGAGGCTAAGCCATTGATTTTATTTTAATTTCCGTTTTTGAAAGCAGGGAATCATAGCTTCAAATTGACATACTGGTTGTTCAGTTTGACCCACCAGTTTTGGAGATGTGGCTTATAGAGTAATGTCTTGCAGAGAAACAGCGAGTTGAGAAAACAGGCTTGAAAGGTTCACTTCTGTGGATGACTCTAACATTACACCTGCAGTAGCTACATGTTTAAGCATTTATTTCATATTTACGATGTCGATTTCAGCTCTGATGCTCTGGTATGTGAAGAGTCTGCCTCTGCCTATTAACTCATTGTGGATCAAATAAAACAAAAATCTGTTTTTCTCCTCTCTCTGTATCAAAAAGAGTCACATATTACACGTATACATGATGTACAGTAGTCCAGTACACAGAGGTAGGCCATGTCATGCATTCCATGTGGGTTCAATTAAACAATTGTTTACAATGTCAACCCTTTAAGCCTGTTTTACGCTGTCGCACACCGGAAATGGCAGATCTACAAGCTCACAGGCAGCGCATAGCAGTGCGGCACGTTGTGAGCGCTGTGTGAATGGCACAATGTTGCAAGAAAGTACAAATCGGGCATTGGGGAATCCTACATGACCCGGATCAACAAAGCATACACAACCTTCATAAGACTTAAGCAAATCTGGAAATCAAAACAATACAGCACAAAACTCCGGATTTACCAAAGCTGCGTACTCTCAACACTACTGTACGGTGCAGAATGCTGGAAAACAACAGAAAACGACATCCATAAACTATCCACTTTCCACACATCATGCCTGCGAAAGATCCTGCACATATTCTGGCCCAAGACCATCTCAAACAAAAACCTCCTCAACATCACCCAACAAGACAACATGAACAGTATAGTCAATAAACGCAGGTGGACCTGGATTGGACATGTGCTCAGAATGGACATCAACGCTATACCAAGAGTCGCACTACACTGGACCCCAGAAGGAAAGAGAAAGAAAGGCAGGCCCAAAATGACATGGCGTAGGACGATCGAGAAGGAGCTCCAGCAACAACATCAGAGCTGGGGGACCATAGAGAAGATGGCCAAAGACAGATGCAAGTGGAGGAACTTTGTTGCTGCCCTATGCGCCAGCCGGCGTAATGGGGATAAGTAAGTAAGTAAACATGACCTGGATGCTTGGACGGTGCATTCATTGGCAAAGTATAGCTGCCCCAGCACTGCGGAGTCAATTGGCATAACAACTAACACTGTGTGAAAAGAGGAGTTAACGGGCTATTATGGGCACTGTATTTTGCCCGTAAACCTCAAGTTTAGCAGCATATACAGTTAATATACGGTAATATACAGGTGTGATGGTACAATTCCGGAGTTTACCGGAGTTTGTTGGAAAGTTTTAACGGGAGTTTCCTGTAATATACACATCCGTATTCCATGCTTTTTGCGCAGTGTAAACTGCAATCAGAACTGCAGCATCACTCCCAATCTTCCGCCGTAGTCTGAAGACCCACCTTTTCAGACTCCATCATGGCCCATAGCACTTATCCTACCCCCTTAGATAGCACTTTTTAGACTTAGATAGCATTTGAAACAGACTTATAGCATGTCATGTAGACAGCACAATAATTGCATTGTATATAGTCATAGCACATCATAGTACATATGTATAGCATAGTATAGTATATATGTATAGTTAATATGTATAGTGTCATTATATAGATATGTTCTAGTTACGTTCTTAGCTTATGCATGTTTCTTGATAAATGCATTTTATATATGTGATGTATTCCCATACTTTTGTTCCTGCTTAATGTAAGTCGCTCTGGATTAAGAGCGTCTGCTAAATGCCTAAATTGTAAAATTGTAATTGTAAATTGGGAGGAAAACAAATATTTTACGTGACAGAAGAACGCATGCGACATGGCTACCGAAAAGGTATCGTAGAAGAAGAGGGGACTACAGATTTTAACATAATATGCAAAGTTGCAAACACGTGTGGAGGGAGTGGAGACAGGTGTGTAACATTATAGGCAGTGTGGAAGTGGCCGAGCGAAGAGACAAGAAACGGAGCCAGAGGCAGAGAACAGGAAAAGAGACCTAGAGCAAAGGGTTCTCAAACTCTTTAAAAAGGGATATTTCACTTTCAAAAAAGATTTGGGTAATTTTATCGTCTGTTTGTGTCTAGGTAGACGTTTTTTCCAGGAAAAAAAAAGTCTGGGACCGAGTCCACTTCAATTCGGCATAGAGTAGCGCAAACGTCGATCACTCTCTGCTGATTTCTGATCGTCTGCACCTTTGTTAAATTGACCCACACACGTACACACACACATTCCTCTCTCTCTGTTGCTCTAATTAATTAGTCTCATGTCGCGCAGCTGCGTCTAGATTCTCCCGGCGGATCCTGCCGGGAGCAGCCTATGCCATAGAAAGCATAGGTAGGTGGACCCTGCGGGCTAGTGTCCGGGTAGCTCAGTCGGGTTCGATCCCGGGAACCGCCAACTCAGCGTATATGAGGAGCACGGCTTGTAGATCTGCTATTTTCCAATAGCTGAAGTATAACATAATGCTTTAAACATACATAATGCTAATTTTCAGCAAGTGTAAAATCAGCCATTACGACGGTATCAAGGCCCGCCAAAATACATCTTAGTCTTAAAACTAAAACATTCCAGGTGACTAAAATATGACTAAAACTAAATTAAGTTTCATTCCAAAGACTATGACTAAAACTAAAATAGAAATGTGCACTGTTTTCAACGTGCAGGATAGCGCAGTAGATTTCTATATAACTGCTCAGATATGGAAATCAGTCCCAAGACTTCTTTTAGCAACTACAACAAAAAAGCCAACGGACAGTCAACAGAAAACACAGAATTAAATGTCCAATGGTTTGTAAAAAAAAAAGAGAGACATATGGACTGCATGGCGAGTGTCGAGGGAGGAAGGGGATAATAGTGAGGGCGAGAGAGAGAGAGAGAGAGAGAGAGAGAGAGAGAGGGAGGGAGGGAGGGAGAGAATGAGGCGTGTTGTCATGAAAAGTGTTTAGTAAAATATTTGCACAGCAGCCACTGTGGATGAGAAAGATAACCTCAAAGCCTGAACTCAATGCCCCGACACTGGAAACAACAGACAACCGTTCTCTCTCTCTGTCTGATCTATTTCTCTTACGGTCTCTCTACCCTCTCTCTCCCAGTCAGATATGCTCTCTCTCTCTCTCTCTCTCTCTCTCTCTCTCTCTCTCTCTGACTCACTCACTTTCTCTCTTTCTCTGTCTGTCTGCACCCATACCTCTCTCTCTCTCTCTCTCTCACCTGTACACCTCTCTCCTCTCTCTCTCTACGAGTGTCCCTCGTTTGTCCTCTAATTTATTCATCTCTGTTCTCTCCCACTGAGGTCTCTCTCTCCCTGTCCAATACACTATTATTAGCGTGCACCCAACATTGTGTGGGCATATGTGTGCGTGCGTGCGACCGTGCGTGCGTGCGTGCGTGCGTGCGTGCGTGTGCGTGAGTGAAAGCATTCATTAGATGCAGAACTCGAGTCGTCGTGCTGCCTTGTTCGATTTGCAGAACAGCATGTCTCCCAGAGTGCTTATCAATAGAACAGAGAAATAAATTAGATAAATGTTGAGAGAGTGAAGAGAAGTAGAGATATACTGCAGGGGATGGACGATGTGACAGAGTGAGGAATGAAAGGCAAGAGACACAGCAGGGCTTTGAAGAGAGAGAGACAATAAGAGGATAATAATAAGATGGATATCGTATCGGCATCAAAATGTACTTAAAGTACTAAAAGTAAAAGTATTCATATTGCAGAATGTCCCATTTCACAAGTTCAAAATGTGTAGAAGATCTATTGAAAATAGCCGATCTGCAAGCTCACAATGCGTCGCGTCAGCTATTTTCAAATGGCCGAAATGTATAGGGTTGAAGTGGTTAATGTATGTTTTCTAATCAAAATCTGCAAAGTGACTATAGTAACTAAAGTTTTCAAATAATTGTAGTGAAGTAAAAAAATTTGGCTCTGAGTTGTAGTGGAGTAGAAGTAAAAGTACTGTACAGTACTTAAGTAAAAGTACTTAGTTACTTTCCAGAGGAGAGGAGAGGAGAGGAGAGGAGAGGAGAGGAGAGGAGAGGAGAGAAGAGAAGAGAAGAGAAGAGAAGAGAAGAGAAGAGAAGAGAAGAGAAGAGAAGAGAAGAGAAGAGAAGAGAAGAGAAGAGAAGAGGATGCTTGGGGGAGTGAGAGAAGAAAGGCAGTGGAAAAAGAATTACAAAAATAAACAAACAAGGGATAGAGAGAGATGGATGGTTGGATGGAAGGAGGGAGGGAGGGAGAGAGGGATGGAGGGAGGGAGGGAGGGAGGGATGGAGGGAGGGAGGGAGGGATGAAAGGACAGGGTATGTGCAGAGCAGGGCTGTTGGCAGTGCAGGTTGTTAATCCTCCGCCGGTGTGAACGATTAGCATATACGCTAAACACTCCAATTCTATCAGCTAACACTGAGAGGCTGAGATAACTGAGGTACCTCCAACACTCATCTGCGCCGCTCTCCTTCTCTCTCTCCATCTCTTTTGCCCCCCCCCCCTCCACTATGTCACTCGCACTCCCCGTCTGTCTCTCTCTAGCCGTCATCCTCTCTCTCCCTCTCTCTCTCTCTCTGAATGGCATGTATGGGATTTCCGAGGCAACTTTTGAGGGGAGCGCTCGTTTCGGTTCATGCAATGTCCCCGTGCAACGTTTTGGTTACAACAAATACGTGACTTTACAGAAAATTACTTGAGAATTGAGAACAAAAGGCATGGTGCACAGACAGAGCGACCACAGGCCTTGTGTGTCTCGACAAGCGCACCATCTCACCACCATGGCCATTTGTATAGGGCAACGGATCAATTTTGATTGATGTGATTTGAGAGTCATTATGGGTGGAGTTAAGTACCTATTGTCACACCCACTTCTGGCCAGTTCAAGGTGTTGAAATGTTCTGAATTTTCAACGGGGCCTTTTCTCAGCTATAAGGCTATTTTGGTCCAACCAGTTTAAAATTGGCCATATCTCCTTCATATATTTTCCAATTTCATTGAATGATACATCATATGAAAGTTTACATGCTGTACTTTAAAGGTATATTCAGTGATTTCACTTCATTCAAATATCACTTATTTTTTCTTTTTTTTGGGATAATCCTCCCTACTATAGAGTGTGCTGACCATATAAGGAGTTCCTCCCTGTCCCCAGTGAGCCCCTGGGGTCAAAAAACCCTAGTTTCAGTTTTGGTGGCTGGTGGCAAAGCCTTCATCCAATCAGGATGAGAGGGGCCTTCCTCCAATCATGATCGAGTGTGGGTGGGCCTTGGTGCACATGCTGTTGGCCTGTTGCACTTCCCCCCACTGTAGAGCGTGCATGTGCACATTTTGTTATCGGGGCGGACTGGGTGGTTTTCCAAATCACCCAAATCACTGAATGCTCCTTTAATAATCTGTAAAAAAAAAAAGAAGAAGAAGAAAAACACAAAAATTACTCTGGTGAATTGAGTCCCTATTTGCCAGCCTCAGTCACATTCTTGTAACGAGTATGTCATCATCATCATCATCAATCTTTATTTATACTCGGAAATACAGTTGAGGGCAAGCCCTCATTTTCAATGTAGCCGAGGTTACAATACACAAATACAGTCAAAACAATACATCAACACAACATTATAAATCAGGATGAATTACAAAGGAACTTAAATGCAGAACAACCAGTAAAATAAATCATGACTAGGTCGCTATACTACGCGATTGGCTACACGAGTTTCAGACTATACCGTTGGCTTAGGGGGCAGCCAATCATGACTAGGTCGTGATTGGCTACACGAGTTTCAGACATTGGCTTAGGGTAGGGTTACCATGTTCTGAATGACCAAAAAGAGGACACATGCACGTGCGCGTGCTTCGATGGGGAATAGGGATGGGTGCCATCCCCTGATGAGGCTCTTATCAAAGGATGGAACGTATCCCTATACCATCAAAGTTGGCTACCATGGTTTCCCGGCAACAACAGTGGCGCTACTTCTTGCAGGAGATCGGGTTGGATCCCAAGCAACTGAAGAAAAGCCACTGGGGAGATTTAAAGCAGTACGTGGCTCTCAAAGGTGTGTCTGCTTCTCATTTGGTCAGTCACAAAGCTATAGAATACAGTATAGCCTACTTTTTCTGCATGTCAATGATGAGATAGTTCTTTGGCATTTCAAGTAGGGATGTCCCGATACACTTTTTTTCACTTCCGATCCGATCCCGATACCTCGATTTCGGTGTAAGCCGATACAGATACCAAATACAGATACCAGTGTCGTGATCTCATGTTGTGTTTATAGCTATCTAGCTATATATCTCGTGTTGTGTTATATCTCGTGTTGTGTTCATATAGCAGACTCCTCACTCAAATGTGCACTTGCAGTTTGGGCAACTCCAAAGCAAACTCCACATGCCCCAACATTTTATTTACCTGCCATAGTGTCAACCCCTTACCCCTGTGTCGGATCGGTGGTTAGACTGGCATATTCACCGATACCGATATGACCCGATATGACAAACAAGGGCCGATCCGATACTTTTCCCGATACCGATACAGTATCGGGACATCTCTAATTTCAAGCTTTCCTCACGGAGAGCAGACAACACAACAGTCTTATCTGCAAGACAGCCGGAGCAGCCAGCGAGCCTTTCTCTGATCTGCTGTCGGGACCAGTGCTGTCAGCGCGCATGCAGAGTTATGAATAATACACATTCCGGGGTTCAGGCTGAAAGTCCGCCCCCAACAGTGCTTTTCCACTATGAACCACTGAACGTGCATTTGTAATACACATTGGTCTGAATGGTCTGTGAGCGTACAGATACGTGTAAAACCCCGGACATTTGAAAGAATTTATAAAACCCCCCCGGACAGCCCCCCAAAAGAGGACTTGTCCGGGCAAAAGAGGACGTATGGTAAGCCTATAGCTTAGGGGGCAGTCAATGATGACTAGGTCGCTACTACGCGATTGGCTACACGAGTTTCAGACTATACCATTGGCTTAGGCGGCAGTGAATCATCGACTAGGTCAGTGATAAAAACGGGCCTGTTATATGTCAGACAAAGAAACCTCAGGCAACAAAGTATATGCTCCCCCCCCCCCCCCCCAAGGTGGAAACAATGATCAATGACAAAACATTTAATCACCTGACAAAACATTGAATCACCTGACAAAACATTGAATCACCTAAACCCTGTCTACTTCGTTGCATTTGCAATGGCGTATTGATATAGGCTATTTTTGCTTATTTTATTTTATTTTTTCACCACTGATCACACACTCGAGGAGGTGTAAAAGGAGCCCACAGAACACTAGCTGTGTTTGCACAGGGTGCTAGAGAAACACAATAGGCCTCTTCAGGTGCCATTCAAATGCAAAATGAACGCACGCGCATACGCAAGCATGTACACAGGCATGAACGCGCGCACGCACGCACACGTCCACTTGTCTGTCGCTGCCCACACACTCAACTCATTATCACATACACTTAGAACACATACACACCTGTGAGTCATTGTGTGGTACAGAGAGACAGGGTTGATAGGGAGTGGGAGGGGGGGTAACTGAAATAAAGAAAATGGGTGTAAGGAAGAGAGGGAAAGAAAGTGAGAGTGTGAGAGTGAGAGAGATATACCCAAACAGAGACAAGGACGGAGGCAGTGACAGAGAGATAGGCCTATGGAGAGAAAGAGATACAGAGATACAGAGAGAGAGAGAGAGAGAGAGAGAGAGAGAGAGAGAGAGAGAGAGAGAGAGAGAGAGAGAGAGAGAGAGAGAGAGAGAGAGAGAGATAGGCCTACGGGGAGAAAGAGATAGAGATAGAGATAGAGATAGAGAGAGAGAGAGAGAGAGAGAGAGAGAGAGAGAGAGAGAGAGAGAGAGAGAGAGGCCTACGGAGAGAAAGAGATAGAGAGAGAGAGAGAGAGAGAGAGAGAGAGAGAGAGAGAGAGAGAGAGAGAGAGAGAGAGAGAGAGAGAGGCCTACGGAGAGAGAAGAGAGAGAGAGAGAGAGAGAGAGAGAGAGAGAGAGAGAGAGAGAGGCCTACGGAGAGAAAAAGAGAGAGAGAGAGAGAGAGAGAGAGAGAGAGAGAGAGAGATGATGTAATGCTTAAACAAACTGAAAAGTGAAATGACAATGACTGGAGACCGACTGCTGTGGTTGGGGGTCCGCGTCCAATCGAGAGGAGACATTTTGCCCTATTCAAGGCTGACAGACAGTGTATCAGACAGAAGAATACAGTACATCTATTCTCTCTGTGTCCTCCTGCGTGTCTGGAAGGTGTTGGTTCTTTTCACACTCTAGTGAAACGTGTCTGCTAGATGCCTGTATGGCTGCATCTAACAACATTGTGTGGGTTTAACCCATACCAGCTTCATGTCTGCCATACAATACTGGTCGTTACATTTTTTTAAAGGGTATAAGGAATCAGACCGTTATTCGTTAAAGCTGCTATAAGCAATAAAAATGCTGAATGACCTTTTTATTTTGTAGGTATTCAGACAGCCAGCAATGGGTAGAACGCTCCCAAAAATAAATGTCTCTGTGACACATCTAGCGGCCACAATCGGCATTCAAAGATTTTCCTAGAAGCTTTGTCATTGGTCGATTTGCCTGTCTGCTTCCTGATTGGTTAATCACTGCGACCAGGTTTTTTTGAACCAATGACAAAGCTTCTAGGAACATCTTTGAATGCAGATTACGGCCCCTAGATGTGTCACAGAGACTACATTTTTTTGGGATTGTTCTACCCATTGCTGGCTGTCTGAATACCAACAAAATAAAAAGGTCATTAATATTTTGACATATTATTGCTTATAGCAGCTTTAAGGAGTCGGAATTGTTAAAATCCTAGTCTGTAACTCTTGACAGGATACAAATGGAACCAAATGTACCCCATAGCAGTTCCATTTGACGCCATTTGTATCGTGGGTTATTAACGCGGGTCCTGAAATTGAAAAGTTGGAGAATTACCTCATAGCGGGGCACCGAGTGCCGCGCTACGAGCTTGTAGGTCTGCTATTTTTGAAAAAATCGTGAAAATGTGGTGCAAATCTTTGAATATATATTCTTTCAGAGCGAGCATTTTTAACTCAAATCTTTGCTAATGGGGGAGGTCCCTGAAACAACATATTTTCAGATGGAGGTCGGCGGCCAATTACATATTCGTTTTTGGGGTCCTTGACATTAAAAACTTCGAGAACCACTAACACAGAAACACAGGTTTTCATAGAATTGTCCTCAGATCTAAATGGGTTAAGAGCGTTTGCTAAAATGCCTAAATAAATTGTAAATTGTCCTAAAAGGATCCCGGTTGTCTTTCCCATACACTCACTCCCCCGTCTCTGTTTCATGTCTCCCTCTCTATAGAGGGTATGCGCGTGACATCATCATCAAACCAGGAAGTTATGCAGGAACGCCTACTGAGTGGCAAAAAACTACTTTCTGGCCTTGACAGCCCCTACATCCACACAGAAAAGTCATATCTGATTGCATTAAACAACATTAAACGATGTTAAACTCACTTTGCCTGTTGCTTTGCCACTCGATTTGCCATGAAGTCAGACGAGCAAATATAGCGTTTGTCGTCGGCTCCTGTCCTTCCAGACGGATATACCCATCCCTGCCATCTTTTATTCACCCTGCACGACACAAGCCCCCCTCCTCCCCCCGTCTGGAGGAGCCCTGGGCTTGGGCCGTGGCTGAATAAAACATGGCGCCTCTAGGCCAGCCCCGGGCCTTCGCTCCCAGCAAGGCATCACGCTCCACCCCTGCCCCTGGACACACACCACTCGCACAGTGCACGCCCACGTCATTGTCCACACACACACGCACAGTTTGCACGCACCTGCATGGATGCTATTACATCCAGCGCGCACGCACGCGCACGCACACACACACACACACACACATGGGCATAGGTATGTACCTACAGTAAAAAAATGCATACACATAAACCGCACACACACGTGCGCGCACGGCACACGCGGGAGTGCATGGTGTCAGCGGCAGGGCCAGTTGTGTAGCCGTCACGTGGCCTTTGTTTTGTATTCATGTAACTATAGTTATTCATTTAATTGTTGTTCTTTTATTTATCACTGGAGACTAGTAGGAGAGGCTTGTATGAAGGCTGAAGACCTAACAATGACAGCCAGTGGATATGGGCCCCAAGGCCACAGAAAAACTGAGAAAACTTCCTTTGTGTGTGTGTGCGTGCGTGCGTGCGTGCGTGCGTGCGTGCGTGCGTGCGTGCGTGCGTGCGTGCGTGCGTGCGTGCGTGCGAGCGTGCGTGCGAGCGTGCGTGCGTGCGTGCGTGCGTGCGTGCGTGCGAGAGAGAGAGAGAGAGAAGGAAGTGTGAACTGTGCTAGCTTAAATATTCATATTGACTTCCCGTTTACGTTATTGTCGGTTGTTACAGCCTCTCTCTCTAATTCTATCTCTTCTTTCTTTCTTTCTTTCTTTCTTTCTTTCTTTCTTTCTTTCTTTCTTTCTTTCTCTTTCTTACTCTCTTTAATTTTATCGGTATGAGCTGTTACGCCTGTTACTTGCTCGGTGTGTGTGCGTGTGCGTGTGTGTGTGCGTTCGACAAGCAAGCTGTTTAGCTCTGGACTGGTTCCAGACAGGAAGACCTAGGTTTGGGTGTTGAGAAGTACTTCTGGGTCACCGCAGGGTCAATGGAGGGACCACAGGAAGTGGTAACTGGACAGATGTGTCCATCCATCCTGCTAAAGACATGCACGCACGCGCGCGCGCGCAGACACGCGCGGACACACACACACACGCACGCACGCATGCACACACACACACACACACACACACACACACACACACACACACACACACACACACACACACACACACACACACACACACACACACACACACACACACACACACACACACACAGTGCCCAGGGGACAGCGAGGAGCCTCTCCGTCTATGACACGCGTCCTGTTTTTGCAGCATGGCACAGCGAAAGAAACGAGGAGAGAGAGAGACACAGACACACACAGAGAGAGAGGAGGAGAGAGAGAGACACAGACACACAGAGAGAGAGAGGAGAGATTAACGAGGAGTACAAAGAAGCCAGGGAGAGAATGACGGGGAGTCAAGATGTGGCGTTTTTTTTCTGGTGCTACCAGATTTTTTTTTTTTTAAATAATCTCTCTCCTGTACCTCCCCTGCCCACCACGGAGGTTGTGGGTTCAAATATAGCCTGCATGGCGCAGCCAGCCTTCACCGGCCTGCACTGCATATTGCCCCCTACTGTATATGAGGCTCGTTCAAGTCTTTGTCGGGCGTCTATGCAAACGCAATTAGCCTGTGTTCAGGGCAGTGTTGATTTCGTCGACTAATACTGAGACGAAAAATGTCCGTCGACTACCTTTTTTTCACTGACGGAAGCTAAATGGAAACGAAGCTATGATGACTAAAACTAAGACCAAGTATACTGACGATTTCGTCAACAAATAAAAACTAGACTAAAATGTTAGGAAGGGACTAGTGGACAAGAGATCCAGTATAAGTCATTTTACACTTGGTTGCATTCTGAAAATAGCCGATCTACAAGCTCACAAGGCGTCGCGCGTCGACTAAATCAACTGTAGATTTAGTCGACTAAAATCACATGACACTAAATGAAGTTTCAGTCCAAAGACTATGACTAAAACTAAAATAGAAATTTGCTGCCAAAAACAAACACTGGTTCAGGGGAGGGAAGCCACGCTATGATTGGCCTGTCTTAATGGCTCATTATCTCCCCCTAATAATAATGCATTGCAATTTTATAGCGCTTTTCCACGTACTCAAAGCGCTTTACAATGGTCCATTCATCCATACATTGGGAGGTGAAGCAGCGAACAGTCGACGGCAGCGTCCTCACTTCCCACATTCACTCACCAATGGTGGCGAGTTCACACCGACCGACTCATTGGAGGCAATATAGGGTTCAGTCAGTGTGCCCAAGGACACTTGAGACATGTGGACAGGAGGAGCCGGGATTTGAACCGCCGACCCAGGGATCATTGGACGACCTGCTCTACCTCCTGAGCCACAGCCACCCTAATACATACAGGGTAGGCCTACCCCCTGAGACTATACATTTATGAAAGCATGCGTTATTGCTTACACAATGTTATGGGACATAATATGCTATGTGGTTAATGGTTGCTTAAACGTTACATAGTGCTGCCGTTATTGAGATTACATTAGTACGTTATATTTAACTCTTTTACCGTCAAGATCGCCTTTTAACGCATATTTTAATATAAATCGATTACGGTTCACAACTGTATGTTCTCTACAGTGGTGAAAAGTAACTAAGTACTTTTACTTAAGTACTGTACTTAAGTACAATTTTGAGGTATTTGTACTTTACTTGAGTATTTCCAATTTCCAGTACTTTTACTTCTACTCCACTACATCTCAGAGCCAAAATTTGTACTATTTCACTAATTATTTGAAGACTTAAGTTACTAGTTACTTTGGAGATTTTAATTTTGATTAGAAAACATACATTAACCATGGCACTTAAATCTACTAATTTTATTCAAGGGATCCATAGAGGTGGTTTAGAACACTTTCATTATATGCAGATGAGCTATTATTATTTAAATCTGACCCGCTAACCGTTATACCCCAGACAGTTGAACTATTGAACAGATTTGGATCATTTTCTGGTTATAAACTGAACCTCTCAAAGAGGGAATGCTTCCTGATAAACAATTTGGCTCTTCAAATCCCAGAAACGTCTCTTCCCTTTAAAATTGACTAAAAACTATTTTAAATATTTAGGAGTGAATATCTGTAGTCAATTATCAGACCTTTACAAATATAATTTCCCACCTTTAATTGACAAGCTTAACCCATTTTGAGCGGGAACCCCTTTTGGTGGTTACATACATTATGTTATAATTTAGGTATTGAAAAATAGCAGCTCATACAAGCTCACCGAGTGGCGCGCTCATTGGAGCTGTATGTGGCGCGCTCATTGGAGCTGTATGTACAAGCTCATAGCGCGCCGGTCTGCTATTTTTGAAAAATCGTTGAAATGTGCCTCAAATTTTTCTGAAATTTTTCATGATTTAGAAAACAAATTTCGACGTCAGGCCTAAATGGGTTAAATTGGACCTGGAAAGGTGGAAGAGTTTACATATAACCCTAGCTGGGAAAGTAAACTGCATCAAAATGAATGTGCTTCCACGCTTTCTATATCTCTTTCAAAGCCTGCCAGTCTTTTTACCAGAATCCTTTTTTGAATGGTAGACAAACTCATCTCATCATTTTTATGGAACGGCAAAACACCTAGAATAAGAAAGGAGTTCCTACAGCGACATAGTTCGGAAGGTGGTTTAGCTTTGCCTAACCTCTTAGAACGTATTATTGGGCAGCCAATAGACACAAAATGATACTCTGGATACAGGAACCGACGCTAGCTTGGTGTGAACTTGAAACTAGGTCATGTCCTACCACCTCACTTTTAGCCTTGTAAGTTGCCTATTCAACCTAAAAAGAACTCTCAACTAATCCAATTGTTGTCTCCACTCTAAGAATTTGGTCTCAATTCAGAGTTGCCCTTGGACTCAGAGGAATGTCTAACCATAGTCCTATTCATAACAACCACCTTTATCCCCAAACCAAGATTTGATGCAGCCTTTTCTCTGTGGCAAAGATCAGGCCTTGTTAGGTTAACCCATTTTGGACTGATGGCGATAAAAAAAGGCTTCTAAATCCTAATAGTTTTCTGAAAAACCCATGTTTCTATGTCAGTTATGCTCAACCTTTTTCATGTCAAGGACCCCCAGAATTATCTCTATAGGGCCACGGACCCCCATCTCAAAATATGTTGTTCCAGTGACCCGCCAGAAGCAAATATTTTAGTAAAAAATGTTCGCTCTGAAATTTATATTCAAAGATTTGCAGCACATTTTAACGACTTTTCAAAAATAGCAGACCTACAAGCTCGTAGCGCGGTAGATCTGCTATTTTTCAATAGCTAAAGCATAGCATAATGCTTGGTTCCCGCCCACAGATCAGGCCTTGTTAGGTTAAGGGACCTATGAATAAGACTGGAAAGTTTGGTGTATGTGAGTGCAACTGAAGTGGAGATTCTTTGTCCCAGGTATGAGGAAAACTCATTTCGAGGAAACAGCCTTTAAAGATTTGTATTGTAAAATGCCAAAACGTTTTATTTGAAGCCACTATTTTGAGACAAAATATCTCACCCAAACCTTGGCAACAACATATAATGCCATATATCATTGGATCTTACCATGAATCTTACCATTTTTCTGAAAACCCCATGTTTCTATGTCAGTGGTGCTCAACCTTTTTCATCTCAAGGACCCCCATGAATTATCGCTATTGGGCCACGGACCCCCATCTCAAAATATGTAGTTCCAGGGAACCCCAGAAGCCAATGTTTTAGTAAAAAATGTTATATATTCAAAGATTTGCGCCACATTTTCACGACTTTTCAAAAATAGCAGACCTACAAGCTCGTAGCGCGCCACTCGGTGGTGCGCTATGAGCTTGTAGATCAGCTATTTTTCAATAGCTAAAGCATAACATAATGTTTAAAACACCAAAAGGGGTTCCCGCCCAAAATGGGTTAAATAACATTTGCGCGTTACATAACGATAATTCCTGACTCTCGGTTTCTGAGTGAAACAGCTTTCAAACTAATTCCGTGTCCCCAACATAAAATGACCGGCTGGCGGCCCTACAGTACACAATTCAGACACCAGATGGGAGTGTTGTGCCGGTAAGCGAGTTAAAATAATAATCCAAATCGTAACGTCGGCTATAGTCGTCACCTATACGGAGCGCACAGCAACAGTATAGAAAGAAGGCATGTGGAATAATGCACGGGATCATGTCCAAACCGTGACAAGGAGAGGTTTGTAATCATTCTATGCAGGGCTGGCATGCAGAGATTTTGAATTCTCACTCGCTACGTACTCTGCTGATTAAAACCCATTTAGACCTGAGGACGATTCTACGAATGCCTTCTGAATCCTGACAGTTTTCTGAAAAAGCCTATGTTTCTATAGTGAGTCGTTCTCAAACATTTTCATGTCAAGGAACCCCAGAATTATATGTAGGCTAATTGGTCACCGACCCCCCCATGTTCCTGCAAGGACCTCCCTATGCAGAACCAAAGATTTGAGTTAAAAATGTTCCCTCCGAAAGAACATAATATTCAAAGATTTGCGCCACATGTTCACGATTTTTAAAAAATAGCACCAAGTGCCGCACTACGTTGGGCGGAAATGCAGCCCCAACAGAAACCAATCTAAATGCACAGAAGGGTGTGTATTTGCTGTATACGGAAAGAAACAGTATACAGTTGTAACTCAAATCCAGTTTGCTGAGACAAGTAGGATATAGTTAAAAATGGCCTTAAAGATGGAGTGCCATGAATTTTTTCCCCACCGTAAAACATGATCATCAGGTCTTATGGTTACAAAAGGAGGAAGAAGTTTTTCAAAAAAGTGTACAGTATTTGTTAAAATGTCGTTTTTATGTGGGCACGCCCACCAGTATGCCTGGTTTGCCTGGTGGGTGGTGATGGGTGGTGATCCACCTGAACTTAAGCCGCACCCACAGCTGTAGTTGTATGATAAAGGGGGAGGGGTTAGGGGAGGGGCTGATGATGTGATGTCACTATATTACTGTTTTTTTCATTGGCCCGTTTGACTGTCAAGGGTTCAGCCTCCAGGAAGAAACCCTAAATACAAAGGGAATACACCATTGCACATACAAACGACTCCAGGGTGTCTAATGAAGTACTGTCACCTCATAGACGCATGAAAAACTGGAAAAATACAAAAATTGTGGCACTCCATCTTTAATATTGGAGTAAAGAAAGTTATATGATCGGAACGAGATGATAACATTTCAGATAGTGTTTATATGGCAACATCGACGTTTCAGTCACCCATGCATATTCATCCTCAAGGAGTCTTACTGTACAGTAAGTACCTACTGTACGTAGCCATATTTATATAACTACATGATTAACCCATTTTGGGTGGGAACCCCTTTTGGTGTTAGCATTATGTTGTGCTTTAGCTATTGAAAAATAGCAGACCTACAAGCTCATAGCGCGCCACCGAGTGGCGCGCTACGAGCTTGTGGGTCTGCTATTTTTGAAAAATCGAAGAATGACAAAGAAACATAGCTTTTTCAGAAAACTGTCAGGATGTAGAATACATTTATAGAATCTGATGTCAGGTCAAAATGGGTTAAATGTGTACTCCCATCTGTGTGTGTGTGTGTGTGTGTGTCTGTGTGTGTGTGTGTGTGTGTGTGTGTGTGTGTGTGTGTGTGTGTGTGTGTGTGCGTGCGTGCGTATGTGCGTGTGTGCATGCAAGAGTCTTGAGGACAGACAGTCATTGTGTTTTCTTTTCCGGCGGTGAACATATGGTTTGTGTCTCTGCAGTTCCATACCGTCTGTCTATACAACACAATGGCAGCCAAGAAAGACGTCCTTTAAAGTGCGACTGAAGTCCTGTTTGAAGGAGAGGCAATGGAAGAGCATTAGTTGGGGGGGAGAAACAAGTTCGTTTTTTTCCCTGGCTCACAGCTCTGGACTCCACAGACCCAAGATGATTTGGATTTGTTTTTTATTAAAAAAGTTAAAGCTGGATTCAATTTAAAGAGAAGAAGTATAATGAAAGTTTTGCGCTCTCTCTTTCTTGAGTCGTTATTTATAGTATGCAAGGAACAATGCAAACGTGCCGTGGGACCCGGCGCTTGGGGGATAGAGCTGTCCAACAGTTTCATTTGTGTCGGTTTCTTTTTTTAGGAAGTCATATAGAGAAGAAACCTGAGTTTCCTCTCTCTCTCTCTCTCTCTCATTGTGATACTGGGTCGAGTGGAAAAATCCTGTGAGGGTAGGGGCGAGGGCGTTTGTTTTTTTATGGCAGGAGATGAAAGGAGAAAAGAGATGAGGAGAGGAGAGATAATGGGAGAGGAGGGGAGAGGAGAGATGGTAGCGGGCTAGCGGCTCATGCATTCATGTTCCTTTCTAATTTTGCGGTCAAGCCAATTCCCAATTTTGCTGGGTACTGCCTTAACCCATCGTGGGCGGGAACCCCTTTTGGTGTTAGCATTATGTTATGCTTTAGCTATTGAAAAATAGCAGATCTACAAGCTCGTAGCGCGCCACCGAGCGGCGCGCTACGAGCTTGTAGGTCTGCTATTTTCGAAAAATCGAAGAACCACTGACATAGAAACATAGCTTTTTCAGAAAACTGTCAGGATGTTAGAAGATATTTTTAGAATCTGATCTCGGGTCAAAGTGGGTTAATAATAGCGCCCACTGCTCCGAATAGTTCAAAAGGGTAAAACCGTGTACAGTATATGTGCTAAAGAATTGCTCCAAGGGCCCATACAGTGGGATTCCCTTGGTCTATTCCGGGCTGACATTGGTAGGTACCTACAGATGTCTTTCAGGCCAGAGGTACCTCTGGTAGCCACACCTCTGATGGGTGGGGTTTAGCCTTAAGGGGTGTGTTTTTTTCACCCACTGTGTAATATAATAAATGGACAGTAGGTGGCAGTAGGACAGACCCCAGGTCCGGGCGGGTGGCGTAGTTGTCTGCATGTATGGGCACCTTGGCTGGTAATCCAGTCTGGCAGTGTGCCGCGGGTTCGACTCCCGATCCCGACGGCCTTTGCTGCGTGTCACCCCCTCCCCATCTCTCTCCCCATTTCCTGTCAGCCTAAACCGCATACCGTATATCCCTCTATTAATAAAATAAAGGCAAGGCCACAAAAAATATCTTAAAAAAAGGGCCCATATAGAGTCCCCCCCTACCATGGACCAGGAAATGAATCCCAATGCATTTTTCCCATAGACATTTCAAAAAGTATTTATTTAAAGACGGTTACGCCGCGGACAACGCCAACTCGAGTCGTGACAACTCATGACAACACAAACAATATTTTGGACCAAACAAATAATTACAAAGAAGAAAAACAACAAAAAAAGTGTTGTAACCTGCCGTTTTTTTCTTCTTTCTAATTATTTGTTCGGCCCCAAAAATTGTGTTTGTTGTCATGATTTGTCACGACTCGAGTTGGCTTTGTCCGCGGCGTTAACGTCTTTAAATAAATACTTTCTGAAATGTCTGAGGAAAATGAACGGAGAATCATTTCCTGGGCCATGGTAGGGGGCGGGTCTGCGACGCTCTATATTCCCCCAAAGGAATAATAATGACTATAAAAATAACCGTAATGTTAAACATGTGAGGAGCATCCATTTGCAGACAAGGCACTTGCATGGAGGGCCCTGAATGGCATGGGCAGTGTATGGAACTCCAACCTCCCCCCGACAAATCAAACTCAGCTTCTTCTACGCGACGGTAGAATCTGTTCTCCTATATGGCAGTGAATGCTGGACCCTGAAGCCAACTCTGCAGAAGGCTCTAGACGGGTGCTACACCAGAATGTTACGTGTAGTGCTCAACATCAGCAAGAGTACACATGTTACCAACGAGAATCTGTATGCCGGAATATTCAGGGTGAGCGACAAAATAGCAGCCAGGAAGAATGAGACTTGCAGGACACTGCCAAAGACACCAAGAGCTCCCAGCCAGCAGACTGGTGCTGTGTGGGAACCAACACATGGGCACCGGTCACGAGGACGTCCCATACTAACATATGTGGATGTATACTCAAGAAAGATGCAGGAGAGCTCAGCTGGATGCATCCCCTGCATCCAGCTTCCCAACCGCAAAACATGGCCACGTTGCAGAGAAAGCAGGTAGGGATGTAGCTCTGGTCCATAGCCTTACTCGTGGACCAGAGCTACATCCCTACCTGCTTTCTCTGCACCATTTAAGGCCGTTTCCAAATGTTAAAATGTAAAAGACCAATATTATAAAATGAACAAGATGTTAAGACCGCTAAACCGTTAAACCAAATAGAATAAAGTTTACCTTCAGAAAAAGCATTGTTTATGGCTTCTGAATGTAGGTCTTTTAACATGTAATGTCTATGGACTGACGTCACGTCAACACCACTAGGTCTGGAAAGGGGGCGTGGAAAGGGGGCGGTGAAGTGCTGTGAGATAGGCCTATAAGGGCCTTTCTCGGCCCCACCCCTCTCCCATTTGTTTATATTGTGTTAAGGATCCAAGATGCCACCGGCACCAGGAGGGGGCGGGGTGCGGGGTCGACCTATGCCCTTACTGGGCTGCGTTCACACATTCAAGACACCTGTCTATAGTGTTTGTCTTGTGTCTAATGTGTTTAATGGCCGCCCCCATGCATTTCCAATGGAAGGCCATATGGTTTGACCAAACATTTTGTTTGATGGGGGGAGGGGGGCCGAACACATCCATCAAAGCTGTGTTCAGACACAAGTCAGGTGTCAGACACAAGGCGAGTGTCTTGAACGCAGCTCAGTAAGGGCATATGTCGACCCCGCCCGCTCACCTCCGCCCCACCCCCCCCTGGTGCTGCGGCCATCTTGGATCCTAAACACAGTATAAACAAATGGGAGAGGGGTGGGGACGAGAAAGGCCCTTATTGTGTTCCATGGAGCGCCAGCCGTGCCAGAGGCACCGTTCAGGATTTGAACACCCGTGTTCACAATCACAATCGGTCCGTATCGTCCCATGGGGATATTCCGTTTCCCGTGTGTCTGTTCAACAGAAAACACATAACATTCTAACAAATATACAACGCACACAGCATAAAGACAAAACATAGCGTCTCCAGACACTATGGATATAGTGTTGGATGCTTGCACATACTGTATGCACACATGACATCAACGCATGGTGTTGTGTGCTGGCACACTATACACTCTGTCTTTCTTTTATCTGTATTGTGTTGCATTGTATTGTACTGTATGTGTCATTGTATGTTTAGTTTTACTACCATTTTAAGAGCCTGCTCAGGGACTACAGATGTAAATTAGCTTATGGCTAACTCTGGCACATTTACATGGAAGTGAAAACTGAAATGTTGATTAATGAGCATAAATAAATAATAAATAAAAAAAACAGCAGCATATCAGTTTAGTGGACAAAACTCCTACTAAAATGAACCTTTCCCCCCCCCCATTTCAAAGTTCTGTGTCCTCAGCCCAGATGGCATGGATTGTAAAGTCACTGTTGAGGGGATGATCGGTGACATTTTCCATAGTTTGAGTGCTAAAAACGTATGATGGCTTTTATCGTTCATATCTGAAAGTGTGGGTGTGGGTGTGGGATGGCCAATAATCTAAGAAGTAATGTTTGTTTGCTTTGTTTTTGACAAATATGGCCAATGACTAGAAAACTATACAGTATCTATATAAAGAAAAGATTGGTTAATATTAGTGATGCACCAAATATTCGGCCGCAGAACATATTCGGCAGAAAATGGCTAAAAATGCATTTCCGGCCTATTCGGTTTCGGCCTGAATAGGCAGAAAATATATCACAGAATAGTGTATGCAATTAATGCATTCAAAAGAACTGAATAAATGTTTCATGGACCCATAATAGTGATATTATTTAAGTAAAGTTTTGCCATAACCATTTATTTTGTCATAAATCAGGTTGCTTTAAGGTACGGCCATGACAGCAATGGTAAGAAAAAAGATATAACATATTAATCATATTCGGGTATTCGGTTTTCGGCCAACTGTTTCCTATATTCGGTATTCGGTTTCGGCCAAGAATTTCCCTTTCGATGCATCCCTAGTTAATATACTAGCAGGTCGTCACATCAGAATAGTGGCCACAAAGAAACACATTGGATAATAAATGGAAAAAGCACAGTGGCAGCAGAGACACAGCAGAGGAGAAGGGGTGTCGAGTATAAGGATGAGTCCCAGGGGCTGACAAGAACAAACAGATGGCTTAATCCCCTGCAAAGAGGAGGAGAGGAGAGAGGGACGAGTACAGCCAAGGAGAGAACCAGAGGAAACGTTAGCGTTTGATTGCTGTTCGTCTTAATAGGCGACACTCCTGGCACTGTGAGGGATGTCCCCGAAATGCAAACACATCTCGCACGCACGCACGCACGCACGCACGCACGCACGCACGCACGTACGCACGCACGCAGTCCATCAAGTCCATGGACAAACTTGGTGTTTGAAGTAGTAATCCTACTGTAGGCTGAGTGTTGGGAAAAGCTTGAAATGATTGCGCTTGACATACAATCTGACGTATACGTATTTTATGAACGTAACTCGGATTCACTTCGTCCAGGAAGGGACATGGAGGGGAAAATGTGAAAGTAATAATAACTAGAAACAAATTTCAGGAAATTTGACTGGGTGCCTACAGCTCGCCAAGTCTGTGCAGCATTTGAGCCACGGACCACCATTTGATGACATTTAGCCTCTCAGACCCTGTAAGGGTCCATTTGGTTGACTTTCAATGGGGTATTTTGTCTAAGTTTATTGCACATTACGTTGCCACCAACATTCTAATGCTAACATGCTAACATGCTAATACTAACATGCTAATGCTAACATGCTAATGCTAACATGCTAAAATGCTAATGCTAACATGCTAATGCTAATATACTAATGCTAACATGCTAATATGCTAATGCTAACATGCTAATGCTAACATGCTAATGCTAACATGATAATGCTAACATGCTAACATGCTAATGCTAACATGCTAATGCTAACATGCTAATGCTAACATGCTAATATGCTAATGCTAACATGCTAATGCAAACATGCTAACATGCTAATGCTAACATGCTAATGCTAACATGCTAAGGCTAACGCTAACATGCTAACATGCTAATGCTAACATGCTAATGCTAACATGCTAAGGGGTCCATTTGGTTTCGCTCAGGGGGGCGGCCCGGTTCTGGCGAGCCGCCCCGCATCCGAAACGGTTGAGAAATGACAGAGTTACGTGTTTCCCCGAATTTCTCTATTGACTTTCAATGTGTGTGTGCGTGCACATGTGTGCATGTGCGTGCATGTGCATGTGTGCGCGCGTGTGTGAGAGTTGGTCAGGTGACCTTGAATCATTAACAAAGTATCATTTTCACCTGGGCTAGTCTATGCAAATGCAAACAGTATTGCAAGTTAAAAGCCCACTGACTCTCTATGAGAGAACGTATGTCCGAACAAATTGCTCTATCGCAAAAAGTAAAAGTCGAATGCGATTTTTGTTTTCGCCGTGAGTGACCCGAGGCATTGAGGTACGCCGTGTGCGATCGTGGTATTGGTACGATAAAAAACGTGGTTATAAGAGCGAGTTAAGAATTGTGCTTGTGATGAAAAAATTGCTGACTCATTCAGGCATTTAACATGGAGTTTATGACACATTATGATGGTACACCTGTCGCTTTCAGGGCTGTAGTTCACGTACTGTATGTATCTGGGCTATGGTTGTGACATTGGGTGAAAGAGGACGAGTGTGGCTACAAAATTACCGAAACCCATGCGTGTAAAGTGAATATTTTGGCCGTGAGGACGATTTGTTCGGAGAATTTCGGTATAGTCTTCACATTGGCTTCTCACTCTGATCCGCTCTCTCTCTGGGCGTGCGACACTCTGAGTCGAGAATATTGCTCAGACCACACACACTTTGAACTGCGATAGCGGGCAAACCGTGCAACGTATTCGAATTCCGTCTGAACCACCACAAAGTCGATGGCCTCGTGTGCTGTTTGACGTTTAAATCGTGTTTCTACGTACCAGTATGCCAGAGCAATGTGGCTCCAAAGTAACGTGTCGTTTTCTGTTTTCACCCGCGTCTCCCCATCGACTTTGAATGGGGCATTTTTCGCGTCGTTTATTGCGAATTACGTCGGCACGGTAACACGAATCGGAAAGAAAAGCACAAGCACACCATTCCCGGCCGAGCTGCACGTTTTGATGTATATATTGCGGGGCTTTGGCAAACCGTGCGGCCGGCCATAGACGTCGAAGTTTCGCGTATTGATTATTATTACGATTAAGTATGCGTTTTAGATTTCAACCTGTGTTTCTGCCATTGCATGGCAGGCACCCAGAATAAAAAGCAAAAAAAACAAAAAAACATGCCGTATTATATTGTATTAAGGACCCCCCTCGAAAATGAAATGAGGCATCTCTACGGGTTTATCGTTCCAATAAAAGGTGGGTGCTGCTATTATGTGCATTCGAGGTCAGTGAGCACCTGCTACATTTTGCCGGACAGGTACCGGAGCTCGGCTCCATTCAGCTCCGTCACAACTTAACCCATTCTGGAAGGGAACCCCTTTTGGTGTTTTAAGAATTACGTTATACTTTAGCTATTGAAAAATAGCAGATCTGCACGCTCATAGCGCGGCACCGAGTGCTGCGCTACGAGCTTGTAGACTTGTAGAAATCGTGAACATGTGGCTCCCATCTTTGAATATATATTCTTTCAGAGCGAACGTTTTCAACTCAAATCTTTGCTTCTAGGGGGATTCCTGGAACAACATATTTTCAGATGGGGGTCCGCGGCCAAATACAGATAATTCTGGGGGTCCTTGACATGAAAAAGGTTGAGCACCACATAGAAACATAGGTTTTTCAGAAAACCTTTAGGATTTAGAAGACATTTTCTTGTTAGAATCGGCCTAAATGGGTAAAGCCCTGCTCACAGTGTGCAACATCTTAGTTGTATGCATGTTGTATCTCCCTCACAGCGCTGCGCCCATCTGTAGGGAGACCTCTCTTCACCACACTTCAAAGACAACATGCTAGTCACTTAGCTCCCTGCAAAGGTCTCACTCACACGCACGCACACACACATATACTGTACCAATGAAACAGGCACACACGCACGCACACACACATATACTGTACCAATGAAACATACTTCTGCATACAAACAGGCACACACGCAAACAACAACAAATGCACGCATGCACTCACATGCACACAAACTGTACCAATGAAACATACTTACAAACAGGCACGCACGGACGCACGCACGCTCGCACGCACGCACGCACGCACGCACGCACACAGACTCAATCACACACACACACACACACACACACACACACACACACACACACACACACACACACACACACACACACACACACACACACACACACACACACACACACACACACAGTGTGCCTGATTCAGTGTGCACCACACAAACTGAATTGGTTGAATGTATTAAAGTCAGGACAGTCTTTTATCTATTATAAAGTATAGACAAGACAAATAGACAACGTAAAGGGAACAAGAGAGTGAACAGAATGGGAAAAGTTAGTGTTTTACAATGTACGCCGTATCTCATTAACCCTTGTACAGTACACATCATAAACAGAGACAGTATATTCCAGTCACCTGCCTGCTCTTCATGAGAAGTTAAGGGTTCCGTGTCGTATACAAATGACAAAATGTGTATTATTTATTTCACATTTTGGATGCAAGCTCCTGCCCCTCTCTGTCGTTTTGTGTGTGGTGCATGAGATGGTATTGGTTTGGTGTTGTTCGCCCATATGAAAAAGGCACAGGGAAATATTTCTTTCTTTCTTTTTTAAATCAGATTTACTTGCCATATGCTATACTGCCTGTATGATTTGTGATGGAAGACTAGTTTTTATCTGTTGACGAAATTGTATATTTATTTAGTCTTAGTTTTAGTCATCATAACTTAGTTTTTATTTAGCTTTTATTTTGTTTTGTCAGTGATAAAAAGGTAGCCGACAAACATGTATCATAGTTTTAGTAGACGAAATCAAATGGTGCAGACTTCCCCTTCCTTCTCCTGGGAGAAGAAAGCACATGTACACATTTCATCATTTACAGTTTGTAATAGTAGTATTTACATGACAAATAGTTGCATGTAAATAAAAGAAATCGCTCTTATCATCGTACATCATCCATTCATTGTCAATTAATCTTTGTGTGGGACAAAAATAGCCAATTTGCTCGTCTGCATATAACGTAAATTCTCCATTCATTGTCAATGGGAATTTAATGTTTGTGTAAGACAAAAATCTACACTATAGCTGAATATAGGAGGGTCAAAAACAATCTTAAAAGTACTTGTGTCAGCTCTAGTGACCTGATCTGAGCGCTACAGAAATGTAAAAATCACACCCATGGGCAGGCTGCTCAACAACACTGCTGGCTTGCTGCAGTTATAGTTACTAGAACTGTGCCTGTCGGTCACCAGCCTACTTGGGAACGATGCAAGTTGGGAACCTAGTTTTTTTTTTAAATTGAAATTCTTTATTTGGAATACCCCTTGAGATACAATATCTCGTTTTCGAGATGGTCCTCACGTATACAGTCAATACAAGTTAATTAAAAAACAAAAACAAAACACAAAACAAACAGTTACAAAACAACACAAAACAACACAAAACAACACAAAAACAGGGTATTACACTTGACAAGCAAAGTAGCAACAAGATGGATCATTTGTTCCGGACCGTCATATATCATTGTCATTAACATAGGTCAGCATTAAGATACAGTTAATTTGGTTTAGGTCAGCATTGGAGTACTTTGATACAAAGAAATATTTAGTTAATATCATTGCTTATATGTTCGTTGTTTATCAGAGAGTATACAATATAGTAATAGTGTATGAATGTACAGTATTAATAAAATGGAGTGAGATGGTCATGGGCATGTACTGTACAAGAGGTCGTAATATAAGAAGACAGTGAACATATTAAAAGATGAAATGGTTCGAATATGAATATGATCTACAAGCTCAAAACGCGTCACAGTGCGACGCGTTTTGAGCTTGTAGATCAGCTATTTTTGCTATATTTTAATTGAAATCCTGAATAATGATTTTTGCTATTCTTGAATTGGAATCCTGAAAGGTTTAAATTATTTTTATTTTATTTCAAATGCATTTAGTTATAGGCTACTTATGTTAACTTTATGAACTTAAATGCAAATACATTGGACGTAAAAAAAAAAGACAATGAAATTATAATACTAGTTAAACCAGCTACTAATATAGACTGAAGTAATTAAAGCGGGTCATGTTTACATGTTTGGAATTGTAACAGCTGAAATCAATAATATATCAGTATTCTAATATTAACATGAGGGCCACATTAAGTGAAGGTGGGGGGCATGTGGCCCCCGGGCCGCCAGTTGCCCATTTATGTGGCAGAGTAGGTTAATGCAATATAATTTATACAATCTGTATGTTATACAGTTGGAGGCCATCGATATTGTCCTTTTCTTTTTGCTGAGGTTTGCGTGATCTGCGCAAAAGGACAGTTAACCCATTTTGGGCGGGAACCCCTTTTGGTGTTTTAAACATTATGTTATAATTTAGCTATTGAAAAATAGCAGATCTACAAGCTCGTAGCGCGCCACCGAGTGGCGCGCTACGAGCTTGTAGGTCTGCTATTTTTGAAAAATCGTGAAAATATTTATTTCAGAAAACTGGAGGATTTAGAAGGATTTTTTAAAATTTTGAGGTCAGGCCTAAATGGGTCAAATGATAAGGGACAATATCAGTGGCACCCAACTGTAACTGTGGTGGTTGTATTTTGTCTCCCTGTTCTTCTATTGAGACATGTACATCGTGTCAAAGGTCATGTCTCACTCAGACACAGGATCTGACACGAATTCTGACCTCATGGTCAAGATTTAATTTATCCCCTGAGCAAGCAGCTGGCCGGCTCTATCAGCTCAATGGTAAGAATGTCAGCGCTTGTGCAGGAAACCAGGTTCAAATCCAGGGTAGAAGAGAAACGTTGCATATAGTAGTGCTGCTTTAACTGGAAGAAACCTCAGGCAGAAATAGACTCTATAAAACGGGTGTAATATTTAACATACTGACCGGTTCTCAGCGTCATATAAAATGTCATAACTTTTAATGTCTTAAACGTGGGAGTCAAAGTTTATGCAACTAAACTCAAATACCACTGACGTTGTGTGGTAGATCATGTTTATTTGATTTTCCAAATCATTTCTATACATAGATTTCTTTCTTTCAGATCTGTCATTTCAACAGAACTCAAAGGTAAATATGCCTAGTATCTACACACTAAATAAAACAATAATTACATATGGAAAAAGTACAACAGTAAAAGTATCATATATGTCTCGTACATAAGTGCCCCATAACAAATTTATAGTAGGCCTAATAATAGCCATCCATTGATTAATATTACATTTTATACTGTTGATAGTTTCATCATCATCATCATCGTCATCATCATCATCATCACGTGTGTGTGTGTGTGTGTGTGTGTGTGTGTGTGTGTGTGTGTGTGTGTCAGCTTGTCTCTGATTAGGCATGCACCGAATGGGACACTGAATATGATTAATATTATATATCATTCATTGTTTTACCAGTTTTGGTACCATTGCTGTCATGGCCGTAACTTTGTTATAGAGCTACATGATAATGGCAAAAGACATGATTACATTTTGATCACGTCATGCATCACCACAATAAAATATGTTACGGAAGGTAAGCCTGGTTCTTTGGCTATTCAGTTTCGGCTATAAAATCAACCGAACCGAATACCGCCGAATATATTTTTTAAACAATTAAGTCGAATAGTTTCGGTGGCCGATTATTGGGTGCATCCATAACTCTGATCTTCTGAGGTTTCTGCTCCACTAAGAGACCAGTGGTCTCTGAGGAGGACATATTTATTTACCTTCATAAAGCTGTATTAGTCAGTGTTGAGCTCCACTGGAGACCCTCCTCTGAAAAGACTCTGCTAACACAGTCACACCCACAGTTGCCAGTTTGTCGCACCCTTAAAACTCCCTCCTGCCCCCCTCCAGTGGAACTGGTTAAATGCCGTGCTGTGAGCTTGTACATCTTTCTATGTTTGACCATTTTCAAATACATCTTGAAAGTGTGAGAATTACTGATATAGAAGGCATTTGTAGAATCCAGTGTTGTTTTTGGCAACACATTTCTATTTTAGTTTTAGTCATAGTCTTCGGAATGAAACTTCATTTGGTTTTAGTCACATTTTAGTCAACTGGAATGTTTTAGTGTTAGTCTACTTTTAGTCGACTAAATGTCATGCGGTTTTAGTCGACTAAATCTACAGGTGATTTAGTCGACTAAAATGTATTTTGGCGGGCATTGATGCCGTCGTAATGACTAATGATTTTACACTTGCTGAAAATAGCCGATCTACAAGCTCACAACGCGTTGTGAGCTTGTAGATCTGCTATTTTCAGCATGCAACCAAGTGTAACATGACTTATATTGGATCTCTTGTCCACTAGTCCCTTCCTAACATTTAAGTCTAGTTTTTAATTGTTGACAAAATTGTCAATATATTTAGTCTTAGTCATCATAGCTTAGTTTTCATTTAGGTTCCATGTAGTTTTCGTCAGTGAAAAAAGGTAATCGACGGACATATTTCGCCGTAGTATTAGTCGACAAAATCAACACTGGTAGAATCTGCTTCAGGTCTCAACGGGTTAATTTTTTTATTAATTAATTAATTAATCTAAACCCCAATATTATAACAACATCCATTGCCATTAACATGGTCAGTAATTATTAATGTTAACATTATTACAATTATTGATTGATCAAGATATGCTCTATCAATCTATCATTTATCATCATCATACAATTATCGTCTTTGTCTTCATCATCATCATCATCATGTCTATGGTACATTGTCCAGAGTTAGACAGATCTTGGTAAGATCTTCAGAGTACCACCAGGAACAATGTAAAAGAATGGAAAGAGTGTGTCAGTGAACCTGTGTGTGAAGGTGTGTATGTGTGTGTTAGTAGCAGGATCACAGAATGACAGCTTTCCTTCATTCCAGTCCAGCTGGACTCTGATCCTCTGAGCTTTCTGCTTCACTGAGAGAACAGTGGTTGACCCTGATAATGCTGTGTATTTACCGTCACGTAACCATATACTCAAGAATGGACCCGCTGTGAGTCCCTTCCTCTGAAAGGACTCTGCTAACACACCTACTCCCCAGTGTGTATTGTCTCCAACCTCAACATCCCAGCTGTGACTCCCTGAGTTAAAGCCCTCATAACCAAGGACGAAAAAATAGTAGTCAAATCTCTCTGGATTGTCTGGAAGCTTCTGTTCCCCTCCACGTCTCACGCTGGTCAGATCATCAGACAGGGTGTATACTGGTCTGGCAGTGTTGGGGTCCAGAATGACAGGAGTGTAGGAAACAATGTCCTTCATCTTTTCCCAGACTCTGAAGGCCAGGTTGCCCAGGTGTTTGGCCATGTCTATCAGTGCTCCTGAGTGCTGTGGGTCCTGCAGTGTGAGCTGGACTCTCTCCATCGTGGTCTTGTAGTTCTGAAGGAATGAGATGTGTTCAGCTCTCAGCTCCTCCTCTATGGCTCTGATCGTGTGTGAAATGGTTGATATGTCTCTGTTCAGATCCTCAATCTTCTCCTTCATCATCTGACTCTTTTGCTGCTCTTCCTCCCTCAGTTCGGTGATCCTGGCCTCCTCTTCATCATGTAGAAACTGATGAAGCTTCTTAAACTGATCCTTCATCTGCGTCTCTGCGTGCCGAGTCTGGAACGTAATGTGTTCTGCTGTTTCGTCATAGTTTGTTTTAGTTTCATTAAAGACCTTCAGTTTGTCCTGTAAAGGCTTCAGTGATTTCTGGACTTCCTCCTTGTGATCCAGAGCAACTTCATCGACGGGCCTGATTCTGTGGCCGGTGTGTTTTTTAGAATCTCGACACACAAAACACACTGGCTGTTGACATTCCAGACAGAACAGTTTGAGTTTCTCAGCATGCCGACCGCAGAGAACCTCAACCTCAGACCCTGATGACGTTCTCTGCTGTCTCTCCTGTAGGAAGGCCTCACACAGGTTCCTCAGAGCCATATTACAGGGTGGAAACGGCATTGAATGTCTCTTCTTACAAACTGGACACTCCTTTATTTCCTTCCCTCTCCACCATTCCTGTAGACAGTCTTTGCAGAAGCTGTGGCTACACGACAGGAGAACAGGATCTTTAAAGACGTCGTGACACACAGGACAGGAAAAGTCCTCTTCCGAAAGAGACACCTTGGCAGCCATTTTGCCTTTTCAGTAAGGCTACAAACACTCAAGACAGGAAATCCAGCCAGTCAGTTGTGGTAACACTCTGTCTTCTAGAATGTTCCCTGAAGTTTAATGTGAATCGTGCAGGCTCTTGTTAAAGTCCATTCAGTTGACAGAGTCAGCAGCAGGTTGTTCCAGTGGTCTGGGTCACTATTCCCTCCTGTAGCTGTGGATGGAAAGACAGTCTGTCCTCCTCACTGGAAGTTGTGCGTTTGATCCAAAGTGCAATCTTACCGTCTCAGATGAGTCAGGTGGGGGGTGGAGCTTTGACAGACCTGTTGCAAAGTTGGTAGTGAAGCATATTTTTCTTACTAAAAGGTCTTGTCTTATCTACTTCTCCTGTGATTTATTATGTGCTATATAGTTATAGTGTTACAGTTCAACTTAGGTGGCTATACCGCATGATGATGCTGTTGGCTGGCACACACACACACACACACACACACACACACACACACACACACACACACACACACACACACACACACACACACACACACACACACACACACACACACACACACACACACACACACACACACACACACACACACACTTCTACAAAGTCATCCGTTGTTGGCAAAGGTTCACACAACGACAACTAGAATATTCCAATAGATAACGTTTGAGCTGGTGTACGCTACTACTGATAGGTGATCAAATATACATAGGACACACGCACGTACGCACACACACACACACACACACACACACACACACACACACACAAACACACACACACACATGGAGCTGATACACTGCGGTAGTGGATTCACCAGGGAGTTGATTGTTGGGTTGCCATAATATACAACTATAATTAACATCCAGGAAAAAGTTTGAAGGAAGCGCGTTCCAAACTGCCGTGCGTGCACTACACTACACCACACGGCCCGCGTGGACACACCACAGCCTGGCCCCACGGGCAGGACGGTCGGACACGCTTTCGGCCGGGAGGGGCGGGCTGGGGGGGGGTCGCTGCCATCTCTTGACTTCATTTTTTACCCCTTTGTCAAAGTACAGTGTCCAGCAGCGTAAAGGAGAAGAAAAAAAAAGGGGGGGGGGGGGGGGGGGAAGGGGGGTAGAGAGACAGCGGGAGAGACTGGGAGAAAGTGAAGAGAGAGAGAGAGAGGGGAGTTTTTTGTTACTCCTGCGGCGGTCCGTGGAGTCATTTATCATCGGTCGAAGAGATCAAAACCTTCTTGAACTGCCCCGCACACACGCACACACACACACACACACACGCACACATACATATACAGTACACACACACACACACACACACACGCACACACCTCCCACTATTGTAACCACCGCCCCCACCCTGTTCCCTTTACCTCCCTCCTAGGCTCCTACCCCCATGTCTTTAGCGTGCGCACACACACACACACACACACACACACACACACACACACAATGTATAAATATACACACTGCGTCTGTCAGGCCATAACACTTGTCAGCGGACTACTGTACTGTAACTGTCCCCTAGATAAAAATACAGCATCACACACACACACACACACACACACACACACACACACACACACACACACACACACACACACACACACACACACACACACACACACACACACACACACACACACACACACACACACACACACACACACTCTTCACTGTCGCTATATACCTTGTCCCCCGCTGACTCCCTCTGATCTCGTTCTCTTTCCATCCATCACTCCATCTCGCCCTTTCGCTGCCACCGCATCAATCACCCGCTCTCCTTTCTTCTTCTCCACACCACTCCTCCTCATCCATCCATCCATCCATCCATCCCCCCCCCCCCCCTGTTTCCTCCATCCTTCCCACCTATCTCTTCATCCATCAGTGGGGGTGTAGTGCGTGTGTTGTGACAAGGGCACGGACGTCGGACGAGCCCATACATCATGGCCGCCGGCCGTACCCTTGTGTGTGTTTCTTTCTGTGTGTGTGTGTGTGTGTGTGTGTGTGTGTGTGTGTGTGTGTGTGTGTGTGTGTGTGTGTGGCTCTGTGAAAGGATTTATCTGCCCCCTCGATTCCCCCCACCGCCGTCGTCTCTGATTTCAGGTGGATGTTGTAATCCGCACGCAACCGACGTCGCCTTGAGCAGTTGGTGGTTCCCCCAAAAATAAATTCACGTCAAGGACCCCCGAATTGACACCAATTAGCCCGCGGACTCCCATTTGAAAAGATATGCCAGGGTCGCCCATATATAGGGTGTTCATATAGCACGGATTTATGCAAAAACATAAAAAAACACTAAAATGGAGGTTACCTCCCGATAGCAACGATATATATATTTCTCTGTTATCTGTAATAAGCGAGAATGTGTCGCGCAGTGCTGCCTGGTGTCGTCATGCTCTAGACAGCACAATAATTGCATTGTATGTAGTCATAGCACTTCATAGTACATATAGTATAGCATATATGTATTTTATATATGTGATGTACGTTCTTGCCTAATGTAAGTCGCTCTGGATTAAGCTGCTAAATGCCTAAATTGTAAATTGTATGTTCTCCGCCATGCGTCTCAGCAGAATTCTCACCCCACAACCCCTTGTTTAGATGGACTCACGATCGAGGGACCGCTTTTGGTCAACCAAAACAGACAGAGCCATCCATGTATATAATGTCTTCGGGGATGACGTTTGATCAAATCGATTATTGGCCCCAATTCGACTCTCTTTTACATGAAAATTAAAACGTGTGGCTCTGGAGTTTTCCGCCGTCCCGGTTTTGACGCGTCCGCTGCGTCTATATCTACAGGTATATAGCAGCTCAACTCGTTCAAACAGCTCGGCGAACTCCCAACTACTTCTAGCTCATTCACCAGACACAGTCAGAGAAAAGAAGCATAATTATGGTCTCCCTCTGCTCCTGGAGGGCTCTCTCTTTCCCCTCGTCCGCCCGTCCCTCGCTCACGCCCCTTCATCACCCCTTCATCTTCCGCTGCCCTCGCGTCTCCCCCCGCTCCGCTCCTTTCTTCCCATCAGCCCCTGCGAGCGTCACCTCCTTAACCCATTCTGACCTGAGATCAGATTCGAAAAATGTCTTCTACATCCTGACAGTTTTCTGAAAAAGCTATGTTTCTATGTCAGTCGTTCTTCGATTTTTCAAAAATAGCAGACCTACAAGCTCGTAGCGCGCCACTCGGTGGCGCGCTATGAGCTTGTAGATCTGCTATTTTTCAATAGCTAAAGCATAACATAATGCTAACACAAGGGGTTCCCGCCCAGAATGGGTTAATCTCGCGTGTCTCCTTCTCGCTCATTTTCTCCGTCACCTCTGTGCCTTCTCTCGTGTTCTGAGGAGGCTCTCCAGCATGTGCGCCCCGCGCGCGTGCATGCCCTCATGTACTGTACGCGCGTGCGCGCACGCACACAAAAAGAAAGCACACAGACATGCACTGGACAATACTTGTGCGCACACATGTAGTAGATGCATGCACACACGCACGCACACACACACACACACACACACACACACACACACACACACACACACTTGCTCGCACGCGCAGGCAGGCAGGCAGGCATTTAACAGGGTAATGGAGGATGATTAGGGGTGAGGAGAGGTCATGGCTAAGACATGACCTCACAACTCAAGTAAGCACTCAGAGCACGGCGTTCGCATGAACCACGGCGACCGCCCACGAGAGCTTGATTACCCACCCCACCCCCGGAGGAGCCGCGTGCGTGTGCGTGCGTGCGTTCGTTCGTGCACGGTTTTCGGTACGAGCGAGGGATGCAGACGGAAGGAAAACTCGGCTCATGAACAAGAAAGTACCATTAGCCCATTTTGGGAGGGAACCCCTTTTGGTGTTTTTTAAAGCATTATGTTATACTTTAGCTATTGAAAAATAGCAGATCTACAAGCTCATAGAGCGGCACCGAGTGCCGCGCTATGAGCTTGTAGGTCTGCTATTTTTGAAAAATCGTGAAAATGTGCCTCAAATCTTTGAATATATATTCTTTCAGAGTTTTAGTTTTTAACTCAAATCTTTGCATCTGGTGGGTCCCTGGAAGCAACATATTTTCAGATGGGGGTCGGCGGCCAAATACATATAAATGTTGGGGTCCTTGACATGAAATATTGAGAACCACTGATACAGAAACATGAGTTTTTTCAGAAAAAAAAAAGACATTTTAAAAATATTTTTTTTAAATGTCGACGTCAGGCCTAAATGGGTTAGACAGCAGGCCACGCACTAAAGGAGATACAGAGGCAGGAAGAGATAGAGAGGCAGTGAGAGAGTACAGTACTTAGCGGAAAAAACCTTGATGGGAGCCAATTGCCCATTGCACCTTTTACCTGAAGAGAGAGCACTTGTAGAAAGCACAGAGATGGATTAGAAATGTAATTGTGTGCACCTTTTTTCTCTTCCTGCGTGAGTGTCGTGTGTGTGTGTGTGTGTGTGTGTGTGTGTGTGTGTGTGTGTGTGTGTGTGTGTGTGTGTGTATGTGTGTGTGTGTGTGTGTGTGTGTGTGGTGTGCATGAGTGTGTGCGTGCGGACCAGGACTGTGAGGAGCCAGTGAGTATGAATTGTATGACCCTCATACTGGACAGTATAGAGATGTCCCGTTACTGTCGGAATCGGGAACAAAAGGATCGGATCGGCCCTTATTTGGTCATATCGGGTCATATCGGTATTGGCGAATATGCCAGTCTGACTATAGCCACAGATCCGACACAGGGGGGTAAGGGGTTGACACTATGGCAGGAAAATATAATGTTGGGGCATGTGGAGTTTGCTTTGGAGTTGCCCCAAACTGCAAGTGCACATTTGAGTGAGGAGTCTGCTATAAACACAACACGAGATATATAGCTAGATATCTATTAAAGTTGTAGTGAAATGAAAAATACGTTTTTCACACTTTTAGACCATATCCTGGTCTAAAAGTATAAAGTTAATTTAAAGTAAATTAAATGAAATTAATCAGATAAAAAAAATTGAACGCACTTAATCCATGCTTGGATGACCCTCCCCATATACATCCCATAATCCAATCCACTCCAGCACTATCTAACCCTATCTGGATGGCAATAACCAACATATGTCGGTTATTGCCATAAAAGGACTGCATAATTTACATAGACAGAGGCTCGAATCACATAGCACGACAACGGTGTGAGAGCCAGAGACACCATCCTGCCACACTTTGTATAAAGAATGTAAACATACCGTATGTTAAATGTATATGATTGATTGATTGAAATATGTATTAACAGTTTGCAGAATTACAGTACATTTCAAGCACAAACTCAATACAAAGGCTGTTAACTGTGAGTGGACGACCCAATTAAGCATTACACTTGTTTCCAATAGGGTCCACCATGTTCAATTCATCAGAGACGTACAAATAGACACTTCTATATAGACAAAGAACAGAACAGGAATTCATCATAATGGAGGTAAAAAGGGAAAAGAAACATATACAGTGAGGGAAAAAAAGGGGTGGGCGGTGGGGGGGATTCACGTTCAGCTCCGTTCATTTGTTTGTTTTCCTTGGAGGAGCTGCGTTGGGTCCCCAAGTCGGCTCTGTGGCCGTACCTTGAGTTGGCTGTGTGGCCGTGACCGTCTCTTGTGTTGTCCTTGCGTTGGGTCCCCAAGTCGGCTCCGTGGCCGTACCTTCTGTCATTTATCTTTCCATCCAATATACAGAACAATAACAATATACAGAAAAAACATGCCGGGGAATGCGTAACCCGCGTTCCCCGCTATTTGTGTCGGCGCTGCGTAACACGCCAGTATAGGCGTACACCTGTACACGGTGTACACCTGGTGTACACCGTGTGTACACCTGGTGTACACCGTGTACACCCAATTTTGGATGTACACCGCGTTGATAAATAAGGGCCTATTTCTCTAAAATGCATATAAACAAGGAAAATGCATGGGCCGAGAAACACGCTTATGGGCTGTTTATATACTTATCGTACTGTTGGCACTATATGGCTTCGCCACTTGTGAGTCCTATTTGCTGTTCCCTAGCTGGACCAAAGCCAAAACTAATTGCCAATAAAATCAATCGGAACAGTTCACAGAGGGAATTGCGACAAAAGATAAGAGAGACGACGATGCACGGGGGAGAGATTGCAGGAGTTGCAAGACAAGGAGAAAAAAAGACAGGTCAGGGGAGGAAGAATAAAGGAGGGAGGAGAGGAGGAGGAGAAAGGCAAGGTGAGCGAAAGGAGACCGCGAGGAAGGGAAAGAAAAAGTAAGGCGGTGTATAGAGCGCGGTGGCGAGGGAGGGATGGCGAGGGGAGGATAGATGGGAGGAGCGATAGCGTGTGGACGCCTGAAGGACGCGTGTACTTCGATAAGAGATAGCCATCAGAGGCCAACGCTATATCTCTCCTCCTATCGCACAATACCACGCACCTTTAATGGACGGCAAATGGGAGAACGGTTGCATGCTTGTGTGTGTGTGTGTGTGTGTGTGTGTGTGTGTGTGTGTGTGTGTGTGTGTGTGTGTGTGTGTGTGTGTGTGTGTGTGTGCGTGCGCGTTCATCTGTGCATTGTGATATATATGGAAAAACACAAATGTGACTTCCATATACAGCGTGCCGTGTGCGTGTGTTGATTCCATCCCCGACCCCACTCAGCGATGAGGACGGCGTCCAACATGGTTCCTCTTCTGGCCTTCTAAGCCATTACGCTGCTATTACATGACAAATGACTCACTCCAGTGTGTGTGAGAGAGAGGGAGAGAGAGAGAGAGAGAGGGGGGGGGGGGGGGGGGGGGGGGGGTGGAATTAGTGTAATTGAATGGAATCAATCCTCTAAGTTGGCAAACTGGTTCAAGTGCTATTACATTGTTCATGGACAAGCCCAAATTAGCTCTCCGCCTCGCCTGGAAAAGGTTGCTTTTTGGGAGGGGCGTGTGTGTGCGTGCGTGTGTGTGTGTGTGTGGGCGGGGGGGGGGGGAGCGTTGATGGAAGGAAATTACCATTATTGCGACCGTAGGTTGCATTTACTATGAAAACCTCATCTCCCGTCCGTCCGTCCGTCCGTCCACCCGTTTAGTCACAAGCGAAACGACTCACGTGAAGCAGTGTTGTTTTCGTCGACTAAAACGAAGACTAAAAATGTTCGCCGATTACCTTTTTTCACTGACTAAAACTAAATAGAAACTAAATAAAAACAAATCTATGATGACTAAAACTAAGACTACATATATTGACAATTTCGTCAACAAATAAAAACTAGACTGTTAGGGAGGGACTAGTGGACAATTTCGTTGTGAGCTTGTAGATCTGCTATTTTCAGCATGCAACCAAAGTGTAAAATCTGCCACTACGACGACATCCAGGCCTGTCAAAACACATTTTAGTCGACTAAATCGACTGTAGATTTAAACTAGACTAACACTAGAACATTTCAGGTGACTAAAATGTGACTAAAACTCAATGAAAAGACTATGACTGAAACTAAAATCAAAATGTACTGTCAAAAACGACAACGACATGAAGTGTCCGAGACAGCTAGGCTGTATATTTCATGTCATTGTCAGATGTCACCTGTGTGGACAAAATACGTTTTATACTGTATACTGTTCATTTCAAATCATTTGGATTTTGTCACGACCTTACGAGGGACCTCTCTCTCTCTCTCTCTCGGTCTCTCTCTGTCAGTCCAGTGTCCTTTCACAATATTCTAATAGAATTTCGATCGATCACACAAACTGTCTGACTGCTATAGGCGATCAAGCAAACGTGATACTTAACCCCTAAATCCTGACGGTTTTCTGGTGTTATTTCATGTCAAGGACCCCCAGAATTATGTGTATTTGGCCGCCGACCCCCAGAAGCAAAGATTTGAGTTGAAACGTTCGCTCTGAAAGAATATATTCAAAGATTTGCGCCACATTTGTACAATTTTTCAAAAATAGCAGACCTATATCTGTTATTCTTCAATAGCTAAAAGTCTGACGTAATGTTAAAACACCAAAAGGGGGTTCCCGCCACAATACGGGTTAATATTTATTTAACAGTTACAGCAAACAACAATCAGCTGCTCGTTTTACTTTGAAAACCCAGTCCTTTGGGTTGCAGGGCAGACTGTTGTCGGTGATTTCCTATAGTGTTTAATTAAAATGAGATATTCCTCTAAATCTGGGTAGAAAAAAAATTGAGGTGCCTTTTCAAAATTCCAGCCCCCATGCCTTTCAAATTCCCTGCAGTGCACATCACTGTCTCTGACCTGGCTGACCCTCTCTCTCTCTCTGTCCACACACACACGCACGCACGCACGCACACACACACACACACACGCACACGCACACTCACACACACGCAGCTTCTTCATATTGATTTGGTCTGTTACTTGCAATGCCCATCTATGATAAGTGCCATTCAGTGCTTGAATTACTTTGTTATCCAATTGATTTTTAAGAGCACGCACACGCGCGCGCACACACACACACACACACACACACACACACACACGCACCACACACACGCACACCACACACACGAGCGGCACAGTCGGTGGTCATGGGTATAATGGATAACAAATTCAACCAGTGTGAATGACAGAGGGAGACCGAGTGTTTTCTTCTTGTCACATGTGCACTATATGTGTGCGTGTTCCTCCATCCCTTTATAATCATCTTCCTCCAATTTCCTCCTCTCTCTCTCTCTCTCTCTCTCTCTCTCTCTCATTGTGTCCCTATTTGAAATGTCTAATTCATAGTCTGTTCCGTTTAATTCAGTGCCTTTACCTTCTCTCTCTCGCGCCGCCGTCTTTCTCCGCGCCGTCGTGCCTGATAATTAACCCATTTTGGGCGGGAACCCCTTTTGGTGGCTTTAAGCATTATGTTATACTTTGGCTATTGAAAAATAGCAGATCTACAAGCTCATAGCGCAGCACCGAGTGCCACGCTACGAGCTTGTAGGTCTGCTATTTTTTTTTTTTAAAACGCGAAAAGTCCCTGGAACGACATATTTTCAGATGGCGGCCCGGCGGCCAAATACAGATAATTTTGTAGGGGGTCCTTGACATGGAAATGTTTGAGAACCACTGACATTTGATTGATTGAAAAATGTATTAACAGTTTGCAGAATTACAGTACATGCGGTTTTTCAGAAAACTGTCAGGATTCAGAAGACATTTTGTAGAATCGTCCTCAGGCAGCGGTGGCAGCGGTGGCCGAACGGATTGCGGAGCGGTCTTGATACCGGAAGGTCGCCAGTTCGAATCAGCGGTCCGACACGTTAAAATGACCACCGCTGAACAAGGCATTGAACCACTACGATGAAATGTTCTATGAGCAGGGCCTGGCTGGAAACAAGTTCTTGAGCTTAGCCCAGATACCCTGGGTAAATATAGTAATCATTTCATTTCATTTCATTTCATTTCAGGTCTAAATGGCTTAACCCATTTAGGCCTGACGTCGAAATAAAAAAAAAGTATACTGAAAGAATATATATTCAAAGATTTGTGCCACATTTTTACAATTTTTCAAAAATAGCAGACCTACAAGCTCATAGCGCGCCACTCGGTGGCGCGCTATGAGCTTGTAGATCTGCTATTTTTCAATAGCTAAAGTATAACATAATGCTTAGTTAAAACACCAAAAGGGGTTCCCGCCCAAAATGGCTTAAAGAGTGCTGATATATAATTACCGTGCATATTTACCTCAAGTCCCTTCTGCGGTGAATGGTGGAGGCCGCTCCCCCGTTCTTTTGTCGCGGCGCGCACATTATCAAATGTTATTATTTGCATGCCCGTTCTGCTTCTCTCATGCCCCGTCCACTCATTAAGTCCCCTGCAGGCTTCGAGAAAATTAACGACCTCAAATGCAAATTGAAAGGGAAAGAAGGAAAAAAGGGGGGCACGCACGTCACTGAAGCATGGACGCTTTGGTGCCTTGTGCCTTTTTTTGGGGAGCCTATTCCAATAGGGACACTAGTCAAGGAAACTTATATTCATAACGTCATAATGGTTAACCCATTTTGGGGCGGGAACCCCCTTTGGTGTTTTAAGCGTGCTTTAGCTATTGAAAAATATCAGATCTACAAGCTCATAGCGCGCCACCGAGTGGCGCGCTACGAGCTTGTAGGTCTGCTATTTTTGTTCAGAGCGAACATTTTTAACTAAAATATTTGCTTCTGGGGGGTCCCTGGAACTACATATTTTGAGATGGGGGTCTGTGGCCCAATAGAGATAATTCTGGAGGCCCTTGACATGAAAAAGGTTGAGCACAACTGACATAGAAACATGGGTTTTTCAGAAAACTATTAGGATTTAGAAGCCTTTTTTTAAATCGCCATCAGTCCAAAATGGGTTAAGCGCAGAATACTCTTTTTTTATGAATATGCTCTTCGGTGGGGGACAACGAGACAGGACCAGATAGTAATATAGAGCCATAGAGCATTACAACCTAGTATATATAGTTTATATATATAGTTTTGCAGTCGCTGTACCGCACTGTTGTGACGAAAAGAGAGTTGAGCCAGAAGGCAAAGCTCTCTGTCTACCGAGCAATCTTCATTCCTACTCTCACCTATTGTCATGAAGTGTGGGTCATGACCGAAAGGATAAGGTCGCAAATACAAGCGGCCGAAATGAGTTTTCTTCGACGGGTGGCTGGCATCTCCCTTAGAGATAGGGTGAGAGGTTCAGTCACACGAGAGAGACTCGGAGTAGAACCGCTGCTCCTTCGCCTGGAAAGGAGTCAGCTGAGGTGGTTCGGGCATCTGGTTAGGATGCCTCTCGGGCGCCTCCCTAGGGAGGTCCTCGACGCACGTCCCACTGGGAGGAGACCCCCGGGGCAGACCAAGGCGCAGTTGGAGGAAACACATCGACTCACTGGCCTTGGAACGTCTCGGAATCCCCCCCCAGGAGGAAGTCACTAATGTTGCTCTGGAGAGGGAAGTCTGGAGCACTCTGGTGGAGCTGTTGCCCCCGCGACCCGACTACGGATAAGCGGTTGTAGATGGATGGATGGATGGATGGATGGATATATATAGTTTTGTCCTTCTTCTGGTAATGCCATGCATGAAGATACCGTGATGACATTCGCCTGCTGATTATGTTGATGCATAGTGTTTCTGTGCCTCTGCCTCTTGCCGACGCAATCGACCCCGCTGTCGTGTTCCGTGACCTGAGCACAAGCACTATACTTTGTTAACCCATTTAGGCCTGACGTCGAAATTAAAAAAAAATGGCTTTTTAAAATGTCTTTTCTGAAAAACCTCATGTTTCTATATCAGTGGTTCTCAATATTTCAAAATATGTTGTTCCAGGGACACCCCAGAAGCAAAGATTTGAGTTAAAAACTGAAACTCTGAAAGAATATATATTCAAAGATTTCAGGCACATTTTCACGATTTTTCAAAAATAGCAGACCTACAAGTTCGTAGCGCGCCACTCGGTGCCGCGCTATGAGCTTGTAGATCTGCTATTTTTCAATAGCTAAAGTATAACATAATGCTTAAAACACCAAATGGGGTTCCCGCCAAAAATGGGTTAAGAAAGAAAAAGAAAAAAGATGGCTAATGAGCGTGAACCGAGAAAAACAAAAAAAGGAGAAAACGAATAAATCATGCTGATTTTGAGTTGCCGCAGTTATTCTGTTATTATCCCCCACCCCCCCACTGATATATGCTCTAATCCAAGTGGCTCCCAAAGTGGGGTCCGGGGACCCCCAGGGGGTCCTTGAGGGAGTTACCCGGGGTCCCCAGCTAAATGATAGCGTGGAGCCAAATGGACCCTTATGGGTCTGTAACCAAATGGACCCGTTGGTTCCATTTGTACACTCTGAGTTAAATTAACATTGATATAAATTGGGGTCCCATAGATAATCTATCCTGACGGCGTGGCCTATATGGGACATGCGTCATGACCCAAGGAATCCAGGGAAAGTGAAATTTTGATTTTACGACCTACGGTTAAAGAGTTATAAGGCGAAATGTAAAGTGGGCTGTTATAGCGCCACCATGAGGCCGACTGATTATTATTTATTACATTAATTTTAACAATTATTATGAACCTCCCCTCAACGTGTTGTGACTGTAGCTCCGACGGTTTCTGAGAGAAAAATACTTGACGTGAGCTTTCGCATTTTCCCATGTAAGTGGATGGGTAATTTGAATGCACTAATACATTAATTATGAATCGTTAATTTGTAAAAATTCGGCTTCGTTAAGACCTCCATATTATTATGGTCAATGCCTGTGTGAAAAGTGGGAGTGATTGGTGCAGGCAGTGAGGAGCTACGGAAGTGTTTCTGACACACACACATTCAGACATTTGGTTAATTATAGTTTGATGATGATGATGACTAGCCCTTACCCGTTGTGAGATATTGCACCCCCCCCCCCCCCCCCCCCCCTTGTGGCCGCCGGGGGTACTGTGCCCTGGGTGCGTTTTTAATTCACTAATAAATTCATTATTAATCATTAATGTGTAAAATCAAAAAAAGGGCTTCGTTAAGACCTCCATATTATTATGGTCAATGCCTGTGTGAAAAGTGGGAGCGATTGGTGCAGGTGGTGAGGAGATACGGCGGTTTTTCTGACACACATTCATTCATTCATTCAGACAGACAGACATTGACTGAATTATAGTATGATGATGATGATGATAAAAAACAGACACTGATATACTCTACTCGTCTATAGAAAAAGCAAAATATTGTACAAATGTTGAAGCACCATTATGGATGGCACCCTGCTACGTGTGCGGAGATAGGTCTCTCTCTCTCTCTCTCTCTCCATCTGCTCTGGAGGACACCCAAGTCACACTCCTATGACCCACAATCCTCCAGTCCAGTCCAGTCCAGTTAAGAGTGTGTGTGTGTGTGTGTGTGTGTGTGCGTGCGTGCGTGCGTGCGTGCGTGCGTGCGTGCGTGCGTGCGTGCGTGCGTGCGTGCGTGCGTGTGTGCAAGTTATTCATCAACAGCTATCTTTCCGTTTACCTGTTTCTATACCCGTTTGTCTCACTTTCACCACACACTCAACTTACTCCACCCTCCAGCACAACTCCCCCTCCTTTCTTATTCTACTCCTCTCTCTCTCTCTCTCTCTCTCTCTCTCTCTCTCTCTCTCTCTCTCTCTCTCTCTCTCTCTCTCTCTCTCTCTCTCTCTCTCTCTCTCTCTCTCTCTCCCCATTGCCTTCCTCCACCTGCACCTTCCTTCTGTCTCCACTTCACGTCACATTCTTTCATCTCTCGTACACCCTCTCCTATCTTTCTCCATCAACCACCTTTCCTTCGTTTTTTTCCCCCACTCTCTCGCCCTGATTCTCGCCATCACTTTCATGCCTTTCTTTCCCTCCTGTCTGCCTCGTCAATGTTCTCTTTTCTTTCTCTCCTAATTAGTTCTTATCCTTGTTCCTCTCTCTCTCTCTCTCTCTCTCTCTCTCTCTCTCTCTCTCTCTCTCTCTTCCCCCCCCCCCCAGCAGCTGTGATGGACACAGAGAGGGCATCTTTCTTGAGAGGCTATGTGTGAAGTGGAGGTTGTCATACACGTGGTAATAATGACCGGGCCGGGGGACAAAAGGCCCCGCCGTCATCAGTATGGTGATGTATGCACTCGGTTTTGTCTTGTCTGTCTGCTATCCGCCTGTGTGTGTGTGTGTGTGTGTGTGTGTGTCTCATACCCCCGTCTCCCTGTTCCATCCATCCATCCATTCATCCATCAATTTGAAAATAGAGCCGATCTATACTGAATTTTCAAAAGAAATTCTTAAGAAAAAAAGTTATATTTTTTTTTACTTTCAGGGCTTTAATCCATTTTGGTCTGACGTCGAAATAAAAAAAAAGTCTTCTGAAAGAATATATATATATATTATATTCAAAGATTTGTGCAGCATTTTAACGATTTTTCAATAATAGCAGACCGACAAGCTCGTAGCGCGCCACCCGGTGGCGCACTATGAGCTTGTAGATCTGCTATTTTTAAATAGCTAAAGTATAACATACCCAAAAGGGGTTCCCGTCCAGAATGGGTTAAATTAATATATCCAATATACCGAGGCTGCCAGGTTTGTTTAAATACCTTTGGAGCATATAACGCCGAAGTATTTGCGCCTTTGATCCATATAAAAGTCCGCTTGAAAACACTCCAATGATTTGTTATTGAGCCGACAAAAAAAGCCACTTCCTTGATCCGGGTCTTACTCAAAGAGAAAAGCGAGCTAAGATTGTCCCTATACACCCTCGTTCACTTTGCATTGGACTCAGTTTCCCAGAAGCCCTTGCAAGCCGGGCCTCGTCACCAGGTCCGCGACAACCAAAATGGCGAATTAAACACATACAACAAATAGCGGGTTTAGTGCATTACGCAGAACATGGATTAAATAGCGTGTAAAACGGGTTATGCAGTAGACATGTTAAACAGGGTTTTTTTTGGTGGATAAATACATATTAATTTGGAGAGACATTATAGGAAACAAGCCCAAATAAGCAAACTTTAGACACAGGCCCAAAAAACTGCAACACCCGCAACTATACCCATATCTTGGCAACTTTACAGAAAATCAAGCCCAAAGTAGCTTAGAATAATAAGCAGACATGGCAACACTGGAGACGGACTGAATGACAAACGACGGGCTCAATGCAATGTCGGCCAGGGATGTATATCGGTGTATATGTGTGTGTGTGTGTGTGTGTTTGTGTGTGTATGTTTGTGGGAGGGGGGGGGGGGGGGGGGGGGGGGCGCAGTAGGGTCAATATCATAACCATAATATGACCTCAAATTGCAGATCACGGTGATTTTAAGGACAGCGCACACCCGGCGTCTACATATTCATGTGATACGGGGGCAATGAGCCATAACAATAACATTGAGAGAGACGGAAAAATGTCCATTTCTTTCTTTACCTCTCCTCTCGTGTAATTAACACAATTTGGGCGGGAACCCCTTTTGGTGTTAGCATTATGTTATGCTTTAGCTATTGAAAAAAAGCAGATCTACAAGCTCGTAGCGCGCCACCGAGTGGCGCGCTACAAGCTTGTAGGTCTGCTATTTTGGAAAAATCGAAGAACGACTGACACGGAAACGTAGCTTTTTCAGAAAACTGTCATTTTCAAACAGAATTTTTTAGAATCTGATCTCAGGTCAAAAATGGTTAACACAATTACCCTTTTCAACGGAAAAGACATTGGACCATATAACAACTCGGGAGCCTCTACACACACACATCACCTGAGAAAAGAAGGAAAGAAAAATAAATAAAGTAGAATGGCTTCTCACACAATGCCACCAAATGGATTGTTCAAACTAATGCATCTCATGTGATATAAATATATAAATTCTCATTCTCATGTTGAGAACGGCACTTTTGCAAATGGGGGGCCAGCGGTGGTCACAGCTCTTTAAGGGGCGGTGTCCGTGTTCCACTCATTTCTGGCAATTATACCTACCATGTCTACACGGGCCTGCTCTTAATTAGGACTTTGCTAATTGGAACTTGTCAGGCCATACGAAGCGAGGTCACTTGAGTTCAATGGCACTGGAATGGGGAGGGAGGGAGGAGGGGGGTACTTTTCTACCCTCCTATACCACATGACCTACCTGTATCCCCGCTAAAGGCCCCTATATTGCAACACTTACGGTATATAAGCAACATTTCAATCATTCCTGTCGACTTTAATGTTTGAGCCGACAACCCGACTAAACTGAACTAAAATAAATGCACGTCCCCGACCCACGTTTGGGCAGGTGCTGAGCTACGGTACGAAGTATAGCGAAAGGAAGAATACGACGACAATACGACGACAGATGCTTTTTTTTATCGTGTCAAAAGTTTATCGGTGATGTTTCGACTATAGCACAAGGCTCTTCTTCAGACACAAACCTTCGTCAAAGTATACGTATACCTGAAGTTACGTTATCGTTTTAACACATTTTGGGCGGGAACCCCTTTTGGTGTTAGCATTATGTTATGCTTTAGCTATTTTTGAAAAATCGAAGAACGACAGAAACATAGCTTTTTCAGAAAACTGTCAGGATGTAGAAGACATTTTTAGAATCTGATCTCAGGTCAAAATGGGTTAAGGCAGTAAGCCTACAAATCACCATTTGAAAACCAAACCTATTCCCAGGAGCCGCCGCCCGTAAGGTTGTGGGGGGACCCATTTCAAGAGCTAATGTGGGACCCCCATACAGTACGTTAGAAGAAGTCTTCACAAACTAAAGTCATCCAAAAACTCTGCCATAAACTTTTGAACAAGAACTATACAGATACAGTAAAACACACACACACACACGCTCGCACGCAGCGCACACACACGCTCGCACGCAGCACGCACGCACTCACGCACGCGCATGCAGAAATCACCCATAAGTATTCCATTTAGACCAATGCCACCACTCCACTGGGTTCTCTTCCCTCCCAAGGCTAATGCAGTGTGTGTGTGTGTGCGTGCGTGCGTGCGTGCGTGCGTGCGTGCGTGCGTGCGTGCGTGCGTGCGTGTCAGGCAGACAGACAGACAGACAGACAGAGTGATGGATAATAGTATTGTTAGTAATGGATGTGAAGGGCCTGAAATTGGGCATCATTAGGAGTACAAGGCTATGCTACAGAACACACAGTACTTTACATGGACACAATGGAGGAGAGAAACGGGGGGGGAGAGGGAGGAGGGCTTATAGTGAGAGAAAGAGCCAAAGAGGAGGTGATTGGCAGAGAATTTGTGTTATGTATTTTTATACCATATAGCGTTCATATAGCAGATCCTTCATGTCACTAGTCGCGTTAGAATTTATCATACCTCCCGTTGTTGCCGATCACCTCAAGAGTGTTTTGGCTACATCTAGCTACTTCAGCCACATCCGGGATAACATCCGGTCCGTCGCTAAATGTGCTCCGCTGCTATAAATTGCTGGGCGCTATGATTTAATGGATAAAATAAACCTGGGCGTTCAGGGTGTTAAACATTACAAACTAAGATGGCGATGGCGTCCGTGTGGCGATATTTAATCACATTTATAGACCAATTATTTGTTTACAAACATTGCGACTGGGCGCACGGGTGACTGTTTCATGTAATCAATTCCCAACAGATCTCCAAACCTGTTGTTTTGGGAGCGCTGGTTTCAGTCCATTCAACCTCCTCTTGTGAGTTGGCTAGTGAGATGCACCCTAGGAGACATTTATACTTCAAAGCCCAACAGTATTGCGCACAGAGAACAGCTGATATACAAGCTCACATCGCATAGCAGATGCGACTGTTGTGAGCGTAGAGGTCTGCGTGCTCGACACCATCGCGGGACGAAGCATAAATTATACTTGATGGACTGCAGGTGCGCGTGCAGCCGTGCACAAATAGGCTCTGCTGCCGTGTTCATGAGCGCACCTCCCGTTCTTATGACAGCGACTGGAGGTGTGGTTTTGAGGACAACTGTTTTGAATTGCTATTATTGTTCAAACACAACAGAAACCAAGGATTATATATTTCAAGGGCGAGAGATCACAATAAAAATCCTAATCATTCTTCCTCCACACTGGGAGAAAAACCGCATCTGAAAGTTTGATGGGGCATTTTTTACACGTGAGTGCAGTTAGAACTCTTCCATTGCATCTTATGAGAGGTGGTGTTCTTCTGCTGCCTTTATGCGCGCGCATGCCGTTTCTTATCAGTGTGACGTCGTCTGATAAGGCGAAGGCTTTCACTTATAGTTCCATATATGGGATAACCCATAGTCCCATATATGGACACAACAGCGATATCCAGCGCTGACATCAGATTAATGTAGAAACTCCAAAGATGGATATACACAGTGGTGACATCATCGTAACACTAGACTTGCACAGCATAAAAGGCGGCTCCCATGGCTTCTAAACCGGATTCCAGGCAACGCACGCGGTATCTCCAACAGGTCAAGATATACGAATCAAGGTATCTGGCTTTACAACCCATATACCTTGAATGGCTTGTATTACCTTGGGTACGAGTCTTCTAGATGAGACAGAATAACTGGCTAATGGCTAAACAACTCGTAGAGCATTGAAGTAGAGGTTTCCACATCCCGGTTAAGTTCGTATCGAACACCACTGTAGCGGGTCCTAACGAAATAATCAGCACTGGTTCGAGCTATTTTACATGGTGTCTATAGGTTGTCCGATATCGCCCGTGGCGTGGAATCTGTCAACCCATTCTGGGCGGGAACCCCTTTTGGTGTTTTAACTAAGCATCATGTTGTACTTTAGCTATTGAAAAATTAAGCAATAAGCCACGAGAGGTCTCAGGTTACCGGGTATTTTACAATGGCTGGGGGCGTAGGCAGACCCGACGCGGAGCGGAGGGTCTTCTACCCCCCAGCCATTGTAAAATACCCGGTAAGCTGGGGCCTCGAGTAAATACAACTATTAAATTCACAAAAGTAGCTACGCTTTGCACCACCAGAGCGAGCCACATCACTTCCTTGTTTTGCTCGGCAAGTAGCCTATGTGACGGGAGAATAGCGCTTGATGTCTTTACGGGGCTGCCTGGAGCCACACATTCACAGTCATATGAGCCGGGCGGCGCTTAGACGCCCGCACGGCATGGGTTTGTAAGGTAATCAAGCGCTCCCCTTCCCCAGTACAGCTACAGAGATGCGGAATCAGGTGCGAATGATATAGTGATTGAAGGTGTGGGTTATCGGTGAAATTTACACCGGTCACGTGACGGTAACCAGCCAATCAGAATCAAGTATTGGGACTAACCGTTTTAGAATAGCAGATCTACAAGCTCATAGCGCGCCACTCGGTGGCGCGCTATGAGCTATTTTTTTCACTATTTTCGAAAAATCGTAAAAATGCGGCACAAACCTTTGAATATATATTCTTTCAGAGCGAACGTTTTTTGGGTCAAGAAGGATGTCACTGCAATGGAATTGATCCACAATCCACCATTTCTTCCACAAACCCAGTGCTGTTATGCTTCTATACAAGCACAATGCAAACAAAGCGACGCAGTACCGGCGTGGGAGGAGGACATGTATAATTTTCCTCATGTGTACTTTTGTTTCGTTTTGTTTTTCTTTTCTTCTCGAGAGTGTGGGCCTGCCGTATAGGTTGAATCTTCAGTGGAGGAGGTAGGAGGAGGAGTGTCGAAGTAGAAGTGTGTATATGGACTCACTTCTCATATAACCACAGGCCTGTCATGCGCGCGGGGCGTCGCGCGTCGCATGCGACGCCTCTGTGTGTGTCAGGTGTAGCACCTGAGTCACCCAAAGTAACACTTTGCGAGCTATTATATTATGTGTGAACTTTGTATCTGAGCGTGTCTGCGCGCTGTGTGTGTGTGTGTGTGTGTGTCTGTCTTAAGTATCAGTCTCAGGCTGCTAGGAGTGTGAATAGGAGCCATTTGACAGGCAGATATTAGGCCGTCATACGACGAGAACAGACTCTGATAAAAACATAAATAATCATTACCACACACCTCTCTGTACTCCAAGACAAAGATAAAGTATGTACCTAATGTCGCGCGCGCACACACGAGCACGCACACGGACACATGCACGCGCACGCGCACACGCACACGCACACACAGGCTCAAATACATACTGGACCATTGTACGGTGTGCGAGCGCACACAAACACTAAGCCTAAGGTGACCAGGGCATCTTCAGCAGAGACTGGGAGGAGATAATCAAAAGGATTCAAAAGACTCTTAAATTACAGCCCTGACAGTGGAAATGAATGTACAACGTGCACGCACGTGTGAGCGTGTAAGCACGCACGCACACGCACACGCACGCACGCACGCACGCACGCACGCACGCACGCACGCACGCACGCTCTCAGCATAAAGACAGTGATGTGAATTGGACACCTCTCTCATTGACTGTCAAATAAATGAGTTGTCATTATCTCAGGGGGAGTCCACTGAGTGACAAGGACAACTCAGTATGAACACAACACACACATACACACGCACACACGCACACACGCACACACACACACGCACACGCACACGCACACACACACACACACACACACACACACACACACACACACACACACACACACACACACACACACAATCAAGAGGGAGGGAAATGTGCATTTAAGCCCACTGCTTGACATTGTTGCAAGCTTACAAATCTTCACTTAATATCCAAAGCAACACATCTCCCCCCTATTATACATGAAACCACTTTAACGCATTTAGGCCTGACGTCGAAATTTAAAAAAAATGTCTTCTAAATCCTGACAGTTTTCTGAAATACCTCATGTTTCTGTATCAGTGGTGCTCAATATTTCATGTCAAGGACCCCCAAAATGATATGTAATTGGCCACCGACACCCATCTGAAAATATGTTATTTGCAGGAACCCCCCAGAAGCAAAGATTTGAGTTAAAAACGTTGGCTCTGAAAGAAAGATTTGTGCCACATTTTCACGATTTTTCAAAAATAGCAGACCTACAAGCTCGTAGCGCGCCACTCGGTGCCGCGCTATGAGCTTGTAGATCTGCTATTTTTCAATAGCTAAAGCACAACATAATGCTAACACCAAAAGGGGTTCCCGCCCAAAATGGGTTAAAAGCATGCTGAGGTCAAATCAATTCAGGGTTTCATGGACTCGTTCCAAGGAGGCGTCCCAATATTTTGGGCCCCGTCGTCAGGCAAATTATTTTCAAAAATAGTCACGTAAAAACAGCACCGTACGACCAAAAGTATAAACCATGGGGCTTTTATAGTCGTCACCAGATGGACAGTAAACACCGTGGTCAGACGGTACTGTACGGCGGAGGACAGTCTCCCTTTCATGTGTTTTTCAATGCTTGGATTAACCCATTTTAGGCGGGAACCCCTTTTGGTGTTAGCATTATGTTATGCTTTAGCTATTGAAAAATAGCAGATCTACAAGCTCATAGCGCGCCACCGAGTGGCGCGCTATGAGCTTGTAGATCTGCTATTTTTGAAAAATCGAAGAACGACTGACATAGAAACATAGCTTTTGTCAGAAAACTGTCAGGATGTAGAAGACATTTTTAGAATCTGATCTCAGGTCAACATGGATTAAAACAAAAACCTCTTGGGAGAGAAGAGTTCTAAATTCAGCAAGCAAAGAAATAATACCAAATGAGCACCTGCACCTCATTAGTGGCCGTCGGTCACATTATTTCTTTGTCTAAGCGCGGCTCTGGGGAGCGCGATCCTCGGTCGTTACAATTTAATGTGTCTGCCGTCGGCGATCGAGGAGGGCTAGCTGTCACCGCGCATCGACAGGAACAAGACGCTGAATGATGCATGCTGGGATGCGGACGGTGTGACCGGCGTTCAACGCAGGAGGGGACCGCCGCGCGGATGTTCTTTATCCGTTGGCGGCCATTGGGGTTGCGAGGGATGGTGAATAACCCATTTTGGGCGGGAACCCCTTTTGGTGTTTTAAACATTATGTTATAATTTAGCTATTGAAAAATAGCAGATCTACAAGCTCGTAGCGCGCCACCGAGTGGCGCGCTACGAGCTTGTAGGTCTGCTATTTTTGAAAAATCGTGAAAATATTTATTTCAGAAAACTGGAGGATTTGGAAGATTTTTTTTTAATTTCGAGGTCAGGCCTAAATGGGATAAAGTATACACACGCACACACGCGCATGCACACACTCACAAATGCATAACAATGGGGGTCATGTACACACACACACACACACACACACAAACACACAGTGTGAATAATTATAGCAATGTTTTATTAGTGTTAGTAATGTCTTACTGACCTTCCCTCATATGTAATGTATACATCACACCTGTCACACTATCACCTTGCACAGCAGAGAGAGAGAGAGAGAGAGAGAGAGAGAGAGAGAGAGAGAGAGAGAGAGAGAGAGAGAGAGAGAGAGAGACGGAGGATGAAAGCGGGGGGATAGGAGAAGAGAGATATTCTCTCTCTCTCCTATATATCCGTCCGTCTATCTTGAAGCTGTCGGCCATATGCATGGAATGGAAAGACTGAGAGACAAAGTGAATAATGCAGTAAGCCATGCCGGGTCAACATGATGTGTGTGTGTGTGCGTTTGTGCACGCACGAGTATGTGCTGCGTGTATCCTGTTGTCTTCGGTTTCTTGGTAGAGATTATATGTGACAGTTGCAGTTTGAAAAACAACGAGGGATTACCGATAACCCCCGCCCGCCACACGGACATGCACGCACGCACGCACGCACGCACTCACGCACGCACGCACGCACGCACGCACGCACGCACGCACGCACGCACGCACGCACGCACGCACGCACGTGTTGACCCCGCATGGCTTATGCTGCATAATTCACTTTGCACTGTGGGATACATATGATACATACCTAATGATGGTCACTCGCACTAAATGAGAGAGAGAGGGGGGGTTTAGAGGCGGAGAGAGAGAGAGAGAGAGGGGGGGGGGGGGCAGAGGAATGGAGAGAACAGCTGTTGATAGAGGATGAGGACAATTATTATTGACGATGCGGGAGCGTGAAAGAAGGAAAGAAAGAAAGAAAGAAAGAAAGAAAGAAAGAAAGACAGAAAGAAAGAAAGAAAGAAAGAAAGAAAGAGGCTACTGTCAGGGGTGGGCAACTTTGACGATGGAGAGGGCCACTATACATGTAGTTCCACACTCACTCCAGAGGAGCCACATTTCATATTACTGTCGTAGCAAAAACAGCCGATATACAAGCTCAAAACGTGTCTGTGTGTGTGTGTGTGTAGTTCTTTTTTAGTTAAAAAAAAAAAAAAGCCTTTCAAATGCCTATAAATGCCTTTAGACAGTTTTTGGTTTAGACTAGTCATTGGTTAGACCAGTCATTAGTCCTACAACTACAACCTATCTCAAACCCTCACCCTAAACCTAACCTCCCACGGGGCAGCACACCTAAACCTAACCTTAACCCATGTCTAACCAATGACTAGTCTAAACTAAGTATGCACCCCACTAAATATAAATACACTGGATATAATTTTTTTTTTTTTTTAACTAGTCATTAAGCTACTAATATAAGACTGAAGTAATTAAAGCGGGTCATGTTTGGAATTGTAACAGCTGAAATCAATAATATATCAGTATTCAAGATATTAACCTGTATAGGTGATTCCCACCCAAACTGAATCCCTGATTCTATATAATGCATCACTGTATAATGATGTACTCACATCCCTGAAGGTGCAGCTCACACAACAGTACGTACTGTATGTGCAAATCGCATAATACTAATTTCTGACAGCTCCCCAAACATCTGGGAGCAAAGCCCCCCACCCCCCTCCAACCCACCACGAAACATCACAACAGATGCAAATCACACAGGCATAAAAAACTAAAAAATCACAGACACATTATAAACCCCACAGAACAGATGTTCGATTGCATTTCCCAGCAAAAGAACAATGTTTGGTAGCCTTTTATCTTTTTAACCTCACATGACACGGATGCTGTATATATTCTGTTTTGCTTAGTTTTTTCTGAATAAAGTCTGTTCCTAGTGTTCTTACTGTATGTAAAGCGCTTTGGGTATTTAGAAAAGCGCTATATAAATTTAAGCTATTATTAGTTTTAGTAGAAGCAATATAAAATACAGAATGATGTATACTATGACAACTGGACTGTTAAGTGTGTGGGAGTCACACACCAGTAGCTATTCACGGATGGCGAAATGTATTTTATTAATTCACTCTGGTCATCAGGAGCATTATCTGCCAAAAGTATAAAAGGAGAGTGAAAAGTAAACGATAAAGACACAGGTCTCCACCAGGTCTCCATCAGGTCAGGTTGTGGCCTCCTGGTGGCGCTATAATAGGCCAATGTGAAAAGGGTAAGGAAAAGAGAAGGGAACCCGCACACTCATATGCTCCAAAAGATACATTTATTGACGACATTTCGAGCCAAGGCTCTTCATCTGGTCAAACGAAGGCCCGCCCCCGCTCGATCATGATTGGCAGAAGGCCCCTCTCTATCCTGATTGGATGAAGGCTGGGCCACCTAGCCAAAAACGGAACCTAAGGTTTTTTTACCCCCAGGGGTTAACAGGGAGGAACTCCTTATATGGTCAGCACACTCTATAGTAGGGGGGATTATCACAACAAAACAAAAAAATAAGTGATATTTGAATTAAGTGAAATCACTGAATATACCTTTAATTAGATGTACTGTATTATAGTCATGTATACAAATATATATTTTTTCTCTATCTGCTTTCTGTTCCCAGACAACAAGCTATAGAACGGAACATCGCGGTAACACATTTGTTCACTCTCTTCTTCCCTTTGAGAATCTTGGTGTTTACATTCAGTCACGGAACAACATATTCTGTGGGTCTTGACAGATAAAGACTCTGGCAGTGGCCATGCAGACTGTTTCAGAGTTAATGACTATATTAGTTTATACTTGACAATATAGGAAACAAAAATATAATCTACAAACTCAAATCTGTTGTTTTTTTTAAAGACATAATATGAATTATAAAACGACATTCCCAGAACAGGGACACCAGATTCAAAGTGGTTAAGCGAGTCTGTGGGTTTTATAAATATCTAGCCAATTAAAAGTATTAACAAGAGCTTGTGACTAAAATGATAATTGGATCCATGATGATAATACTGAATAGTATCAGTTTGGAAGTGAGATCATATATACTGTATTGTCAAGTGTAAATGTGCATCGTGCACGAGGCGCTCTGTGTGTCCCTTCAGGAGATCCGTAGTAGCATCTCACAAGGCTTCATTCCAAACCCAGAGGCAACACCTGAGGAGAGAGCATGGTGTGCGTGTGCGGTGCGTGCGTGCGTGCGCTCACACCGCCCACTGCCATACCTGGTGAAAATCCAACTGGCAATGTGAAGATGGCACTCCAAGCCATACACATACACACACAAGCAAACACACACACACACACACACACACACTCACGCACAGAGACACAGACACACACACACACACACACACACACACACACACACACAGACGCATGCCATGTCCAGGCAGGTAAAGGACCTGTGAGGGCTGTGTGCATTCTCTAAGTCATTTTAACCTGAGATCAGATTCTAAAAATGTCTTCTACATCCTGACAGTTTTCTGAAAAAGCTGTTTCTATGTCAGCCGTTCTTCGATTTTTCAAAAATAGCAGACCTACAAGCTCGTAGCGCGCCACTCGGTGGCGCGCTATGAGCTTGTAGATCTGCTATTTTTCAATAGCTAAAACATAACATAATGCTAACACCAAAAGGGGTTCCCGCCCAAAATGGGCTAAGTCAGGGATAATCATGTTATTGAATGCACTGGTGGTCTTTGAAGAGTGTGCCACTGGCACGGTCACATGCGTCAGGAAGAGTGCAGTGAGTTTTGAGATTCCCATGAAATCCCAGTGGCTTTTCCTCTACGCCGGGCAGCCTGAAGTATAGTTGTGAACGGGAACTATAGAAGTTACAGTCACAATATTGTAGAATTGAAAAGATGTTAAGCTACTGAATGCTACAATATGTTTTGGGGGGAAAAGTCCCTGCAGGCAAAAGTCAATACATTCTGCGTAGCAGCAGTTTCCCAGGAGGTATAGGGCTCCAGTTTCGTTACCGCCAAACCCCTTATCCCTAAACTTCTTTGCCTTTTTTTACTATTTTGCAAAAAAAAATTGAATAGTTAAAATGGCCAGTCTGCAAGCTCACAACGTGTCAATGTAGATTGGCTGGTTGAACGATTCAAAAATGTTTTTCAAAATAGTCAAAAAAGGCAAAGAAGTTTAGGGATAAGGGGTTTAGCGGTGACGAAAATGGAGCCCATAGAGTCCTGCACACAACCCCCACCCATTAACCCAATCCCTCCCGTTACGTTATCGTGAGGCCAGTGCCAGTCAAATGCGCGGAATACCACAGTAGAAGAAGAGATCCCAGGGCAACCAAGGAAGCTTGAGAAGGAAAGGAAATGGTCACGTGACTGGGCTGCGCCATGACACTTTCATGGACACTTTCATGGGAGCAAAACTCACACCGGAAGTTCAATGAATAGATGACAGTGAATGGAGCCAGCTGGACCAGCTCATAACAAACATTATTTATGAACAATTGAGACCTTTGTCATTTCATCGGTTCAGGAATATAAACGAAGACATGTCACAGGTTGTTTTCTAATACCATGGTTATGCTCGGACGTAGAAAAGATATAGGCGGTTGCGGTAGACGGGCGATGAGTTGTTTTCCTTCCTTGGATGTAAGAAGAAGGAATTCCAAACACTTCCAAAGACTGGATTTTGCCTAATTTGGAGCAGAAAAAGGACAAATAAGCGTGCATGCGCGCACCCGTATGTAGGCTGTCTAACATGTGAGTAAAAAAATATATATATGATGTTTTAATTGCTGGATTAAATGACATTCAAGAAAGACGGCACAGGTGGAGAATAAAACGGAATTCCACGTTCTTGGCATACATTCGGTTAATAATCAGACATCCTGTCACCCGGGATAATCCAGTCCCGCCAGTCACCAAATTAACCCGCTGCCTGCCCCAAACCAGTAAGTACCCTTAGGAAAAGATTTCAGATGAATTACATGTGAAGGTTTTATACAGTAGGTCTGTTCAAATGCAAGCGTTTAATCAATCTCATTATCTGAACGATGATTGCCGTGTAAGTGGGCACAAAATAAATACATGCAGTTCAAACTCTTAGTGAGTCGTGCATGTCGTAAAAAGAAGAGCACATGAGACACCACACGGAATGTGTTTATGAAACACTATTACTAGTGTTTCATGGAGACAGGTTTTTGTTTCATAATATATATAGCCTGGCTAATAAGCCAGACCGAATCAGCCGTTGGCCAAAAAAAATG
>NC_136803.1:25832056-25842056 GCF_951216825.1 Electrona antarctica | reverse complement strand
CCCATCTGATCCCTGTTGCCATCACAGGATCCTCCAAAGCAGTACACCTTGTTCTCCACTGCTACTGCAGCATAGTAACCATGTCTCTCTGGTCCTCCACTGAGATGCAGCGTCCAGCAGAACATTTCTCACGCCGTAGTTTTAACTCTTGCTCTGTAACGGCAGAGTCCTAATGTGTGAGCTATCACTTATTGTTGGTTCAGTGGCACGAATGTCACACGGAGAGTCTGACGAATCCACAAAGAAGATGAGTTGGGTGTTGTTCAATGGTGGAAGCTGACGACGTTGATGGTGAATTGTCCAGGCAGGTTGTGGTATCCCTTCAAACTACACAGCAGACAGACAGTGTGTTCAGCTACACAGCAGACAGACAGTGTGTTCAGCTACACAGCAGACAGACAGTGTGTTCAGCTACACAGCAGACAGACAGTGTGTTCAGCTACACAGCAGACAGACAGTGTGTTCAGCTACACAGCAGACAGACAGCGTGTTCAGCAGCGTTGACAGCTACTGTTTAAAAGTTCCTGAAGAGAGTTGAATTCGTCGTTAAAAGTTGCTGAATTACATATTGTTTAGTCAACATTTCATTTTAAAGGACATGGTTGTGATGACATCAATGTGTTGTCATTGAGCGATGATGTCATCTAACTATAAATGCACCAAGTATCTGTACCGGTACGTAGGTCTGTAATCCACGTAACTCGAGGACCGTTCGCCCCACCGACTTCAAATTCGACACACGTGTTCCACACCACCACAGGGAGTGCAGTGCCCGGTCGAGTCGGTCGAACCCACGGTTGTCCAGAACCACCCCAAAAAGGCCTCTGCCCGGGCTCTGGACAGCTGGGCCCCTGCCCAGGGTCCATATAGAGCTGGCCTGTTCTGACATCCTTCTGACGTCTGCATAGACTCCATATTTGGGCATGCCTGACAAAGAACTCCACATATGGGAATAAACGGGACACAGACATAATATCTGGGTGGGGCATGCATTTCCAACTTGCATCGTTACAAGTAGGACATCGTTCCAAGTAGGCCAGTGCCCAACGGGCGCCGCTCTAGTTACGTAGAATAGCCAATGACGTTACTCCAACTGACTGTCGTCTGTACGATGTCTCTCTGCTTGCGTGTGTGTGTGTGTGTGTGTGTGTGTGTGTGTGTGTGTGCGCGTGCGTGCGTGCGTGCACATCCTTTATGTGTGTTAATGTTTGATCCTTCTCCACAAATCCTTTATAGAGCATAGCAGTGGCGGCCATTTTACTGGTTCCATGAATTGTAAAGCCCATTCATTCAGATTTCCGAAAATGAATCATGACCATAAAACATTTAATTATGTGTAAAAAAAATACATGAAAATCGCCAAAAATAAATATTGTAATAAACCGCACAGGCGTGCGCGCACGCACGCACGCACACACACAAACACGCACACGTGCACGCGCACACACGCACCCATCTATTGCATTTCTGTTCATTTCGATCTAGTATAGAAAGAACAATTAAAAGTCAGTCGGTAATGTTAAAACCACAGCCCAAGCTATAGAAACCTTGGGGTGTGTTATAGTATATGGACTCGGACCTGAAAAGTCAGCATATCATCACCTAAAAAGGACAACTTTGTTTTGTTTTTTTCCTTCAACCAGGGTTCATGTTTTAGGTTGTTATTAGAGAAAGTAAAATATGAGTGTCCATTTTGTTTTATTTGTTGCTTTTTTCCCCCCGGTAGTTATTTTTGACAGGAGGCGGGGGCTAAATATGTTTCTTTTGTTGTTTTTTTACAACATTTTACGCCAATTTATTTATTATTATTTACTATAGTCCTACTAGACCCCAGGAATGTACATCTGGCCACAAAAGTTCAAGAGATCTATTGAATGTGACAAGACATATTGAGCCTACGACACAGTATGGCATCCCCCTTCACATCCAGTAGATCCCGTGAGCTTTTGTGGCCAGAAATAATTTTCTGGGGTCTAGTAGGACTAAATAAAATGGACATGCCCCCCTGTCAAAAATAGCTAAAACCACTAAAACGAAAGAAAGCAGTAACAATTTTTTTTTTAACACTCATCTTTTACTTTCTCTAATAGCAACCTAAAACATGAACCTTGATTGAAAAAAATATAAAGTTGTCCTTTAACACAATCAGCACCGGGATTCCTTCAAAATAGGAGCTCTGGGGTGCCGGAAAGACATGGCCGCTTTTACTCTGAATAGTTTGCTTTACTTTGCTATAGCTTACATTGCTATCGTTTTTATTTATACAATACATGATCCAAAAAGCGTTGATATTTTGAACGAGAGGCGGATGAGGAGCAGAAATGAAGCGCTAGTATATCCATCAGATAAAAACCACGGAGAGCACCCTGGATTAGGAGAGACGAGTCATTCTTTCTGCCGCGCTAACAGCTAAGTCAACGGGAAGCTAATATGGCTGTAGAGCGCGAAGGACGGATCTCAGATCACCTCAGATCATAATCGCTCTAGCTCTTGATTCTTTGCTTTCTTGCGTGGGACAAACCTGTTCCAACCTCCTAAACAGGGACATGTACACATAGACATCAAAGGGGGCTTGAGCCCCTGCCATTTTACCCGTCTGTAAAACCACTGCCCTTTCCAGACCACGAATGCAGCATTTACTACGGTGAAAGAAATGCAAATGCCACTCCAAGACATGCAGCATTCAGGAGAATAGCTTTTTGGAAGTCATGGCTCTCAGTTCCCACCTGATGTCGTGTGGGAGTTCAGACTGCTCCAGACCATAGTGAATAACGACTAGCTTGCACAACGTCTTAAGACTAGGACTCAAGTCTAAGACGTACATGTCTGTGCAGGGTTCTGGATATTTTCCAAAGAGGACGACACGATCTCCCACCAGGCAACAGCACTTCCTAATCATCGGACCAGGTCCTTTCCCCTTGGGCTTAACCTCCTTCCAGGAGAAGGTCTCTGGATTGAATTTCCAGTACGGATCGTTGAAACTCTGACTTCCGATTTGACCAAATCCAATAAATATGTACAGCTCTCCATTGTAGGTAAAGGCTTCATGACCCCAGCGTATTCCTGGAAGAAGCTGTGCAGAAGGTGTGTTCAGCAGCCAGAGGTTGGTCTCTGTGTCAAACACTCTGATGATGTTTGCCTCAACCCCATAACCCCCAAATACAAACATCTTTGTCCCGATGATGGTGGAAGAGTGACATGTTGTAGTAGGTGGTGAAGTTCCTCTGGTGTTAATTAAAGTCCAGACCATTGTGCTGGTGTCCAATTTGTGGATGTCATTAGTAAATCTGTGAATCTGGGTGAATCCTCCATGAATAAACATGATCCTCCCCAAGACACAGGCTGAGTGGTAGCACCTCTCCTCTGGAAAAGTCCCTGACACCTTGGGTTTGAACCATCTGTGGGCGTCCACATCAAACGCAAAAAGCATATTGCCGTAAGGATACCCTCCCCAGATGTGGCTGATATCTTCTATCAGTACAGCTGTGTGGTGAAACCGCTCGGTGGGAACATCAAGGTGAAGTTCTCCTCTAGTTGTCACTGGAGGCAACTTCCTCCAGCGTAAAGACACAGAGTTGAACACGCTGACACCCATCTGATCCCTGTTGCCATCACAGGATCCTCCAAAGCAGTACACCTTGTTCTCCACTGCTACTGCAGCATAGTAACCATGTCTCTCTGGTCCTCCACTGAGATGCAGCGTCCAGCAGAACATTTCTCACGCCGTAGTTTTAACTCTTGCTCTGTAACGGCAGAGTCCTAATGTGTGAGCTATCACTTATTGTTGGTTCAGTGGCACGAATGTCACACGGAGAGTCTGACGAATCCACAAAGAAGATGAGTTGGGTTTTGTTCAATGATGGAAGCTGACGACGTTGATGGTGAATTGTCCAGGCAGGTTGTGGTATCCCTTCAAACTACACAGCAGACAGACAGTGTGTTCAGCTACACAGCAGACAGACAGTGTGTTCAGCTACACAGCAGACAGACAGTGTGTTCAGCTACACAGCAGACAGTGTGTTCAGCTACACAGCAGACAGACAGTGTGTTCAGCTACACAGCAGACAGACAGTGTGTTCAGCTACACAGCAGACAGACAGCGTGTTCAGCAGTGTTGACAGCTACGTTTTAAAAGTTCCTGAAGAGAGTTGAATTCGTCGTTAAAAGTTGCTGAATTACATATTGTTTAGTCAACATTTCATTTTAAAGGACATGGTTGTGATGACATCAATGTGTTGTCATTGAGCGATGATGTCATCTAACTATAAATGCACCAAGTATCTGTACCGGTACGTAGGTCTGTAATCCACGTAACTCGAGGACCGTTCGCCCCACCGACTTCAAATTCGACACACGCGTTCCACACCACCACAGGGAGTGTAGTGCCCGGTGTCGAGTTGGTCGGACCCACGGTTGTCCAGAACCACCCCAAAAAGGCCTCTGCCCGGGCTCTGGACAGCTGGGCCCCTGCCCAGGGTCCATATAGAGCTGGCCTGTTCTGACATCCTTCTGACGTCTGCATAGACTCCATATTTGGGCATGCCTGACAAAGAACTCCACATATGGGAATAAACGGGACACAGACATAATATCTGGGTGGGGCATGCATTTCCAACTTGCATCGTTACAAGTAGGACATCGTTCCAAGTAGGCCAGTGCCCAACGGGCGCCGCTCTAGTTACGTAGAATAGCCAATGACGTTACTCCAACTGACTGTCGTCTGTACGATGTCTCTCTGCTTGCGTGTGTGTGTGTGTGTGTGTGTGTGTGTGCGTGCGTACACATCCTTTATGCGTGTTAATGTTTGATCCTTCTCCACAAATCCTTTATAGAGCATAGCAGTGGCGGCCATTTTACTGGTTCCATGAATTGTAAAGCCCATTCATTCAGATTTCCGAAAATGAATCATGACCATAAAACATTGAATTAGGTGTAAAAAAAATACATGAAAATCGCCAAAAATAAATATTGTAATAAACCGCACAGGCGTGCGCACGTGTACGCACACACACACACACACACACACACACACACACACACACACACACACACACACACACACACACACACACACACACACACACACACACACACACACAGTTATTTTTGACAGGAGGCGGGGGCTAAATATGTTTATGTTGTTGTTTTTTTACAACATTTTACGCCAATTTATTTATTATTATTTACTATAGTCCTACTAGACCCCAGGAATGTACATCTGGCCACAAAAGTTCAAGAGATCTATTGAATGTGACAAACTGACATATTGAGCCTACGACACAGTATGGCATCCCCCTTCACATCCAGTAGATCCCGTGAGCTTTTGTGGCCAGATATAATTTTCTGGGGTCTAGTAGGACTAAAAAAAATGGACAAGGTAAAGATTGCTGGGTTGCGCCCCCGAAAATAGCTGCTCTACAAGCTCTCAACGCGCCGCAGTGCGGCACATTGAGAGCTTGTAGAGCAGCTATTTTTGTCCAAAAGTGCCCTCTTACGCCCCTGCCTCTCTGACACTCTCTGCACGTCCCTGCTCGTAAACAACCAGCAGGTCTCTAAAATCACATTCTGCAGAGCACCAAACTTACATTAAATACATTTTGACCTGAGATCAGATTCTAAAAATGTCTTCTACATCCTGACAGTTTTCTGAAAAAGCTATGTTTCTATGTCAGTCGTTCTTCGATTTTTCAAAAATAGCAGACCCACAAGCTCGTAGCGTGCCACTCGGTGGCGTGCTACGAGCTTGTAGATCTGCTATTTTTCAATAGCTAAAGCATAACATAATGCTAACACCAAAAGGGGTTCCCGCCCAAACTTACATTAAATACAGTGCACAGTAAATACATGCATGGTGCACCCCTGTACAACAGGACCTAATGCAGAACACACAAAAGTTAAGAGTGGGATACACACTGTATATGTGGACGGTGGAAAATGCTGCGCACGCACACACACACTCACACACACACACAGCGGCGGGCGGAACCCCCCATGGTGTGGGAGATCCCCTGAAGGCGATGCACGGCAGGAGAGCGACGGGGGAGCCAGAGGAGGAGGAGGAGGAGGAGAGGAAATCGGAAAGAGGCGGAGAAGGAGGAGGAGAGGCGTTACAGTGTTAAAGGTTTTGGCACCCATGCACCTCCGCCTGCGATGCCAGGTGTTGCCCCGACGGTGCCCACACCATGCCCCTGGGCCGCGAGCGCACCATGGGAGGTCAGCTCTGTGTGTGTGTGTGTGTGTGTGTGTGTGTGTGTGAGTGTGTGATGGTTGTAGGGCTCACAGTAACAGCAGGGGACGTGAAGCGATGCTCCTATCTTTGCCCCCCCGGACTCTTTTCTTTCAATGCATGCATCTGTCCCTCCGTCCAGCACTCTCTCCTCTCTCTTTATCCCCCTTTCTTTCTACTGCTATACCATGGTTGATAGGCCAGCACGCACGCACGCACGCGCGCGCGCGCGCGCGTGCGTGCGTGCGTGCGTGCGTGCGTGTGTGTGTGTGTGTGTGTGTGTGTGCACGTGCGTCAAACCATTCTCAGAAGTGTGTGGGGGTACTATCCAAAGCAACTGCCGCAAAAAAGGCCCCATATACAGTAAAGGGGAGAAAGAATTTTACATGTATAGGATTTTACTGTTGCGGCGACGTCGGAGAGTGTTTGTGTGTGAGTGAGAGAGACAGAGACAGACAGAGAGAGAGAGATGGGGGCAACCTGATAGCCGGGTGGATGAGGCGCGTACCACATGGTCTCTCTTAACCCATTTTGACTTCTTCTACATCCTGACAGTTTTCTGAAAAAGCTATGTTTCTATGTCAGTGGTTCTTCGATTTAAAAAAAATAGCAGATCTACAAGCTACGAGCTTGTAGATCTGCTATTTTTCAATAGCTAAAGCATAACATAATGCTAACACCAAAAGGGGTTCCCGCCCCAAAATGGGCTAATGCCTGACAGCGAGGCCCCCGGTTCAATTCCCTGCCGGCTGTTGTGCCATTTGCTTGCATGTCATGCACTCCCCTGTTCTTTCTGTGCTACCTACATACCTGTGTCTGCCTCTCCACTATGTGCGTGCATGTGGGACGGGCGCACATTTGCGTGGATGCGTATATATATATGTGTCTGCGAGTTTCCGTGTGTGCGCAGGTGCATTGTAAAACAATGCAATGCAAGTGTGCGTGCGTGCGTGCATGCGTGCGTGCGTGCGTGCGTGCAGTGATTATGTGAGCCATTAGGCCCTACAGTAAGTGTGTGCTCCAGTATCTGGCACCGTGCCCAGTCTGAACTCCCCAGGAGGGAGAACAAGTACACGCGTCTTAAGATGCTTAGAAGTGGCTATATGCTCTGTCAATGTTTGGTTTTCCGCTCTGCGTGCGCCCGTAAGTGAGCGAGCGAGCGTGCGTGTGGCCGTGCGTGCGTGTGTGCGCTGTCTAGAGACATCGGAAAGAAATGTCTCTTTTTCCACTTGCCGAGTGAGTATTTGGTTTTTCTTAATTTAAATTATCAAACTGTTAATTATATTGCACAAGAGCAAATGAATTTTTAAAAAAAATACTATTCAAAACACGTCCATTCCACCACAGATTTATATATCATCAATGCCAGCCGACAATCACATTATTGATCGATTCCACTTTGCTCCCATTCACGTATACACACCTCGGGTTCCTCTCACATAGCAAAGGAGCAACAGATCAAGCTGATCAACAATAGTTAGTACTTAGTTAGTACTACAGGCCACATATCTATACAAGCCAAGGTCCATGCAGCTAAAGTTCAACATAATGCACTTGCCCATAATTCCAACATCCAAATACTCCGACCACATGGATCTACGTGCGGTTAGGGACGTAAATGCGGCGAGTCGGACCGACGCGGCATCGTAAAAATAATGCCGTTAAAATGTGTCCTGAAAGCATTCGAGTTCTCCATTAGCCCATTTTGGGCGGGAACCCCTTTTGGTGTTAGCAATATGTTATGCTTTAGCTGTTGAAAAATAGCAGATCTAAAAGCTCGTAGCGCGCCAGTAGGTCTGCTATTTTTGAAAAATCGTGAAAATGTGGCACAAATCTTTGAACATATATTCTTTCAGAGCGAAAGTTTTTTTTATTTTGACGTCAGGCCCAAATGGTTTAATTTCAAGGACCCACAGTTTGACATGCATTAGTCTACGGACCCCCCATTTAATGGCATGTCTATCTCTGGGGACCCCCCGATTTAGATCGTAAAATCAATGTTAATTTAACTCTGAGAGGGTAGTACACTTTCTCTGAGTTACAGACCCATAAGTGTCCATTTGGTTCCTATAATTATCATTTTGTTGAATGGGGACCCCCTGGAACTCACTCAAGGACCCCTATGGGGTCCCCGGACCCCACTTTGGGAACCACTGTACTACGGTATTATGACTGTATATGAGAACTTAACCCATTTTGGGGCGGGAACCGCTTTTGGTGTTTAAGCATTATGTTATACATTAGCTATTGAAAAATAGCTGATCTACAAGCTCATAGCGTGACATCGAGTGCCGCGCTACGATCTTGCAGATCTGCTATTTTTTTTAAATCATGAAAATGTGCCTCAAATCGTGCCTCTAAAAAGAGAACGTTTTAAACTCAAAATCTTTGCTTCTGGGGAAGGGGTCCCTGGAACAACATATTTTCAGATGGGGGGGGGGGGGGGGGGGGGGGTCGGTGGCCAATTACATATATTTTTTGGGGTCCTTGACATGAAAAATTGAGCACCTATACTGATATAGAAATATAAGTATTTCAGAAAACTGTCAGGATTTAGAAAACATTATTTAAATTTCGATGTCAGGCCTGAATGGGTTAAGAACCATTACAGTTAAATCTACAGCCAGTAACTAAAGGACAATGTTTGTCAATTTCTTCATCACTGCTACCGTTCACTTCACTGTCTCTCTCTCTCTCCGTCTGTCTCTCTCTCTCTCTCTCATAGTCCCGTACTCTCTCTCACAGACTATCTCTCACACACACACACACACACACACACACACACACGCACATTGGTGTACAGGCAAGCAGACACACACACACACACACACAGTGAAAACATACACACGCGCACCCACACACGCATGCACACACACACACGCATTTGCAGTAAAGGAGAGGAGAGAAGTGACCTTGATCCAGCCTAGGGGGTTTCAACAGATGGAGAGAGGGGCAGAGGGCTCTGGCACGCCACTCTCTCCCCCCACACACGCGCGTGCACACACACACACACGTGCGCACACGCACACACCCCTCACGTGCGGACACAAACACAAGCAGCCACATCCGTGGACAAAGACATGCATTGACATGCACAAACAGTCAAACACAGACTTGCATGAAAACACACGCACGCACGCACACACACACACACACACGCACACGCGCACACGCACGCGCACACGCACACGCACACGCACACGCACACGCACACGCACACGCACACACACACACACACACACACACACACACACACACACTCGGACGATCGGACACTCGTGGGGTGACATTGCATGTATCCCTGCAGGGGACATACAAAAGCTCCGTTTGGGGAAGGACACCCAGACAGTGTTATCCCAGATTTGGGAATGTCGCTGAGGTGCAGCTCCGAGTCTGAATGAAGGGGAGACACGCAGACTGAAACCCACACATGTTGGCCTCACGGGTAACCCAACCGTCTGGGCACCTAGGCTGCCAAGCCAGCCGGACGACAGTGGTGGAAAAAGTACTCAATTGTTTTACTTAAAGGGGCATTCCACTCATTTTCAACATTTTACTATGTCATTAATATACCTTAGAGCTGTTGTGTGGACATAATAAAAAAGTCCCCCCATTCTGTGTTTCCTAGAACTGTAAGTATGAAAAAAATCATTAACATGGTGAAACACATCTTGATGACATCATCAAGATGTGTTTCACCATGTTAATGATTGTTTTCAGATCTCCAGTTCTAGGAAACAGAATGGGGGGGACTTTTTTTTATTATGTCCACAC
>NC_136803.1:25807002-25831856 GCF_951216825.1 Electrona antarctica | reverse complement strand
ATTGAGAACCTGTCTATATACCTTGATAAAGAAATCTAACCAGCCCCGATGGATGGGGGGGAGGCTCAGAGGAGAGCTCTTAGCGAGAGCCCTGACCGCCATTATCCTACGGAAGCTACGTCTACTTGTGTTCTTTATGTCAAGGCGGAGGTGGGGGTCTCTAATTGATGCTCCAGCGTCCCAGATAGAAGACACAAGACCGCCATAAATGTACACCGCGTTGGAAGGGCAGGGTGCGGGGTGCAGAGGTGAAGGCATAGAGGCCACACAAAGAAAGGCAAGGACCTGAAAAGAACCAGAGAGGAGGGGGGAGGAGGGGGACAAATATGGGTCATTACAGACCTAGTGTATCAGATCAGGACAGAAGGTGAAAAATACAAAGAAACATGCACGTGTGCGCACACACACACACACACACACACACACACACACACACACACACACACACACACACACACACACACACACACACACACACACACACACACACACACACACACACACACACACACACACACACAGTGGGTATTAGCCCATTTAGGCCTGACATCAAAGAATATTATATTCAAAGATTTGTGCCACATTTTCATGATTTTTCAAAAATAGCTGACCTACTGTATAAGCTCGTATGTCAAGGACCCCAAAAATTATATGTAATTGGCCTCCGCCCCCCATCTGAAAATATGTTGTTCCAGGGACCCCCCCCAGAAGCAAATATTTGAGTTAAAAACGTTCGCTCTGAAGAAATATATATTCCAAATCTGCGCCACATTTTCACGATTTTTCAAAAAAGAATTCAAAAAAGCTCATAGTGCGCCACCGAGTGGCGCGCTATGAGCTTGTAGATCTGCTATTTTTCAATAGCTAAAGTATAACATAATGCTTAGTTAAAACACCAAAAGGGGTTCCCGCCCAGAATGGGTTAGAGTAAGATCCTCTGTGTTCATTTCACTCCGAGTGTACGAAATGGACAATTTCTTTCACATTTCATAGTTAAATTAACACCGAGCATGTTATTGTACGCACACACACGGCGTGCACACACACACACACACACACACACACACACACACACACACACACAGGGACCTGAGTGTAAGCCAGGAGTGTGGAGGAGATGTCTTCCAGATGAATAGGTGGCAATGAGCGTGTAGTGGAACTGATTCCCCTCTCCTCACATGGCACAGGTGTAGAGCACATGGCATCCCTCCCTCCCTCCCTCCCTCCTCCCTCTCTCCCTCCCTCCCTCCCTCCCTCCCTCCCCCCCCTCCCTCCCTCTTATTTTTTTACTCTCCCTTGATTTTGTGTGTGTGTATATTTGCGCTACGTCTCACTCACTCGCACAGCGCTCGCACGCTCGCTAAAATGTTGTACAACAACATTTAAAGACCACAGACATCTCTTAATTTCTTCCCATTTTGACCTGAGATCAGATTCTAAAAATGTCTTCTACATCCAGAAGACAGTTTTCTGAAAAAGCTATGTTTCTATGTCAGTCGTTCTTCGATTCTTCAAAAATAGCAGACCTACAAGCTCGTAGCGCGCCACTCGGTGGCGCGCTATGAGCTTGTAGATCTGCTATTTTTCAATAGCTAAAGCATAACATGATGCCAAAAGGGGTTCCTGCCCCAAAATGGGTTAAAGACCACGGACATCTCTTAATTTCTTTTGAAGAAGAAATGCTGAGAAATGCTGAGAAACGTGCTCACTTACATGACTCATATGAAGGAGTCATGTCTTATTATTCTGTAGCCAAATTTTAACTAGTCTCGCGTAGCCAGACAGCTATTCCACAATGTCCGAAACTATATAGTAGAGTAGAGTAGAGTAGAGTAGAGTAGAGTAGAGTAGAGTAGAGTAGAGTAGAGTAGAGTATAGTATAGCATAGCATAGCATAGTATGATGGAAGCATTTGAAAATTGCTGTCTGCAACGCGAGACACATTTTTGAGTGGTGTAAACCACTCCTACAACTGGCTTTTGTGTGCAGAAAAAAATGAGCATGGTTGCTATGTTCAAAATAATTTCTGACGTAATTAAATCACACCCGGGTGAACTGGATGACCGTAGCAACCATGGTCATTTTCTCTGCACAGAAAAAGCCAGTTGTGAAATCACATCCGGGTGTGATTTCATTACGTCAGATCAGAGCTGATCAGGCTACATAATACCTTACCTTATTTCATTACGTCAGACATTACGTCAGACCACAGCTGATCATGCTATATAAAACCTTACACCACTCAGTTCACACGGGTGTGATTTTTAAAACAGCAAGTAGTCATGGATCAGGGGTCTTCAATGTTTTTCAAGCCAAGGACCCCCTAGCTGAGAGAGAGAGATAAGATGAAGCATACATCATATACAACTGTGTTGCAGACCTATGGTTTAGATACAAGCCTGGACTCCAATCAATGTGCTTTGATGGAACCATCTTTAGCTTGACAGGAAATATGAAAAATATAATGAAATCAATCTCTTCCGTCAGACTCGATGTTTTGGTTTGAATCGGATGACAATCCAAACTTGAGTTTTCACTTCAGTTTGACCTACTTTAAATTATTACGGTTCAACGTGTACATTCATTACCGCCGGCAGGCGAGTCTGAAGGGAAGGGCATAACCTGCTATGGTCTCTCAGACCGATGGTCCTGTGATCTCGCAAGATCAGCCATGCTGACCAGAGCCATAAGAATTTGCGATGCAGATTTATTATTGTGTCATTTTATTTTTTTGTTAATTTCTAATATTCAATACATATATTTGAACGTGTACTGTATGAGTTTCGTTGACGGTTCTATATGAGCTAGAACGGGGGACGAACCTGCTATGGGTTCATGGGGGGTCAACAAGTTTGCTTACGCGTGTGTTGTTAACATCCTGGCAAGCCTGCTGGTGTTGACGCACGCACGCACACACGTGCATGCACACACACACACACACACACAGACACGCATGCATGATCAGCGTCTATCACGTCACACCCACGCAAAGACAACTCGGTCGGCCACACACTGAAGTCGTGCTTCTATTAAGAAGGCGACTCTCAGGAAAAAAAATTAATCGGGAGCCTTCAATTCAAATTCCTTTTATGCTCCTCGGCATTCACACCAAACCTCCCGGCCGTAATGATGCAGAAGAAATGAATGGCCGCTCAACAATGAGCACAGGAATAAAAAATAAAAGGAGCAATCGGGAGTCAGACAGACGTAGGTCGAACAAAAATGATGCCCGCACGGGGACCATGTATGCAGCGTTATTTCCTGTGTGCTCTATGAGGGATCTATTTTTGAAAGCAGTTTGTTCACTACGTCTTTGACGTCTTATTGTCATCATCACCACGTTACCAAAAACTAAAGTGAAAAAAGTACAACATATATATTTTTTAACCCATTTAGACCTGAGGACGATTCTACAAATGCCTTCTAAAACCCTACGTTTCTATGTCAGTCGTTCTCAAACATTTTCATGTCAAGGACCCCCAAAAATATATGTATTTGGCCGCTGACCCACGTCTGAAAAAATTTTGTTCCAGTGACCACCCCCAGAAGCAAAGATTCGAGTTAAAACGCTCGCTCTGAAAGAATATACATTCCAAGATTTGCGCCACATTTTCATGATTTAAAAAAAAAATAGCAGACCTACAAGCTCATAGCGCGGCACTCGGTGCCGCGCTATGAGCTTGTGGATCTGCAATTTTTCGATAGCTAAAGTATAACATAATGCTTCAAACACCAAAAGGGGTTCCCGCCAAGAATGGTACCAAAAGTAGAAAAGTATACTCTTTATCCTGAATGTCCCGTTTTCAAATGAATATAATGTTATAAAAGCAGCAAGATCTGCAAGAGATATACGTTTATTTAACAGGGACAATAGAAAAAACAATGTATCAAGTTTTAAAAACAAGAAAGCGTTGCATTGTACTATAGGGTTTATAGCCAACTTAAGGCTATAAGCCTATAGTCCCTGCATGTGTTAGGCCTTTCTATACAAGTTTGAACTACCTATACTAAAAACATACAAAAGATACATGAAGATGCATCTCATCTAATAATATAATAAACCATACTAAGAATATGTTACAAACGTACAATACCCCATTACAGTGACCTATAAAACCAAAGTAGTGAGCTTGTAGATAGTAATAATAATCAAAATCTACAAAGTAACTAGTAAGTTTTCAAATAATCACAGTGGAGCACAATACAAAAAAAAGAGAAGTAGAATGTTTGTCTCCGAGACAAATATTGTAGTACAGATTTCACTCTGTAGTGAAGTAGTGAACTAAGCATTATGTTATACTTTAGCTATTGAAAAATAGCAGATCTACAAGCTCATAGCGCGCCACCGAGTGGCGCGCTACGAGCTTGTAGATCTGCTATTTTTGAAAAATCGTAAAAATGCGGCACAAATCTTTGAATATATATTATTTCAGAGCGAACGTTTTTTTAATTTCGACGTCAGGCCTAAATGGGTTAAGTGACTTTACACCAGTGGTTCCCAAACTTTTTCCCATGTCAAGGACCCCCAAATCAACATTTATTAGGCCACGGACCCCCCATTTGAAAACATATGCCAGTGATCCCGATAAGGGAGGATTTTTATGGCTCTAGCAGTGATTCCGAAACATATTCATTTCATGGACCCCCCAGTTTCACACGCATTAGGCTATACGGACCCCTGATTGAATGGCATTTCTATCTCTGGGACCCCAATTTATATTGTAAAATCAATGTTAGTTTAACTCTGTACCAATGGAACCAAATGGACCCGTTAGGGTCCATTTGGTTCCATTTGTACACTCTCAGAGTTACAGACCCATAAGGGTCCAATTGGTTCCAAACTATCATTTAGCTGGGGACCCCCTGGAACTCCCTCGAGGACCCCTGGGGGTCCCTGGACCGTTGCATGCTACACCACCTCAAATAACAGACAGTTTGTGCTATAGTTTGGGGATTTTTTTGGAACTCAACGACTCTCTCTCTCTCGTACACGCACATACAGTACATACACGCATGAACCCACACACCACACACACACACGGCAAGCGTGCTCTCGGCACACACAAACACACTCATGTATACACCTGCACAAGTGCACCCACAAATGCGAATGAGCACAAACACCCACACCACAAATACACAAACACGCGCACGCACGCGCACGCACACACACAGCGCCTACTTCCAGGGCAGGTCCTGTGGGACGGAGGCACTTGAAGGAATGACTGCCTAATGAGGGAGAAAATCTGTTTTTAGCGAGGGGGGCGCGCGAGGCACGGGGAGCAATCACAACAGGGCCGTATTTACATTACACATGCACTAATTAAAGATGGAATTGACGTCAACAAGGAGACCTCGACGTGCCACATTTAATCATTAGAAAGATTATACCGCTATCGCCGCAAAGTGGCACGGGAATAAAACCCCACTAGAAACCTTTGGGGTAAGTTATGATTTTTAGCGTTTTCAAACAGACTATATAGACCAAAAACTGTGAACATGCTTTCATCTGTCATTAACTCATGATGACATTATAATCATCATTTAGATATACCGTCATCTAGTTCTGATGTCAATTAATACCACAGTGTCATACACAGAGCTCCATAATATCAGGCTCATACACAAATGAAGAGATATCTAGATCAATAAATCTCTCTTTATCTCTCTCTCTCTCTCTCATATACAGTGCAGGGTTCTCAAAGTTTTAGGCTGGGGACCCCCAAAAATGCTTTGGTCATGTGTCGCGACCCCCCGCCCCGCCCCCCTCCCCACCCCAATGCAAATTGACCGCTACGATAACCTTAATAATAGCGAAAATACATCATAAATAAACACTGAAATGTAATAATATATAATCATTAAGGAAAAGCTAATGCACATGTACTGTGTGTACTATGTAAACTCTTAATTTCCACTTTACAGCCATTCAGTTGCAACAAAAAAAAAGGGAAAGAAAATATTTTTGGGACCCCGAAATAATTTGGCGACCCCCCCCCCCCCCGGGAGGTCGCGATCCACGGGTTGAGAACCCCTGCAGGTCTATACAGTATAATAATTCTACATTCAGTACATGGGACTCCAGCACTGTGCACTATTCTTAACATAAGACTAGTGACTGTGAACGCGGGGCTACTGAGAATCATGACAGATGGCGATTTACATAATATCTTATACTGAAGCGTAATGGAGTCATGTTGCGCGCGCAAACCGTTAACACGCAACAACTTCAAAGTTGGGGGGGGGGGGGGGGGGGGGGGCATAAATGCAGTACAAGCCACTGTCCGCTCCTCTGGTCTGCAGCTTGTGTTGTATACGACGGTACGGACCTGTCCACAATGGATGGAGTCATGGGTTGAAGGCTTCTCATTTAGGCTTATAGGAGATCTTTGTGCAATGCCATAGATTATGGGGGCTCTCGCGTGCGCGCAGGCAGACACAGACAGACACAGACACACACACGCACACACACACACACACAGTTAGCCATGGATTATGTACAGGTATAGGAGTGTGTTCTCTGATAAAGGGTCCATGTTTGCGTTTAGGATCAGCGACGAGCTCCTGAGAGAGAGAGAGAGAGAGAGAGAGAGAGAGAGAGAGAGAGAGAGAGAGAGAGAGAGAGAGACAGAGAGAGACAGAGAGAGAGACAGAGACAGAGACACAGACAGACAGAGAGACACAGACAGACAGACAGACAGACAAAAAACATGCACACCACTTTCACATCCATCTTAGATTATATGCTCTAATGCAACATAACACAGGCATATTATGCCTTAAACAGAGGACCGTGTGTGTGTGTGTGTGTGATAAAGGAAAAGGAGCTGTGTTTGGGTATAGGATCAGAGTGGAGAGCAGTGTGTGAACAGCTCTCTATAAAGCACACAGATTATCGGGTCAGCACACACAAACACCCACACACAACACACACACAACCACACACACACACACACAACCACACACAGAGCGCACCCCGCACAGTGAGAGATGTCATCTGAAGAGCACTCTCGGGCAGGACAAATAACGTGCACTCCAGGAGAGCTTCAGAGAGCAAAGCTGAAGAGAGAGAGAGAGAGAGAGAGAGAGAGAGAGAGAGAGAGAGAGAGACTGATGGAGAGAGAGAGAGAGAGAATTAAATATTATACAGAGAACAAGACAAAGAGAGAGAGAGAGAGAGAGAGAGAGAGAGAGAGACAGAATGCGAGAGAGAGACAGAGATTCAGGGAGAGATGTAGATAAAGGAAGATACTTTCTGTGATACTTTCATATATTTGCTTGAGAAATGATCATCTCACTTGTCCGCCGTGCATTTGAATTCAACTGCTTTGTGTATTTGAAGCATACAAAAAAATATATATATATATATATATATATAATTTATTGCATTTTTATAGCGCTTTTCCAAGTGCTCAAAGCGCTTTACAATGGTTCATTCATTCATACATTGGGAGGTGAAGCGGCGAACAGTCGACGCCAGCGTCCTCACTTCCCACATTCACACACCAATGGTGGTAAGCTCACACCGACCGACTCATTGGAGGCAATGTAGGGTTCAGTATCTTGCCCAAGGACACTTCGACATGTGGACAGGAGGAGCCGGGATTCGAACCGCCGACCCAGGGATCATTGGACGACCTGCTCTACCTCCTGAGCCACAGCCGCCCAATATACACTGTATGTATACCAATAATTACCAAATAATCTTCTCTTCAGGGGGTCCCTGGCACAAAACACTTTCAGATGGAGGTCCGTGGCCATAAATGTATCCATTTGGGGGTCCAATTGGCACGAAAAAGTTCGAGAACTATACGGGCTATAACGGGGCGCCAGGTCGCGCCGCGCCCGCTCGCGTAACTATATGGTCTTTGCATCGACTTTGTATGTAATCGCGCCGCTCCAACCGTCCAAGTCTGAGCGCTGCAGCTTTCTATAGGCTGACAGCGTTGTTGGTAGATGGATGGACTCCATGGTAACGAAGAGCCTATATGACACGCTGAGAAAATAACACTTTTAATTTGAACAGTTTCTTTAATATTATTTTATTGGTAAAAAGGTCAATAATTGCCTGTTAGAAATGTACTGTATTTGAATGCCCTAGTAAAAGATACTGGTTCTGTTCTGAATGTATTGTCTCCTGTCTTTCCACAAAATACTAGAAAATGCTCGATAGTGCGCTCGATAAGAACCCCGGCTCGATAAGCCTGATCGATAAGGTGATCTGGTAACACAATAACGACCTGTTATAAAGCCTTTATAAACATTTATAAGCAGTTTGTAGATGAGTAATAATCATGAACAAACATTGTTGACATCCGTAAATGTTTACCTAAACATTTATAACTATGTTTAAACATCATGTATACGTTATTAGTATGGTATTAGTAAGTAGTAAACTATTCACATAGTTATACATGTTTAGGTAAACATTTACGGATGTCAACAAACAGTCTGTTCATGATAATTACTCATCTACAAACTGCTTATAAATGTTTATAAATGCTTTATAACAGGTCGTTATTGTAAAGTGTTACCGGTGATCGTTATCAATTAAAATTAACGAGCTCCATCCCTACTTCTCACCATGTACCCCAGTGTTGATTTCGTCGACTAAAACTATAGACGAAAAATGTCCGTCGACTTACCTTTTCTCACTGAAGAAAACTAAATGTAAACTAAATGAAAACTAGGCTATGATGACTAAAACTATAAGACTAAATATATTGACAATTTCGTCAGCAAATAAAAACTAGACTGAAATGCTAGGAAGGGACTGCAGTGGACTAGAGATCCAATAAGTCATTTTACTCTTGGTTGCATGCTGAAAATAGCCGATCTACAAGCTCACAACGCGTCGCAAGCTTGTTAGATCGGCTATTTTCAGCAAGTGTAAAATCAGTCATTACGACGGCATCGAGGCCCGCCAAAATACACTGTGGTCGACTAAATCATCCGTAGATTTAGTCGACTAAAATCTTACGATATTCAGTCGACTAAAACTACGACTAACACTAAGACATTCCTGGTGACTGAAATGTGAACTAAATGAAAACCCAAAACCCAAAAAGACTATGACTAAAACTGCTGCCAAAAACAACCCTGCATGCAGTGCACCCTCTGTAGTGATTTCCGCTCCAAAAGAGGACGATTTCCCTACCAGGCTGCGACGCCAGCAGGCGAGCGTATGCGTCCAATGGTGCAGCGGTAAATGATGTGTTTAGCGTCCGGGAAAGACGCTTTTCATAATATGGACCACCCCCGTGAAGTTTGAAGCGACGCGCTCCGTGTTCCACCCCGTCGATGAGGACGGGAGCATTGTGCGACTTTCTTCTGATCCATCTGATGTTCCACAAAAAGGTGACATGCTCTTTTTGGTGTTTGGTGTCTATAATATAGGCAGTTAACCTGTTTAGGGCTGAGGTCGAAAAAAAACAAAAAAAACAAAACTGTCTTCTAAATCCTAAACGTTTTCTGAAAAAAACTATGTTTCTATGTCAGCGGTGCTCAACCTTTTTCATGTCAAGGACCCCCAGAATTATCTGCATTTGCCCGCGGACCCCCATCTGAAAATATGTAAATAAGCAAAGATTTGAGTAAAAAACATTCTGAAAGTATATATATTCAAAGATGTGTGCCACATTTTCAAGATGTTTCAAAAATACCAGATCTACAAGCTCTACAAGCTCATAGCGCGGCACTCTGTGCTGCACTATGAGCTTGTAGATCTGCTATTTTTCAATAGTATAACATCATGCTTAAAACACCAAAATGGGGTTCCCGCCCAAAATGGGTTAATGTGCACCTTTGTTAAAAACACCTTACAAACCTATATATACACATGAACATATATTTGTATAAAGACTAGAGACCAAAACCAAGGCTCATGAAAACAAACATTTGGAGGGGAAGGAAAAGATGGAATACTAAAAAGCCTGAAGAGCAAAACCTTGACAACCTCAGGTGTACAGAACGTTTCTTTTTCTTTTTAACGGGGGTGTCTTCAATCTTTAATCATGTGTCTGTAAGAAGAATGGCTGAGGTCCATATATATGTGGACAAGGAGGATGTGAACGGAGTATAGTGAGACAAGGACAGAACATGTCCCCACCTACTGGTCAAACGCGGCCACTACAGTGTCCAACGGGGTTGTTGGAAAAGTTCAGTCAGAATTGCTTGCACGCACGCACGCACGTGCACACGCGCACGCGCACGCACACGCACACGCACACTTTTTTTTTAACAACACGCCAACATTTTGGAAGTTCAGTCAGTGTTGTTTTAATAGTCCACTCTTGGCAGACCATGGAGACTGAGCCTGAGATTAAAATAGATTTAAGCTTAAGTTGTGATAAACTTGTGAATGCGGACGGAGAAACTTCCGTTTGAAATGTCCACTTTGAGTCGAACGTGACCCCACCGTCTCTATGTTGACTGACCAAACTGAGCTCGCTGACGAATGGACAGACAAGACAGGGAAAATATTTCAATGTGGGGGGGGGGGTTGAAAGCTTTGTGGAACCTGCGGCGCGCTATTCTGAGAAACAGTGTGGGTTCAAAATGCCACTTATGTAATATTGGCTGCTTGGTTCCCAACTCTTGTAAAAATATACGAGGGATGCAATTTAATTAAACTGACATTAATGAGGTCTGTGATGGTACTGTAGTGTAAAACATATAAAAATCAGCACATGGTTTAGCTCTGTAAAACATTAAATGCGATTAAATACCTGCGCGCGTGTGTGTGTGTGCGTGTGTGTGTGTGTGTGTGTGTGTGTGCGCGCGCTAAGGCTGCACAATATATCGTTATCGTATTGTTATAGAGGTATTAACATGAGCAATATCAGTATGGCAAAAAAAACGGTAAAATCGTCAATATATCGTCCACTTACTTACCCTGTGCCCCTCGGAAAAATAAACCACCACTCCGTTTCTCCCGCTTTCATGTTTGTGTGTGCGCGTGCGTGTGCGTGCGTGCGTGCGTGCACGACTTATTATGCCCATTTTTGAATGTTTAGTTTTCAATGTTGCAACACTTAAAATATAGAAAATGTCATTTTAAAGGTAATATCGATTCGATATGATGCGTCATATCGAATCGATATCGCAAAATGTGGCATAAATAACGAGATATGAAATGTCCATATTGTGCAGCCCTAGTGCGTGCGTGCGTGCGTGCGTGCGTGCGTGCGTGCGTGCGTGTGTGCGTGTGATGGAGACAGATGGATATGACGCTGGCACAGAATCAGTGAATATCAACAAAGACATCTCACAAAGACATCTTACATACACACGTATAATATAATAGATATAATATTATCACTGTGTATTTAAAAAAAAATACTTATCCGCATTACTGTATAATATTGCACTTCTGGCTGGACGCCACACTTCATTTCATTGTCAAAGTATTTGTATACTTATATACATACGGCATGTGCAGTGACATTAAATTGAATGTAATCTATGATCTATAGTCTAATATCTATTCCCACTGTGCATGTTTGCACTGCCCCGGCAAGCCTATATGGGCCAAATTCACAACGGAAATATACGACCATGGGTATAAATGAAATGCGTAAATGATATCGTATTTATCCGTCCGATCAAGCTGCGAACAAGCTCACGCGTCATTCAGCAAAGGTGACGTACAGTACGTAATGACTGCATTTGTGCGTATTGCCCGTGTGTCTCATTTAGCCTTTATAATGTGGTGTGCTCAAGCCCTGATTGCGTTGCCTTGCGAGGATGTAGAGAACTAGAACTAGAACTAAATAATCTGGTATTTGGGATATTGTATACCAGGGATCCTCAACTAGAAATGCTGAAGGTCCACTAATATTTTTTGAAAAAGACTAAGGTCCGGTCCCATGAGCGCGGAGAGCGGGGCTCTATGCCTGTTTAGTACAGTCACACCAAGGCAAGCTTACACAAATCGGATCCCCTCCCAAGCAACCAATACTGGGGTATGGAAATAAAATGTTTCACAAATATTCCCCTCCAAAAAGTAACAGCAAATAAGAGGTATTGTGTTGAGGCACAAAGAACACTTTTATTTTGTCAAGTTAATTTTTTTTTTTTTTTTTTTTGCCCATGGTCCACAGAGAGGTGGTCCGCGGTCCGGTCGTGGACCGTGGTCCGCCTATTGAGGACCCCTGTTGTATACAATGTGATATGGCATAAGTGTTGTCTTCTATATGACTTACTGTATACTTCAAAATTGATTAAAAAAAATGGTTTTGGGAAAGAAAATTCATGTAATCAGACTTACTGTATAATTCGGAATTGATTAAAAAAAATGGTTTTGGGAAAGAAAATTCATGTAATCAGCCCAGCGGCTATGTGTACTGTATGGCTAAACGCACGTGTCCGTGTTGCTCTCCTTACAAAAAGAGCAACAATCTGACGTAGAGAAAACTGTAGGCTTTGCCGTCGCATTTCTCCGATTCCACCGAGCACAGAAGCAGTCGGCTGCAATTAGCCCTTTGTGGCGAAAAAAAGAAACATCCTGATTAGATGTCTCGTTAAGCATCGTTAACCCGTTTAGACCTGAGGACGATTACAAACGATTCTTCGAAATCATGACAGTTTTCTGAAAAATGTTTCTGTGTCAGTCCTTCTCAAACATTTTCATGTCAAGGACCCCCCAAAAATATATGCAATTGGCCCGCCGACCCCGCGTCTGAAAATATGTCGCTCTGGAAAAATAGATGTTCAAAGATTTGCGCTACATTTTCACGATTTTTCAATAGCAAGACCTACAAGCTCGTAGCGCGGCACTCGGTGCCGCGCTACGAGCTTGTAGATCTGCTGTTTTTAAATAGCTAAAGCATAACATAATGCTTTAAAACACCAAAAAGGGTTCCCGCCCAAAATGGGTTAAGGCTTTCACTAACAAGACTCATAGATAATGAGCCTGCCCACAGAAACACCTAAGATACTAATCATAGAAATAAATAAAAATTACAAAACACACCCACGCAGTTAATTGGAGGCAGAGGCTCTGGAGGGCGATACAGGAAGCATACTTTGACGGAGAGAAAAGGAAGAAAAGGGGGGGGGGGGGGAAATAGCGGAGAGGGGGGGGGGGGGGGGGGGATGGAAGAAGAGGAGAGACAGGAGGAGGAAGAGGAACGGAGTGATAGGGAGGCAGGAAATAGGGAATGTGGAGGGAGAGGTGCAGGGGGGTGTGAGAGAGAGAGAAGGAGCTCTCACACACACACACACACACACACACACACACACACACACACACACACACACACACACACACACACACACACACACACACACACACACACACACACACACACACACACACACACACACACACACACACACACTTTTTAGTCCACATTTATACATAATGTAAGACATGCATACACAAACACACACACGTGCACACACACGTTGACAGACAGGATAAATGTTGTTTACCCTAATGAACAGACTGAAATTATGTCAGAAAAAACCTGTCCTAAACCACAGAGGGCATGGGGGGGGGTTGGGGGCTCATCCGGGAGCAATCACAACACCTGTGCACTGCAGACAGCTGAAGTGAACTGCAAAAACCTCACCACGTCGTCCGACGACTCCTGAAGTCGGAGAGACCACCGGGCAAAGACGCACGTACAGTCACGGTCGGAAAGATAATAACGTGACTTTATGCAATTAACCTGTAATGGTTACAATGATGTGGAAATGACCTGTGTCGACACCTCAACTTGTGTTACTATAAAACGTGCGTGATGCGCTTGTGCGTAAGGTGTGCAAACTCTGCAGAGTGACGTGCATACGTGCTGTGTGTGTGCATACTAGACAGGACTCTTGACACACGCACGCACACACGCACACACACACACACACACACCAAACATTAGCATATTTCCCCATTACAAACAATGTGAAATGGTAGCCACGGTACCAACATATGCAAATGACTCCGCAGCAATTTACCCAAACAAAGCTGCCATGCGTTGTCAAATCAGGTACAGGACTGCATAGGTGACCCATAACGGACCCACCTCTACCGGAGGTTACAGAGAGAGTGAGAGTGTGTGTGTGTGTGTATGTGTGCGCGCGCGTGCGTGTGTGTCAGGCGCACAGATAGGGGGGGGGGGGGACGGGGTGGGGGAATTATCCCCTCCAAAAGCCATGTACCGTGGCTGCATGTATTTTGCTGTGTTGGCAGTGTTTTGCCGTGAAATCCGCTAAAAAACGCGGAAAATCTGTTATGGGAAAACAGAAACACAACATGAAATCTTTCGCATGCACTTTGCGCGCGCAGATAGCCCCCAAATATGTCCCCCCCCCCAGTTATAAAATGCTATCTGCGCCCCTGTTGTGTGTGTGTGTGTGTGTGTGTGGTAAATGGTAAAATGGTAAATGGTGCATTTATATAGCGCGTTTTATCCAAAGTGCTTTAGATGTGTGCATTACATTCACCCATTCACACACACATTCATACACCGACGGCACCAACATGAAAGGCACCAACCTGCACATCGGGAGCAATCAGGGGTTCAGCGTCTTGCTCAAGGACACTTTGACACTAACTCTGGGGGAGACCGGAATCGAACTGCGAACATTGTCGTGCGTGCGTGCGTAACTGTCTTTCTGTTGCAGAGTTGAGGGGAGCTGATACAAGTGTGACACACACACACACACACACACACACACACACACACACACACACACACACACACACACACACACACACACACACACACACACACACACACACACACACACACAATTCGGGTACTGTACATCAAAGCAATACAATATTATCGTATTAATATAGGGATAATTGCGACCTTCGCTCGCAATTCGCATTAATATATATTTGTTGTTGTTTGAACACTGTTTATATAATTTGTTTACACTTTCTTCCCTCTATACACCCAATCCCTACACCATGAGCTTGTAGATCTGCTATTTTCTGTGAACGTTTGCCCATTTTCATGAATACTGTATACCTACAGTATAGGTTGCAACACGCCACAATATTTGTTTCACCTTTAAAAGACACAAATGTATTGTTTCAAATACATAATTGACAAAAGAATGTAATAAAAAATAAACAAAGTAACAAAAGCAAAGCACAACATCATCTTCAACTGAAAACGTTCACGTGTGTATTATTATTAACCCATTTTGGGGCGGGAACCCCTTTTGGTATTGAAAAATAGCAGATCTACAAGCTGAGCTTGTAGGTCTGCTATTTTTAAAAAATCGAAGGAACCACTGACATAGAAACATAGCTTTTTCAGAAAACTGTCAGGATGTAGAAGACATTTTTAGAATCTGATCTCAGTTAAAAATGGGTTAATATCACTAGTACTACTAGCAAACCAAAAGTGCATGACGCAAAGAATAGAAACAGTTGATGCCCTAAACAAGATACAAGAACAAGAGAGAGAGAGCGAGAGAGAGAGAAAGTTGTGACTTGGCAAGGGAGGTGAGAGAGCGAGGCGAAAGGCTAAACATGAAAAACGCAGCGAGAAGGTCAGCCAGGAGCTCAAATGGAAGACATTTACAGTTCCAACAAGACCCCACACACACACACACACACACACACACACACACACACACACACACACACACACACACACACACACACACACACACACACACACACACACACACACACACACACACACACACACACACACACACACACACACACGAGAGCCAATGTCTTTGCTGGAATAATTGCAACGAGCGAGCACATCTGGTGCACTTTGTGATGGAGTTCTGGCCCGTGATGGTAATAGCGCACGCGCGCGCACGTGTGTGTGTGTGTGTACATGTGTGCACGCATGCGTGTCCACTCCAAATGCCAACACAGTGCTTCTCAGGGTTCAGCTATGCTCATTGTCGCTCGCAGAAGAATGGAGAAGAGCCATGACGGCACTGGAGAGCCTTTTCAAGTGTGGCTGAAAGGAGACATTTCTTAACGCATTTAGGCCTGACAGTTTTCTGAAAAGCCCTATGTTTTCTATGTCAGTGGTTCTCAAACTATTTCATGTCAAGGACCACCTAAAATTATATGTATTTGGCCACCGACCCCCCCATCTCAAAATATGCATAGTTCCAGGGACACCCCCAAAGAAGCAAAGATACGAGTTAAAAAACGCTCTGAAAGAATATATATATATTCAAAGATTTGCGCCACATTTTCACGATTTTTCAAAAATAGTGCGGCACTCGGTGCCGCGCTATGAGCTTGTAGATCTGCATAACATAATGCTTTAAAACAACAAAAGGGGTTCCCGCCCCAAAATGGGCTAAGCATGTTCATGAACAAACGTGCGTCGTCTGACTGTAAAGCGGTCAGTCAAGGGTGAATAATGTCTCACATAATCATAGGTATGAGCGAACTTATATGACCACAAACATGTGTGACTTGAAGCTTGACATACGATAGTAGTAGGTCCTATTGTTCATTTTCAATCAAAGAGGTGGGAGGTGCTGACCACGGGAGATATATTTAAAAAGGAAAGGAGAGGTCGCACAAACTCGTAGTCCTGATGCCAAGGAACTTTTTATTTTACCTGTCACGTTCCGTGACATGTTTTGGATTTTCATGTGTTCCTTGGTTTTTAGTTAGTTAGTGTTTTACTTCTTTGTGTTACTGTGATTTTGTAGTCTGTATTTTCCTTGTTTCGTAGTTGCAGTTCTGCTTTACTCTGTGAACCTTTTATGTTGTAGTCTTGTTTTGTGCCTTCCTGTCTGCCCCTGTAGTTCTGTTCCCGTCTTGTCTCACTAGTGCTGTGATTGCCAGTGTTTCCACCTGTGTCCCCCTTGTTCCCCAGCCTATCCCAGTGTTGATCGTCAGTGGTGTTCACCTGTGTCTAGTTATCCCTTGTCTATTTATATGCCCTTGTGTGTTCAGTTCTCTGTCGAGTCGTTGTTTGTAGTCGCTGTGTTCAGTCCTGTTTTTGAGCTTATGTGTTCCAAGTATTAGTTTCTTGTGTTTCCTCGTGCCAGTTCCCTGTTACCCTGCTTTGTTAATAAAACCTGGATCTTGCACCTGAATTCTGCCTCCACTGCTACTGTCTGCACTTGGGTCCTACACCGTCTCTGCCCGGCACCATGACATTACCAACGTTTCGACCAACAGGTTGTCTTCTTCAGGTATGTTCATTTATTTTTATTTTTTGGCTTTCGCCTTTATTTGCCTGGACAAGAAATGGGGAGAGAGATGGGGGGAAGACATGCAGTAAAGGCCGTCGGGATCGGGAGTCGAACCCGCGGCACACTGCCAGACTGGATTGCCAGCCAAGGTGCCTGGACCACTGAGCCATGGCCCAGGCCAGGTATGTTCATTTTAACATAATTTGTATTGAAGGAATGTCACAGGAAGATAAATATCAGTCGTAACAACAAAAAGAAGAAAACCAAACTCACACACCCAACCCCCCTGACCCCAAAAAAGTACAAAGATAAGAATACAAGAGAGCAGGCATGAAGAAAAATAAAAGATTTCCATTGTTGCAAAATGGTAAATGGTTTATATAGCGCCTTTTATCCAAGGCGCTTTACAGAGATTGTGCATTACATTCACCCATTCACCCACACATTCACACCCCGATGCCGGAGGAAACCATGCAAGGCACCGGGAACCTGCACATCAGGAACAATTAGGGGTTTGGAGTATTGCCCAAGGACACTTCGACACTAACTCTGGGGGAGCCCGGGATTGAACTGGGAAACTTGCGGTTCCCATCAGGTCACTCTGCCACTGCCGCCCCGTTCAAACATTTGGCCAGCAGTGTGCACAAGGAAATGGCTTGACCCTCAAAAGAATTAACCCATTTTGGGCGGGAACCCCTTTTGGTGTTAGCATTTAGCTATTGAAAAATAGCAGATCTACAAGCTCATATCACGCCACCAAGTGTCGCGCTACAAGCTTGTAGGTCTGCTATTTTTGAAAAAATCGAAGAACGACTGACATAGAAACATAGCCTTTTCAGGAAACTGTCAGGATGTAGAAGACATTTTTAGAATCTGATCTCAGGTCAAAATGGGTTTAATAGAGGGATTAAATGTCACTGATCCAGACATTATAGCCAATAGTGGATCTGGCTCAATATCTTTCTTCAAGGCCTTTGATAAGAATTCAAAAATAAGGGACCAGGGGTCACGGTGGCATAGTGTCGGTATAGTGCTCTGTCGCCTCACAGCTGCGTTCGATTCCCGCTGGGGGGACGCTGTGCGTGCTCGGGGCGTGATCTCTCCTCCAGTGAGGCGGGGGTTGGCGAAAAGGCCTTTCTGTGTGGAGTTTGCATGTTCTCCCCCCGTGTCCCCTATAGGGTAGGTAGGAATCCTCACAAAAAAAACATGCAGTAATCCTGGTCTCTAAACTCCCCCCCCCCCCCCCCCGCCTGATGGAGGGGAAAGGAACTAACTGGTCAGAATAACGTGTTCCTTCCACGCGCTACGTCGTCTGGCCGGAGAAACTCTTCCCCCGTCAGGTGAAACGACGAAGCTTGGACTCCTCATGCATAGAAGGAAGCATGAGGCCGCTGGTCTATCTATCTGGGGACCCCAATTCCTATTGAAAAATCTAAGTTAATTTAACTGTGTGAGTTAAATTTGGACCCATAAGGGTCTGTAACTCTGAGAGTACAAATGGAACCTAAATGGAGGGCTGACCTGTACTAACGGGTCCATTTGGTTCCATTTGTACACTCTCAGAGTTACAGACCCATAACGGGTCCATTTGGTTCCAAACTATCATTTAACTGGGGACCCTCTGGAACGGCCTCAAGGACCCCCTTAGGGGTCCCCAGACCCCACTTTGGGAACCACAGTGCGGGGTGCAGTACTTAGTTTAGACAGTTTTTGGTTTAGACTAGTCATTAGTCCTACAACTACAACCTATCTCAAACCCTCACCCTAAACCTAACCTCCCACGGGGGCAGCACACCTAAACCTAACCTTAACCCATGTCTAACCAATGACTAGTCTAAACTAAGTATGCACCCTGGCAGCACACCTAAACCTAACCTTAACCCATGTCTAACCAATGACTAGTCTAAACTAAGTATGCACCCTGGCAGCACACCTAAACCTAACCTTAAACCCATGTCTAACCAATGACTAGTCTAAACTAAGTATGCACCCCCACCTAAACCTAACCTTAACCCATGTCTAACCAATGACCAGTCTAAACTAAGTATGCACCCCCCACAGTGCTACAGGCTGCTGGTGGAGCAGCGCATGCAGGCAGCCATGAGGCCCTCGGGGGCAGAGTTGACTGAAAAGCCTCCCTCCTCCTCCTCCTCTCTCCCTTTCTCTGGAAAAGGCCTGGGAGGCATCTTAATGTGCACGTCATTAGGCAGCCACTCATGTAAGGTGTTCTTGCAGGAAATCTTGTCAGGCAGATACCTGCTGTCTAATTAGGCAGCCACAGACACCCTCGCGCACACCCACACACACTTGTTCACAGGGAAGAAAATGACAACCAGGCCATGGTGAGTGCATGTGCAATGTAGTGAGCGCAAGTGTGCCCCAACGTGAGTGAGTGAGTGTGCGCGCGCGCGCATGTGTGTGTGTGTGTTTTAATCATAACCGGAGGGCTGACCTGCTGTCGAGAACAGTAACTTGTGACTCCATGCCTTTGTTCACCTCATAACATCTGGCTGTGACCGAAGGCTGTGTGTGTGTGCGCATGTGTTTGTGCGTGCACACACATGACTGAAGTGCATTCAAGCCAAATGGTCCATCCAGTGCTCATAGCGCGGGCAAAGCACGCACGCATGCGTGTGTGTCTCTCTACTGAGGCGAGCGAAGGCTAAGGCGCGAGGAGTTGATCATCGCCGTGGAAACCTCAGAGGGGAAAAGGGAACTGGAAGCCCCTTCTGTCAGCTGGGGCCCTAAAACACTTCCCCTCCACTGCGTGTGTGCGCACACACACACACACACACACACACACACACACACACACACACACACACACACACACACACACACACACACACACACACACACACACACACACACACACACACACACACACACACACACACACACACACACACACACACACACACACACACACACACACACACACACACACACACACACACACACACACACACACACACACACGGTCCCTCCAGAGCCCTAGATTAAGGTCTGAGTGAGAGTGAGCAGAACAATGCCCCTGTGTGTGTTCGCAGTGCCGTGGATAATTGTGTTCATTTGCTGCTTAAGTTGAGACAGCAAGGACACTGGAGGGACGTGTGTGTGTGCGCGTGTGTGTGTGTGCGTCCGTGTGTGTCTGCGTGTGTGTGTGTGCATGTGTGAGTGAGTGTGCATGTGTGAGTGAGTGAGTGAGTAGAGAGAGAACGGGTATTCAAAAAGAAAGAGGTATAGGGGAGAGAAGCGATTCAAGGGATAGATGGTGTGTGTGTCTGTGTGCGTGCGTGCGTGCGTGAGCACTCGCAAGTTGGCGGGCATGCCAAATGCATGTGTGTGCGTGCGTGCAAGTGGATGCGGACATTCCGGAGAGCGAGTGTGGCCAGGCGAGAAATCATAGTTATGATTCATTTGTTAGATGAGGTAGGTGTGTGTGTGTGTGTGTGAGCTCTGTAAGAGTGCAGTGAGTTCTCTCATAGTACATCTGTCCGGCCTCACACACATTAAACACACTGAGATGCACTCGCTTAGGTTCTTGGAAGCATGCTTACACACACACACACACACACACACACACACACACACACACACACACACACACACACACACACACACACACACACACACACACACACACACACACACACACACACACACACACACACACACACACACACACACACACACACACACACACACACACACACACAGAAACCCCTTTGTGTTTTAACTAAGTTTCAGTTTCAGTTTATTTTTTATTTATAGTACATCACCACCCCAAGGGGTCTCTGTGCACTTCACAACAATAACACAGCAAAAAAAACAGCGATAAAAACACAATAACGAAGAAGTAAAGCATAATACAGTGTCAATACACATGGCTGACATACAGTAAATTAAGCATTACGTTATACTTTAGCTATTGAAAAATAGCAGATCTACAAGCTCATAGCGCGCCACCGAGTGGCGCGCTATGAGCTTTATTGGCCTGGGCCGTGGCTCAGCGGTCCAGGCACCTTGGCTGGTAATCCAGTCTGGCAGTGTGCCGCGGGTTCGACTCCCGATCCCGACGGCCTTTACTGCATGTCACACCCCCCCATCTCTCTTCCCCATTTCCTGTCAGCCTACTGTCTGTCCCTCCATTCAAAAAAAACATTAAAAAAAAAACTTTATTGTCCCGAAGGATATTTGTCTTCACAGGTCTGTTCAAACACCCACATCAAAAACAACACATAGCACATAACACCAAGACAATACAAAAACATTAGGTCCAGAACCATACATGTACGATGTATACAGAACCATCCTATCATACATGTACGATGTATACAGAACCATCCTATCATACATGTACAATGTATACAGAACCATCCTATCATACATGTACAATGTATACAGAACCATCCCATCATACATGTACGATGTATCCAGAACCATCCCATCATACATGTACGATGTATACAGAACCATCCCATCATACATGTACGATGTATACAGAACCATCCCATCATACATGTACGATGTATACAGAACCATCCCATCATACATGTACGATGTATACAGAACCATCCCATCATACATGTACGATGTATACAGAACCATCCCATCATACATGTACGATGTATACAGAACCATCCCATCATACATGTACGATGTATACAGAACCATCCCATCATACATGTACGATGTATACAGAACCATCCCATCATACATGTACGATGTATACAGAACCATCCTATCATACATGTACGATGTATACAGAACCATCCTATCATACATGTACGATGTATACAGAACCATCCCATCATACATGTACGATGTATACAGAACCATCCCATCATACATGTACGATGTATACAGAACCATCCCATCATACATGTACGATGTATACAGAACCATCCCATCATACATGTACGATGTATACAGAACCATCCCATCATACATGTACGATGTATCCAGAACCATCCCATCATACATGTACGATGTATACAGAACCATCCCATCATACATGTACGATGTATCCAGAACCATCCCATCATACATGTACGATGTATCCAGAACCATCCCATCATACATGTACGATGTATACAGAACCATCCCATCATACATGTACGATGTATACAGAACCATCCCATCATACATGTACGATGTATACAGAACCATCCTATCATACATGTACGATGTATACAGAACCATCCTATCATACATGTACGATGTATACAGAACCATCCTATCATACATGTACGATGTATACAGAACCATCCTATCATACATGTACGATGTATACAGAACCATCCTATCATACATGTACGATGTATACAGAACCATCCCATCATACATGTACGATGTATACAGAACCATCCCATCATACATGTACGATGTATCCAGAACCATCCCATCATACATGTACGATGTATACAGAACCATCCCATCATACATGTACGATGTATCCAGAACCATCCCATCATACATGTACGATGTATCCAGAACCATCCCATCATACATGTACGATGTATACAGAACCATCCCATCATACATGTACGATGTATACAGAACCATCCCATCATACATGTACGATGTATACAGAACCATCCCATCATACATGTACGATGTATACAGAACCATCCTATCATACATGTACGATGTATACAGAACCATCCCATCATACATGTACGATGTATACAGAACCATCCTATCATACATGTACGATACAGAACCATCCTATCATACATGTACGATGTATACAGAACCATCCTATCATACATGTACGATGTATACAGAACCATCCTATCATACATGTACGATGTATACAGAACCATCCTATCATACATGTACGATGTATACAGAACCATCCCATCATACATGTACGATGTATACAGAACCATCCCATCATACATGTACGATGTATACAGAACCATCCCATCATACATGTACGATGTATACAGAACCATCCCATCATACATGTACGATGTATACAGAACCATCCTATCATACATGTACGATGTATACAGAACCATCCCATCATACATGTACGATGTATACAGAACCATCCTATCATACATGTACGATACAGAACCATCCTATCATACATGTACGATGTATACAGAACCATCCCATCATACATGTACGATGTATACAGAACCATCCCATCATACATGTACGATGTATACAGAACCATCCTATCATACATGTACGATGTATACAGAACCATCCCATCATACATGTACGATGTATACAGAACCATCCTATCATACATGTACGATGTATACAGAACCATCCTATCATACATGTACGATGTATACAGAACCATCCTATCATACATGTACGATGTATACAGAACCATCCCATCATACATGTACGATGTATACAGAACCATCCCATCATACATGTACGATGTATACAGAACCATCCCATCATACATGTACGATGTATACAGAACCATCCTATCATACATGTACGATGTATACAGAACCATCCCATCATACATGTACGATGTATACAGAACCATCCTATCATACATGTACGATGTATACAGAACCATCCCATCATACATGTACGATGTATACAGAACCATCCTATCATACATGTACGATGTATACAGAACCATCCCATCATACATGTACGATGTATACAGAACCATCCTATCATACATGTACGATGTATACAGAACCATCCTATCATACATGTACGATGTATACAGAACCATCCTATCATACATGTACGATGTATACAGAACCATCCTATCATACATGTACGATGTATACAGAACCATCCTATCATACATGTACGATGTATACAGAACCATCCTATCATACATGTACGATGTATACAGAACCATCCTATCATACATGTACGATGTATACAGAACCATCCTATCGGCGGGGCAGTTTAGACCAGAGTTAAAAACATTCACTTTGAAAGAATATATATTCAAAGATTTGCACCACATTTTTACGATTAAAAAAAAATAGCAGACCTACAAGCTCGTAAGCGCGCCACTCGGTGGCGCGCTATGAGCTTGTAGATCTGCTATTTTTCAATAGCTAAAGTATAACATAATGCTAACATCAATAGGGGTTCCCGCCCAAAATGGGTTAATGCCGCGATGGCTGATAGGGGACAAAACTCTGAAACGGACCTTTTTCCCCTTTTCACTTTTTTTCATAATACCATGTTAACTTCTGAACTGTCCACAGCCTCCATGGTTGAGTGCGGAACATAGAACCTTTTATAGAACCTTTTCTTAGTTATGTGGGGAACATATAGAACCTTTTTTGAGTGGGGAACATAGAACCTCTTTTTGGTCGAGCGGGGAACATAGAACCTCTTTTTGGTCGAGCGGGGAACATAGAACCTCTTTTTGGTTGAGTGGGGAACATAGAACCTTTTTTGGTTGAGCGGGGAACATAGAACCTCTTTTTGGTTGAGCGGGGAACATAGAATCTTTTTTGGGGGGCCGGGTGAGTGGGGAACATAGAACCTGGGGAACATATAGGGATGACCCCTCAGAAAGTGTGGGTGTTGTAGGGAGTCCGATGGTCTTGGAAGCAATAATCCTGTCATGCAGTAATACTGAAAAGTTTGTTTCTGTTAGGCATGGGCAGTATGGTGTAGAAACGTGCAGAACAGTACAGGTTGGTTAATGCTTTTTGTACAGTAACAACAGAAGATGAGGAGCAACAGATAATGATCTTATAGCTTACGAAAGA